>NW_028227279.1:6106743-6582950 GCF_978045245.1 Mus caroli | reverse complement strand
ATGAGTGAGTTGCACTGAAAAACTTAGAATATAAGAAACGCACAGTGTAGTACATAGTATATGAGTGAGTTGCACTGAAAAACTTAGAATATAAGAAACGCACAGTGTAGTACATAGTATATGAGTGAGTTGCACTGAAAAACTTAGAATATAAGAAACGCACAGTGTAGTACATAGTATATGAGTGAGTTGCACTGAAAAACTTAGAATATAAGAAACGCACAGTGTAGTACATAGTATATGAGTGAGTTGCACTGAAAAACTTAGAATATAAGAAACGCACAGTGTAGTACATAGTATATGAGTGAGTTGCACTGAAAAACTTAGAATATAAGAAACGCACAGTGTAGTACATAGTATATGAGTGAGTTGCACTGAAAAACTTAGAATATAAGAAACGCACAGTGTAGTACATAGTATATGAGTGAGTTGCACTGAAAAACTTAGAATATAAGAAACGCACAGTGTAGTACATAGTATATGAGTGAGTTGCACTGAAAAACTTAGAATATAAGAAACGCACAGTGTAGTACATAGTATATGAGTGAGTTGCACTGAAAAACTTAGAATATAAGAAACGCACAGTGTAGTACATAGTATATGAGTGAGTTGCACTGAAAAACTTAGAATATAAGAAACGCACAGTGTAGTACATAGTATATGAGTGAGTTGCACTGAAAAACTTAGAATATAAGAAACGCACAGTGTAGTACATAGTATATGAGTGAGTTGCACTGAAAAACTTAGAATATAAGAAACGCACAGTGTAGTACATAGTATATGAGTGAGTTGCACTGAAAAACTTAGAATATAAGAAACGCACAGTGTAGTACATAGTATATGAGTGAGTTGCACTGAAAAACTTAGAATATAAGAAACGCACAGTGTAGTACATAGTATATGAGTGAGTTGCACTGAAAAACTTAGAATATAAGAAACGCACAGTGTAGTACATAGTATATGAGTGAGTTGCACTGAAAAACTTAGAATATAAGAAACGCACAGTGTAGTACATAGTATATGAGTGAGTTGCACTGAAAAACTTAGAATATAAGAAACGCACAGTGTAGTACATAGTATATGAGTGAGTTGCACTGAAAAACTTAGAATTTAAGAAACGCACAGTGTAGTACATAGTATATGAGTGAGTTGCACTGAAAAACTTAGAATATAAGAAACGCACAGTGTAGTACATAGTATATGAGTGAGTTGCACTGAAAAACTTAGAATATAAGAAACGCACAGTGTAGTACATAGTATATGAGTGAGTTGCACTGAAACACTTAGAATATAAGAAACGCACAGTGTAGTACATAGTATATGAGTGAGTTGCACTGAAAAACTTAGAATATAAGAAACGCACAGTGTAGTACATAGTATATGAGTGAGTTGCACTGAAAAACTTAGAATATAAGAAACGCACAGTGTAGTACATAGTATATGAGTGAGTTGCACTGAAAAACTTAGAATATAAGAAACGCACAGTGTAGTACATAGTATATGAGTGAGTTGCACTGAAAAACTTAGAATTACTGAAACCCGCATACACGAAATGCACAGTGTAGTACATAGTATATGAGTGAGTTGCACTGAAAAACTTAGAATATAAGAAACGCACAGTGTAGTACATAGTATATGAGTGAGTTGCACTGAAAAACTTAGAATATAAGAAACGCACAGTGTAGTACATAGTATATGAGTGAGTTGCACTGAAAAACTTAGAATATAAGAAACGCACAGTGTAGTACATAGTATATGAGTGAGTTGCACTGAAAAACTTAGAATATAAGAAACGCACAGTGTAGTACATAGTATATGAGTGAGTTGCACTGAAAAACTTAGAATATAAGAAACGCACAGTGTAGTACATAGTATATGAGTGAGTTGCACTGAAAAACTTAGAATATAAGAAACGCACAGTGTAGTACATAGTATATGAGTGAGTTGCACTGAAAAACTTAGAATATAAGAAACGCACAGTGTAGTACATAGTATATGAGTGAGTTGCACTGAAAAACTTAGAATTTACTGAAAAACCCGCATTACACGAAATGCACAGTGTAGTACATAGTATATGAGTGAGTTGCACTGAAAAACTTAGAATATAAGAAACGCACAGTGTAGTACATAGTATATGAGTGAGTTGCACTGAAAAACTTAGAATATAAGAAACGCACAGTGTAGTACATAGTATATGAGTGAGTTGCACTGAAAAACTTAGAATATAAGAAACGCACAGTGTAGTACATAGTATATGAGTGAGTTGCACTGAAAAACTTAGAATATAAGAAACGCACAGTGTAGTACATAGTATATGAGTGAGTTGCACTGTAAAACTTAGAATATAAGAAACGCACAGTGTAGTACATAGTATATGAGTGAGTTGCACTGAAAAACTTAGAATATAAGAAACGCACAGTGTAGTACATAGTATATGAGTGAGTTGCACTGAAAAACTTAGAATATAAGAAACGCACAGTGTAGTACATAGTATATGAGTGAGTTGCACTGAAAAACTTAGAATATAAGAAACGCACAGTGTAGTACATAGTATATGAGTGAGTTGCACTGAAAAACTTAGAATATAAGAAACGCACAGTGTAGTACATAGTATATGAGTGAGTTGCACTGAAAAACTTAGAATATAAGAAACGCACAGTGTAGTACATAGTATATGAGTGAGTTGCACTGAAAAACTTAGAATATAAGAAACGCACAGTGTAGTACATAGTATATGAGTGAGTTGCACTGAAAAACTTAGAATATAAGAAACGCACAGTGTAGTACATAGTATATGAGTGAGTTGCACTGAAAAACTTAGAATATAAGAAACGCACAGTGTAGTACATAGTATATGAGTGAGTTGCACTGAAAAACTTAGAATATAAGAAACGCACAGTGTAGTACATAGTATATGAGTGAGTTGCACTGAAAAACTTAGAATATAAGAAACGCACAGTGTAGTACATAGTATATGAGTGAGTTGCACTGAAAAACTTAGAATATAAGAAACGCACAGTGTAGTACATAGTATATGAGTGAGTTGCACTGAAAAACTTAGAATATAAGAAACGCACAGTGTAGTACATAGTATATGAGTGAGTTGCACTGAAAAACTTAGAATATAAGAAACGCACAGTGTAGTACATAGTATATGAGTGAGTTGCACTGAAAAACTTAGAATATAAGAAACGCACAGTGTAGTACATAGTATATGAGTGAGTTGCACTGAAAAACTTAGAATTTACTGAAAACCCGCATACACGAATGCCAGTGTAGTACATAGTATATGAGTGAGTTGCACTGAAAAACTTAGAATATAAGAAACGCACAGTGTAGTACATAGTATATGAGTGAGTTGCACTGAAAAACTTAGAATATAAGAAACGCACAGTGTAGTACATAGTATATGAGTGAGTTGCACTGAAAAACTTAGAATATAAGAAACGCACAGTGTAGTACATAGTATATGAGTGAGTTGCACTGAAAAACTTAGAATATAAGAAACGCACAGTGTAGTACATAGTATATGAGTGAGTTGCACTGAAAAACTTAGAATATAAGAAACGCACAGTGTAGTACATAGTATATGAGTGAGTTGCACTGAAAAACTTAGAATATAAGAAACGCACAGTGTAGTACATAGTATATGAGTGAGTTGCACTGAAAAACTTAGAATATAAGAAACGCACAGTGTAGTACATAGTATATGAGTGAGTTGCACTGAAAAACTTAGAATATAAGAAACGCACAGTGTAGTACATAGTATATGAGTGAGTTGCACTGAAAAACTTAGAATATAAGAAACGCACAGTGTAGTACATAGTATATGAGTGAGTTGCACTGAAAAACTTAGAATATAAGAAACGCACAGTGTAGTACATAGTATATGAGTGAGTTGCACTGAAAAACTTAGAATATAAGAAACGCACAGTGTAGTACATAGTATATGAGTGAGTTGCACTGAAAAACTTAGAATATAAGAAACGCACAGTGTAGTACATAGTATATGAGTGAGTTGCACTGAAAAACTTAGAATATAAGAAACGCACAGTGTAGTACATAGTATATGAGTGAGTTGCACTGAAAAACTTAGAATATAAGAAACGCACAGTGTAGTACATAGTATATGAGTGAGTTGCACTGTAAAACTTAGAATATAAGAAACGCACAGTGTAGTACATAGTATATGAGTGAGTTGCACTGAAAAACTTAGAATATAAGAAACGCACAGTGTTGTACATAGTATATGAGTGAGTTGCACTGAAAAACTTAGAATATAAGAAACGCACAGTGTAGTACATAGTATATGAGTGAGTTGCACTGAAAAACTTAGAATTTAAGAAACGCACAGTGTAGTACATAGTATATGAGTGAGTTGCACTGAAAAACTTAGAATTTAAGAAACGCACAGTGTAGTATATAGTATATGAGTGAGTTGCACTGAAAAACTTAGAATATAAGAAACGCACATTGTAGTACATAGTATATGAGTGAGTTGCACTGAAACACTTAGAATATAAGAAACGCACAGTGTAGTACATAGTATATGAGTGAGTTGCACTGAAAAACTTAGAATATAAGAAACGCACAGTGTAGTACATAGTATATGAGTGAGTTGCACTGAAAAACTTAGAATATAAGAAACGCACAGTGTAGTACATAGTATATGAGTGAGTTGCACTGAAAAACTTAGAATATAAGAAACGCACAGTGTAGTACATAGTATATGAGTGAGTTGCACTGAAAAACTTAGAATATAAGAAACGCACAGTGTAGTACATAGTATATGAGTGAGTTGCACTGAAAAACTTAGAATATAAGAAACGCACAGTGTAGTACATAGTATATGAGTGAGTTGCACTGAAAAACTTAGAATATAAGAAACGCACAGTGTAGTACATAGTATATGAGTGAGTTGCACTGAAAAACTTAGAATTTACTGAAAAACCCGCATTACACGAAATGCCAGTGTAGTACATAGTATATGAGTGAGTTGCACTGAAAAACTTAGAATATAAGAAACGCACAGTGTAGTACATAGTATATGAGTGAGTTGCACTGAAAAACTTAGAATATAAGAAACGCACAGTGTACTACATAGTATATGAGTGAGTTGCACTGAAAAACTTAGAATATAAGAAACGCACAGTGTAGTACATAGTATATGAGTGAGTTGCACTGAAAAACTTAGAATATAAGAAACGCACAGTGTAGTACATAGTATATGAGTGAGTTGCACTGAAAAACTTAGAATATAAGAAACGCACAGTGTAGTACATAGTATATGAGTGAGTTGCACTGAAAAACTTAGAATATAAGAAACGCACAGTGTAGTACATAGTATATGAGTGAGTTGCACTGAAAAACTTAGAATTTACTGAAAAACCCGCATTACACGAAATGCACAGTGTAGTACATAGTATATGAGTGAGTTGCACTGAAAAACTTAGAATATAAGAAACGCACAGTGTAGTACATAGTATATGAGTGAGTTGCACTGAAAAACTTAGAATATAAGAAACGCACAGTGTAGTACATAGTATATGAGTGAGTTGCACTGAAAAACTTAGAATTTACTGAAAAACCCGCATTACACGAAATGCACAGTGTAGTACATAGTATATGAGTGAGTTGCACTGAAAAACTTAGAATATAAGAAACGCACAGTGTAGTACATAGTATATGAGTGAGTTGCACTGAAAAACTTAGAATATAAGAAACGCACAGTGTAGTACATAGTATATGAGTGAGTTGCACTGAAAAACTTAGAATATAAGAAACGCACAGTGTAGTACATAGTATATGAGTGAGTTGCACTGAAAAACTTAGAATATAAGAAACGCACAGTGTAGTACATAGTATATGAGTGAGTTGCACTGAAAAACTTAGAATATAAGAAACGCACAGTGTAGTACATAGTATATGAGTGAGTTGCACTGAAAAACTTAGAATATAAGAAACGCACAGTGTAGTACATAGTATATGAGTGAGTTGCACTGAAAAACTTAGAATATAAGAAACGCACAGTGTAGTACATAGTATATGAGTGAGTTGCACTGAAAAACTTAGAATTTACTGAAAAACCCGCATTACACGAAATGCACAGTGTAGTACATAGTATATGAGTGAGTTGCACTGAAAAACTTAGAATATAAGAAACGCACAGTGTAGTACATAGTATATGAGTGAGTTGCACTGAAAAACTTAGAATATAAGAAACGCACAGTGTAGTACATAGTATATGAGTGAGTTGCACTGAAAAACTTAGAATATAAGAAACGCACAGTGTAGTACATAGTATATGAGTGAGTTGCACTGAAAAACTTAGAATATAAGAAACGCACAGTGTAGTACATAGTATATGAGTGAGTTGCACTGTAAAACTTAGAATATAAGAAACGCACAGTGTAGTACATAGTATATGAGTGAGTTGCACTGAAAAACTTAGAATATAAGAAACGCACAGTGTAGTACATAGTATATGAGTGAGTTGCACTGAAAAACTTAGAATATAAGAAACGCACTGTGTAGTACATAGTATATGAGTGAGTTGCACTGAAAAACTAAGAATATAAGAAACGCACAGTGTTGTACATAGTATATGAGTGAGTTGCACTGAAAAACTTAGAATATAAGAAACGCACAGTGTAGTACATAGTATATGAGTGAGTTGCACTGAAAAACTTAGAATTTAAGAAACGCACAGTGTAGTACATAGTATATGAGTGAGTTGCACTGAAAAACTTAGAATTTAAGAAACGCACAGTGTAGTATATAGTATATGAGTGAGTTGCACTGAAAAACTTAGAATATAAGAAACGCACATTGTAGTACATAGTATATGAGTGAGTTGCACTGAAAAACTTAGAATATAAGAAACGCACAGTGTAGTACATAGTATATGAGTGAGTTGTACTGAAAAACTTAGAATATAAGAAACGCACAGTGTAGTACATAGTATATGAGTGAGTTGCACTGAAAAACTTAGAATATAAGAAACGCACATTGTAGTACATAGTATATGAGTGAGTTGCACTGAAAAACTTAGAATATAAGAAACGCAGAGTGTAGTACATAGTATATGAGTGAGTTGCACTGAAAAACTTAGAATATAAGAAACGCACAGTGTAGTACATAGTATATGAGTGAGTTGCACTGAAAAACTTAGAATATAAGAAACGCACAGTGTAGTACATAGTATATGAGTGAGTTGCACTGAAAAACTTAGAATATAAGAAACGCACAGTGTAGTACATAGTATATGAGTGAGTTGCACTGAAAAACTTAGAATTTACTGAAAAACCCGCATTACACGAAATGCCCAGTGTAGTACATAGTATATGAGTGAGTTGCACTGAAAAACTTAGAATATAAGAAACGCACAGTGTAGTACATAGTATATGAGTGAGTTGCACTGAAAAACTTAGAATATAAGAAACGCACAGTGTACTACATAGTATATGAGTGAGTTGCACTGAAAAACTTAGAATATAAGAAACGCACAGTGTAGTACATAGTATATGAGTGAGTTGCACTGAAAAACTTAGAATATAAGAAACGCACAGTGTAGTACATAGTATATGAGTGAGTTGCACTGAAAAACTTAGAATATAAGAAACGCACAGTGTAGTACATAGTATATGAGTGAGTTGCACTGAAAAACTTAGAATATAAGAAACGCACAGTGTAGTACATAGTATATGAGTGAGTTGCACTGAAAAACTTAGAATTTACTGAAAAACCCGCATTACACGAAATGCACAGTGTAGTACATAGTATATGAGTGAGTTGCACTGAAAAACTTAGAATATAAGAAACGCACAGTGTAGTACATAGTATATGAGTGAGTTGCACTGAAAAACTTAGAATATAAGAAACGCACAGTGTAGTACATAGTATATGAGTGAGTTGCACTGAAAAACTTAGAATTTACTGAAAAACCCGCATTACACGAAATGCACAGTGTAGTACATAGTATATGAGTGAGTTGCACTGAAAAACTTAGAATATAAGAAACGCACAGTGTAGTACATAGTATATGAGTGAGTTGCACTGAAAAACTTAGAATATAAGAAACGCACAGTGTAGTACATAGTATATGAGTGAGTTGCACTGAAAAACTTAGAATATAAGAAACGCACAGTGTAGTACATAGTATATGAGTGAGTTGCACTGAAAAACTTAGAATATAAGAAACGCACAGTGTAGTACATAGTATATGAGTGAGTTGCACTGTAAAACTTAGAATATAAGAAACGCACAGTGTAGTACATAGTATATGAGTGAGTTGCACTGAAAAACTTAGAATATAAGAAACGCACAGTGTTGTACATAGTATATGAGTGAGTTGCACTGAAAAACTTAGAATATAAGAAACGCACAGTGTAGTACATAGTATATGAGTGAGTTGCACTGAAAAACTTAGAATTTAAGAAACGCACAGTGTAGTACATAGTATATGAGTGAGTTGCACTGAAAAACTTAGAATTTAAGAAACGCACAGTGTAGTATATAGTATATGAGTGAGTTGCACTGAAAAACTTAGAATATAAGAAACGCACATTGTAGTACATAGTATATGAGTGAGTTGCACTGAAACACTTAGAATATAAGAAACGCACAGTGTAGTACATAGTATATGAGTGAGTTGCACTGAAAAACTTAGAATATAAGAAACGCACAGTGTAGTACATAGTATATGAGTGAGTTGCACTGAAAAACTTAGAATATAAGAAACGCACAGTGTAGTACATAGTATATGAGTGAGTTGCACTGAAAAACTTAGAATATAAGAAACGCACAGTGTAGTACATAGTATATGAGTGAGTTGCACTGAAAAACTTAGAATATAAGAAACGCACAGTGTAGTACATAGTATATGAGTGAGTTGCACTGAAAAACTTAGAATATAAGAAACGCACAGTGTAGTACATAGTATATGAGTGAGTTGCACTGAAAAACTTAGAATATAAGAAACGCACAGTGTAGTACATAGTATATGAGTGAGTTGCACTGAAAAACTTAGAATTTACTGAAAAACCCGCATTACACGAAATGCCCAGTGTAGTACATAGTATATGAGTGAGTTGCACTGAAAAACTTAGAATATAAGAAACGCACAGTGTAGTACATAGTATATGAGTGAGTTGCACTGAAAAACTTAGAATATAAGAAACGCACAGTGTACTACATAGTATATGAGTGAGTTGCACTGAAAAACTTAGAATATAAGAAACGCACAGTGTAGTACATAGTATATGAGTGAGTTGCACTGAAAAACTTAGAATATAAGAAACGCACAGTGTAGTACATAGTATATGAGTGAGTTGCACTGAAAAACTTAGAATATAAGAAACGCACAGTGTAGTACATAGTATATGAGTGAGTTGCACTGAAAAACTTAGAATATAAGAAACGCACAGTGTAGTACATAGTATATGAGTGAGTTGCACTGAAAAACTTAGAATTTACTGAAAAACCCGCATTACACGAAATGCACAGTGTAGTACATAGTATATGAGTGAGTTGCACTGAAAAACTTAGAATATAAGAAACGCACAGTGTAGTACATAGTATATGAGTGAGTTGCACTGAAAAACTTAGAATATAAGAAACGCACAGTGTAGTACATAGTATATGAGTGAGTTGCACTGAAAAACTTAGAATTTACTGAAAAACCCGCATTACACGAAATGCACAGTGTAGTACATAGTATATGAGTGAGTTGCACTGAAAAACTTAGAATATAAGAAACGCACAGTGTAGTACATAGTATATGAGTGAGTTGCACTGAAAAACTTAGAATATAAGAAACGCACAGTGTAGTACATAGTATATGAGTGAGTTGCACTGAAAAACTTAGAATATAAGAAACGCACAGTGTAGTACATAGTATATGAGTGAGTTGCACTGAAAAACTTAGAATATAAGAAACGCACAGTGTAGTACATAGTATATGAGTGAGTTGCACTGTAAAACTTAGAATATAAGAAACGCACAGTGTAGTACATAGTATATGAGTGAGTTGCACTGAAAAACTTAGAATATAAGAAACGCACAGTGTTGTACATAGTATATGAGTGAGTTGCACTGAAAAACTTAGAATATAAGAAACGCACAGTGTAGTACATAGTATATGAGTGAGTTGCACTGAAAAACTTAGAATTTAAGAAACGCACAGTGTAGTACATAGTATATGAGTGAGTTGCACTGAAAAACTTAGAATTTAAGAAACGCACAGTGTAGTATATAGTATATGAGTGAGTTGCACTGAAAAACTTAGAATATAAGAAACGCACATTGTAGTACATAGTATATGAGTGAGTTGCACTGAAACACTTAGAATATAAGAAACGCACAGTGTAGTACATAGTATATGAGTGAGTTGCACTGAAAAACTTAGAATATAAGAAACGCACAGTGTAGTACATAGTATATGAGTGAGTTGCACTGAAAAACTTAGAATATAAGAAACGCACAGTGTAGTACATAGTATATGAGTGAGTTGCACTGAAAAACTTAGAATATAAGAAACGCACAGTGTAGTACATAGTATATGAGTGAGTTGCACTGAAAAACTTAGAATATAAGAAACGCACAGTGTAGTACATAGTATATGAGTGAGTTGCACTGAAAAACTTAGAATATAAGAAACGCACAGTGTAGTACATAGTATATGAGTGAGTTGCACTGAAAAACTTAGAATATAAGAAACGCACAGTGTAGTACATAGTATATGAGTGAGTTGCACTGAAAAACTTAGAATATAAGAAACGCACAGTGTAGTACATAGTATATGAGTGAGTTGCACTGAAAAACTTAGAATATAAGAAACGCACAGTGTAGTACATAGTATATGAGTGAGTTGCACTGAAAAACTTAGAATATAAGAAACGCACAGTGTAGTACATAGTATATGAGTGAGTTGCACTGTAAAACTTAGAATATAAGAAACGCACAGTGTAGTACATAGTATATGAGTGAGTTGCACTGAAAAACTTAGAATATAAGAAACGCACAGTGTAGTACATAGTATATGAGTGAGTTGCACTGAAAAACTTAGAATATAAGAAACGCACTGTGTAGTACATAGTATATGAGTGAGTTGCACTGAAAAACTAAGAATATAAGAAACGCACAGTGTTGTACATAGTATATGAGTAAGTTGCACTGAAAAACTTAGAATATAAGAAACGCACAGTGTAGTACATAGTATATGAGTGAGTTGCACTGAAAAACTTAGAATTTAAGAAACGCACAGTGTAGTACATAGTATATGAGTGAGTTGCACTGAAAAACTTAGAATTTAAGAAACGCACAGTGTAGTATATAGTATATGAGTGAGTTGCACTGAAAAACTTAGAATATAAGAAACGCACATTGTAGTACATAGTATATGAGTGAGTTGCACTGAAAAACTTAGAATATAAGAAACGCACAGTGTAGTACATAGTATATGAGTGAGTTGCACTGAAAAACTTAGAATATAAGAAACACACAGTGTAGTACATAGTATATGAGTGAGTTGCACTGAAAAACTTAGAATATAAGAAACGCACAGTGTAGTACATAGTATATGAGTGAGTTGCACTGAAAAACTTAGAATATAAGAAACGCACAGTGTAGTACATAGTATATGAGTGAGTTGCACTGAAAAACTTAGAATATAAGAAACGCACAGTGTAGTACATAGTATATGAGTGAGTTGCACTGAAAAACTTAGAATATAAGAAACGCACAGTGTAGTACATAGTATATGAGTGAGTTGCACTGTAAAACTTAGAATATAAGAAACGCACAGTGTAGTACATAGTATATGAGTGAGTTGCACTGAAAAACTTAGAATATAAGAAACGCACTGTGTAGTACATAGTATATGAGTGAGTTGCACTGAAAAACTAAGAATATAAGAAACGCACAGTGTTGTACATAGTATATGAGTAAGTTGCACTGAAAAACTTAGAATATAAGAAACGCACAGTGTAGTACATAGTATATGAGTGAGTTGCACTGAAAAACTTAGAATTTAAGAAACGCACAGTGTAGTACATAGTATATGAGTGAGTTGCACTGAAAAACTTAGAATTTAAGAAACGCACAGTGTAGTATATAGTATATGAGTGAGTTGCACTGAAAAACTTAGAATATAAGAAACGCACATTGTAGTACATAGTATATGAGTGAGTTGCACTGAAAAACTTAGAATATAAGAAACGCACAGTGTAGTACATAGTATATGAGTGAGTTGCACTGAAAAACTTAGAATATAAGAAACACACAGTGTAGTACATAGTATATGAGTGAGTTGCACTGAAAAACTTAGAATATAAGAAACGCACAGTGTAGTACATAGTATATGAGTGAGTTGCACTGAAAAACTTAGAATATAAGAAACGCACAGTGTAGTACATAGTATATGAGTGAGTTGCACTGAAAAACTTAGAATTTACTGAAAAACCCGCATTACACGAAACACACAGTGTAGTACATAGTATATGAGTGAGTTGCACTGAAAAACTTAGAATTTAAGAAACGCACAGTGTAGTATATAGTATATGAGTGAGTTGCACTGAAAAACTTAGAATATAAGAAACGCACATTGTAGTACATAGTATATGAGTGAGTTGCACTGAAAAACTTAGAATATAAGAAACGCACAGTGTAGTACATAGTATATGAGTGAGTTGTACTGAAAAACTTAGAATATAAGAAACGCACAGTGTAGTACATAGTATATGAGTGAGTTGCACTGAAAAACTTAGAATATAAGAAACGCACATTGTAGTACATAGTATATGAGTGAGTTGCACTGAAAAACTTAGAATATAAGAAACGCACAGTGTAGTACATAGTATATGAGTGAGTTGCACTGAAAAACTTAGAATATAAGAAACGCACAGTGTAGTACATAGTATATGAGTGAGTTGCACTGAAAAACTTAGAATATAAGAAACGCACAGTGTAGTACATAGTATATGAGTGAGTTGCACTGAAAAACTTAGAATATAAGAAACGCACAGTGTAGTACATAGTATATGAGTGAGTTGCACTGAAAAACTTAGAATTTACTGAAAAACCCGCATTACACGAAATGCCCAGTGTAGTACATAGTATATGAGTGAGTTGCACTGAAAAACTTAGAATATAAGAAACGCACAGTGTAGTACATAGTATATGAGTGAGTTGCACTGAAAAACTTAGAATATAAGAAACGCACAGTGTAGTACATAGTATATGAGTGAGTTGCACTGAAAAACTTAGAATATAAGAAACGCACAGTGTAGTACATAGTATATGAGTGAGTTGCACTGAAAAACTTAGAATATAAGAAACGCACAGTGTAGTACATAGTATATGAGTGAGTTGCACTGAAAAACTTAGAATATAAGAAACGCACAGTGTAGTACATAGTATATGAGTGAGTTGCACTGAAAAACTTAGAATATAAGAAACGCACAGTGTAGTACATAGTATATGAGTGAGTTGCACTGAAAAACTTAGAATTTACTGAAAAACCCGCATTACACGAAATGCACAGTGTAGTACATAGTATATGAGTGAGTTGCACTGAAAAACTTAGAATATAAGAAACGCACAGTGTAGTACATAGTATATGAGTGAGTTGCACTGAAAAACTTAGAATATAAGAAACGCACAGTGTAGTACATAGTATATGAGTGAGTTGCACTGAAAAACTTAGAATTTACTGAAAAACCCGCATTACACGAAATGCACAGTGTAGTACATAGTATATGAGTGAGTTGCACTGAAAAACTTAGAATATAAGAAACGCACAGTGTAGTACATAGTATATGAGTGAGTTGCACTGAAAAACTTAGAATATAAGAAACGCACAGTGTAGTACATAGTATATGAGTGAGTTGCACTGAAAAACTTAGAATATAAGAAACGCACAGTGTAGTACATAGTATATGAGTGAGTTGCACTGAAAAACTTAGAATATAAGAAACGCACAGTGTAGTACATAGTATATGAGTGAGTTGCACTGTAAAACTTAGAATATAAGAAACGCACAGTGTAGTACATAGTATATGAGTGAGTTGCACTGAAAAACTTAGAATATAAGAAACGCACAGTGTTGTACATAGTATATGAGTGAGTTGCACTGAAAAACTTAGAATATAAGAAACGCACAGTGTAGTACATAGTATATGAGTGAGTTGCACTGAAAAACTTAGAATTTAAGAAACGCACAGTGTAGTACATAGTATATGAGTGAGTTGCACTGAAAAACTTAGAATTTAAGAAACGCACAGTGTAGTATATAGTATATGAGTGAGTTGCACTGAAAAACTTAGAATATAAGAAACGCACATTGTAGTACATAGTATATGAGTGAGTTGCACTGAAACACTTAGAATATAAGAAACGCACAGTGTAGTACATAGTATATGAGTGAGTTGCACTGAAAAACTTAGAATATAAGAAACGCACAGTGTAGTACATAGTATATGAGTGAGTTGCACTGAAAAACTTAGAATATAAGAAACGCACAGTGTAGTACATAGTATATGAGTGAGTTGCACTGAAAAACTTAGAATATAAGAAACGCACAGTGTAGTACATAGTATATGAGTGAGTTGCACTGAAAAACTTAGAATATAAGAAACGCACAGTGTAGTACATAGTATATGAGTGAGTTGCACTGAAAAACTTAGAATATAAGAAACGCACAGTGTAGTACATAGTATATGAGTGAGTTGCACTGAAAAACTTAGAATATAAGAAACGCACAGTGTAGTACATAGTATATGAGTGAGTTGCACTGAAAAACTTAGAATTTACTGAAAAACCCGCATTACACGAAATGCACAGTGTAGTACATAGTATATGAGTGAGTTGCACTGAAAAACTTAGAATATAAGAAACGCACAGTGTAGTACATAGTATATGAGTGAGTTGCACTGAAAAACTTAGAATATAAGAAACGCACAGTGTAGTACATAGTATATGAGTGAGTTGCACTGAAAAACTTAGAATATAAGAAACGCACAGTGTAGTACATAGTATATGAGTGAGTTGCACTGAAAAACTTAGAATATAAGAAACGCACAGTGTAGTACATAGTATATGAGTGAGTTGCACTGAAAAACTTAGAATATAAGAAACGCACAGTGTAGTACATAGTATATGAGTGAGTTGCACTGTAAAACTTAGAATATAAGAAACGCACAGTGTAGTACATAGTATATGAGTGAGTTGCACTGAAAAACTTAGAATATAAGAAACGCACAGTGTAGTACATAGTATATGAGTGAGTTGCACTGAAAAACTTAGAATATAAGAAACGCACTGTGTAGTACATAGTATATGAGTGAGTTGCACTGAAAAACTAAGAATATAAGAAACGCACAGTGTTGTACATAGTATATGAGTAAGTTGCACTGAAAAACTTAGAATATAAGAAACGCACAGTGTAGTACATAGTATATGAGTGAGTTGCACTGAAAAACTTAGAATTTAAGAAACGCACAGTGTAGTACATAGTATATGAGTGAGTTGCACTGAAAAACTTAGAATTTAAGAAACGCACAGTGTAGTATATAGTATATGAGTGAGTTGCACTGAAAAACTTAGAATATAAGAAACGCACATTGTAGTACATAGTATATGAGTGAGTTGCACTGAAAAACTTAGAATATAAGAAACGCACAGTGTAGTACATAGTATATGAGTGAGTTGCACTGAAAAACTTAGAATATAAGAAACACACAGTGTAGTACATAGTATATGAGTGAGTTGCACTGAAAAACTTAGAATATAAGAAACGCACAGTGTAGTACATAGTATATGAGTGAGTTGCACTGAAAAACTTAGAATATAAGAAACGCACAGTGTAGTACATAGTATATGAGTGAGTTGCACTGAAAAACTTAGAATATAAGAAACGCACAGTGTAGTACATAGTATATGAGTGAGTTGCACTGAAAAACTTAGAATATAAGAAACGCACAGTGTAGTACATAGTATATGAGTGAGTTGCACTGTAAAACTTAGAATATAAGAAACGCACAGTGTAGTACATAGTATATGAGTGAGTTGCACTGAAAAACTTAGAATATAAGAAACGCACAGTGTAGTACATAGTATATGAGTGAGTTGCACTGAAAAACTTAGAATATAAGAAACGCACAGTGTAGTACATAGTATATGAGTGAGTTGCACTGAAAAACTTAGAATTTACTGAAAAACCCGCATTACACGAAATGCACAGTGTAGTACATAGTATATGAGTGAGTTGCACTGAAAAACTTAGAATATAAGAAACGCACAGTGTAGTACATAGTATATGAGTGAGTTGCACTGAAAAACTTAGAATATAAGAAACGCACAGTGTAGTACATAGTATATGAGTGAGTTGCACTGAAAAACTTAGAATATAAGAAACGCACAGTGTAGTACATAGTATATGAGTGAGTTGCACTGAAAAACTTAGAATATAAGAAATGCACAGTGTAGTACATAGTATATGAGTGAGTTGCACTGAAAAACTTAGAATATAAGAAACGCACAGTGTAGTACATAGTATATGAGTGAGTTGCACTGAAAAACTTAGAATATAAGAAACGCACAGTGTAGTACATAGTATATGAGTGAGTTGCACTGAAAAACTTAGAATATAAGAAACGCACAGTGTAGTACATAGTATATGAGTGAGTTGCACTGAAAAACTTAGAATTTACTGAAAAACCCGCATTACACGAAATGCACAGTGTAGTACATAGTATATGAGTGAGTTGCACTAAAAAACTTAGAATATAAGAAACGCACAGTGTAGTACATATTATATGAGTGAGTTGCACTGAAAAACTTAGAATATAAGAAAAGCACAGTGTAGTACAAAGTATATGAGTGAGTTGCACTGAAAAACTTAGAATATAAGAAAAGCACAGTGTAGTACATAGTATATGAGTGAGTTGCACTGAAAAACATAGAATATAAAAACGCACAGTGTAGTACATAGTATATGAGTGAGTTGCACTGAAAAACTTAGAATATAAGAAACGCACAGTGTAGTACATAGTATATGAGTGAGTTGCACTGAAAAACTTAGAATATAAGAAACGCACAGTGTAGTACATAGTATATGAGTGAGTTGCACTGAAAAACTTAGAATATAAGAAACGCACAGTGTAGTACATAGTATATGAGTGAGTTGCACTGAAAAACTTAGAATTTACTGAAAAACCCGCATTACACGAAATGCACAGTGTAGTACATAGTATATGAGTGAGTTGCACTGAAAAACTTAGAATATAAGAAACGCACAGTGTAGTACATAGTATATGAGTGAGTTGCACTGAAAAACTTAGAATATAAGAAACGCACAGTGTAGTACATAGTATATGAGTGAGTTGCACTGAAAAACTTAGAATATAAGAAACGCACAGTGTAGTACATAGTATATGAGTGAGTTGCACTGAAAAACTTAGAATATAAGAAACGCACAGTGTAGTACATAGTATATGAGTGAGTTGCACTGAAAAACTTAGAATATAAGAAACGCACAGTGTAGTACATAGTATATGAGTGAGTTGCACTGTAAAACTTAGAATATAAGAAACGCACAGTGTAGTACATAGTATATGAGTGAGTTGCACTGAAAAACTTAGAATATAAGAAACGCACAGTGTAGTACATAGTATATGAGTGAGTTGCACTGAAAAACTTAGAATATAAGAAACGCACAGTGTAGTACATAGTATATGAGTGAGTTGCACTGAAAAACTAAGAATATAAGAAACGCACAGTGTTGTACATAGTATATGAGTGAGTTGCACTGAAAAACTTAGAATATAAGAAACGCACAGTGTAGTACATAGTATATGAGTGAGTTGCACTGAAAAACTTAGAATTTAAGAAACGCACAGTGTAGTACATAGTATATGAGTGAGTTGCACTGAAAAACTTAGAATTTAAGAAACGCACAGTGTAGTATATAGTATATGAGTGAGTTGCACTGAAAAACTTAGAATATAAGAAACGCACATTGTAGTACATAGTATATGAGTGAGTTGCACTGAGAAACTTAGAATATAAGAAACGCACAGTGTAGTACATAGTATATGAGTGAGTTGCACTGAAAAACTTAGAATATAAGAAACGCACAGTGTAGTACATAGTATATGAGTGAGTTGCACTGAAAAACTTAGAATATAAGAAATGCACAGTGTAGTACATAGTATATGAGTGAGTTGCACTGAAAAACTTAGAATATAAGAAACGCACAGTGTAGTACATAGTATATGAGTGAGTTGCACTGAAAAACTTAGAATATAAGAAACGCACAGTGTAGTACATAGTATATGAGTGAGTTGCACTGAAAAACTTAGAATATAAGAAACGCACAGTGTAGTACATAGTATATGAGTGAGTTGCACTGAAAAACTTAGAATTTACTGAAAAACCCGCATTACACGAAATGCACAGTGTAGTACATAGTATATGAGTGAGTTGCACTAAAAAACTTAGAATATAAGAAACGCACAGTGTAGTACATATTATATGAGTGAGTTGCACTGAAAAACTTAGAATATAAGAAAAGCACAGTGTAGTACAAAGTATATGAGTGAGTTGCACTGAAAAACTTAGAATATAAGAAAAGCACAGTGTAGTACATAGTATATGAGTGAGTTGCACTGAAAAACATAGAATATAAAAACGCACAGTGTAGTACATAGTATATGAGTGAGTTGCACTGAAAAACTTAGAATATAAGAAACGCACAGTGTAGTACATAGTATATGAGTGAGTTGCACTGAAAAACTTAGAATATAAGAAACGCACAGTGTAGTACATAGTATATGAGTGAGTTGCACTGAAAAACTTAGAATATAAGAAACGCACAGTGTAGTACATAGTATATGAGTGAGTTGCACTGAAAAACTTAGAATTTACTGAAAAACCCGCATTACACGAAATGCACAGTGTAGTACATAGTATATGAGTGAGTTGCACTGAAAAACTTAGAATATAAGAAACGCACAGTGTAGTACATAGTATATGAGTGAGTTGCACTGAAAAACTTAGAATATAAGAAACGCACAGTGTAGTACATAGTATATGAGTGAGTTGCACTGAAAAACTTAGAATATAAGAAACGCACAGTGTAGTACATAGTATATGAGTGAGTTGCACTGAAAAACTTAGAATATAAGAAACGCACAGTGTAGTACATAGTATATGAGTGAGTTGCACTGAAAAACTTAGAATATAAGAAACGCACAGTGTAGTACATAGTATATGAGTGAGTTGCACTGTAAAACTTAGAATATAAGAAACGCACAGTGTAGTACATAGTATATGAGTGAGTTGCACTGAAAAACTTAGAATATAAGAAACGCACAGTGTAGTACATAGTATATGAGTGAGTTGCACTGAAAAACTTAGAATATAAGAAACGCACAGTGTAGTACATAGTATATGAGTGAGTTGCACTGAAAAACTAAGAATATAAGAAACGCACAGTGTTGTACATAGTATATGAGTGAGTTGCACTGAAAAACTTAGAATATAAGAAACGCACAGTGTAGTACATAGTATATGAGTGAGTTGCACTGAAAAACTTAGAATTTAAGAAACGCACAGTGTAGTACATAGTATATGAGTGAGTTGCACTGAAAAACTTAGAATTTAAGAAACGCACAGTGTAGTATATAGTATATGAGTGAGTTGCACTGAAAAACTTAGAATATAAGAAACGCACATTGTAGTACATAGTATATGAGTGAGTAGCACTGAGAAACTTAGAATATAAGAAACACACAGTGTAGTACATAGTATATGAGTGAGTTGCACTGAAAAACTTAGAATATAAGAAACGCACAGTGTAGTACATAGTATATGAGTGAGTTGCACTGAAAAACTTAGAATATAAGAAACGCACAGTGTAGTACATAGTATATGAGTGAATTGCACTGAAAAACTTAGAATATAAGAAACGCACAGTGTAGTACATAGTATATGAGTGAGTTGCACTGAAAAACTTAGAATTTACTGAAAAACCCGCATTACACGAAATGCACAGTGTAGTACATAGTATATGAGTGAGTTGCACTGAAAAACTTAGAATATAAGAAACGCACAGTGTAGTACATAGTATATGAGTGAGTTGCACTGAAAAACTTAGAATATAAGAAACGCACAGTGTAGTACATAGTATATGAGTGAGTTGCACTGAAAAACTTAGAATATAAGAAACGCACAGTGTAGTACATAGTATATGAGTGAGTTGCACTGAAAAACTTAGAATATAAGAAACGCACAGTGTAGTACATAGTATATGAGTGAGTTGCACTGAAAAACTTAGAATATAAGAAACGCACAGTGTAGTACATAGTATATGAGTGAGTTGCACTGAAAAACTTAGAATATAAGAAACGCACAGTGTAGTACATAGTATATGAGTGAGTTGCACTGAAAAACTTAGAATATAAGAAACGCACAGTGTAGTACATAGTATATGAGTGAGTTGCACTGAAAAACTTAGAATTTACTGAAAAACCCGCATTACACGAAATGCACAGTGTAGTACATAGTATATGAGTGAGTTGCACTGAAAAACTTAGAATATAAGAAACGCACAGTGTAGTACATATTATATGAGTGAGTTGCACTGAAAAACTTAGAATATAAGAAAAGCACAGTGTAGTACAAAGTATATGAGTGAGTTGCACTGAAAAACTTAGAATATAAGAAAAGCACAGTGTAGTACATAGTATATGAGTGAGTTGCACTGAAAAACTTAGAATATAAAAACGCACAGTGTAGTACATAGTATATGAGTGAGTTGCACTGAAAAACTTAGAATATAAGAAACGCACAGTGTAGTACATAGTATATGAGTGAGTTGCACTGAAAAACTTAGAATATAAGAAACGCACAGTGTAGTACATAGTATATGAGTGAGTTGCACTGAAAAACTTAGAATATAAGAAACGCACAGTGTAGTACATAGTATATGAGTGAGTTGCACTGAAAAACTTAGAATATAAGAAACGCACATGTAGTACATAGTATATGAGTGAGTTGCACTGAAAAACTTAGAATATAAGAAACGCACAGTGTAGTACATAGTATATGAGTGAGTTGCACTGAAAAACTTAGAATATAAGAAACGCACATTGTAGTACATAGTATATGAGTGAGTTGCACTGAAAAACTTAGAATATAAGAAACGCACAGTGTAGTACATAGTATATGAGTGAGTTGCACTGAAAAACTTAGAATTTACTGAAAAACCCGCATTACACGAAATGCACAGTGTAGTACATAGTATATGAGTGAGTTGCACTGAAAAACTTAGAATATAAGAAACGCACAGTGTAGTACATATTATATGAGTGAGTTGCACTGAAAAACTTAGAATATAAGAAAAGCACAGTGTAGTACAAAGTATATGAGTGAGTTGCACTGAAAAACTTAGAATATAAGACACGCACAGTGTAATACATAGTATATGAGAGAGTTGCACTGAAAAACTTAGAATATAAGAAACGCACAGTGTAGTACATAGTATATGAGTGAGTTGCACTGAAAAACCCGCATTATACGAAATGCACAGTGTAGTACATAGTATATGAGTGAGTTGCTCTGAAAAACTAAGAATATAAGAAACGCACAGTGTTGTACATAGTATATGAGTGAGTTGCAATGAAAAACTTAGAATATAAGAAACGCACAGTGTAGTACATAGTATATGAGTGAGTTGCACTGAAAAACTTAGAATTTAAGAAACGCACAGTGTAGTACATAGTATATGAGTGAGTTGCACTGAAAAACTTAGAATTTAAGAAACGCACAGTGTAGTATATAGTATATGAGTGAGTTGCACTGAAAAACTTAGAATATAAGAAACGCACATTGTAGTACATAGTATATGAGTGAGTTGCACTGAAAAAATTAGAATATAAGAAACGCACAGTGTAGTACATAGTATATGAGTGAGTTGCAATGAAAAACTTAGAATATAAGAAACGCACAGTGTAGTACATAGTATATGAGTGAGTTGCACTGAAAAACTTAGAATTTACTGAAAAACCCGCATTACACGAAATGCACAGTGTAGTACATAGTATATGAGTGAGTTGCACTGAAAAACTTAGAATATAAGAAACGCACAGTGTAGTACATAATATATGAGTGAGTTGCACTGAAAAACTTAGAATATAAGAAACGCACAGTGTAGTACATAGTATATGAGTGAGTTGCACTGAAAAACTTAGAATATAAGAAACGCACAGTGTAGTACATAGTATATGAGTGAGTTGCACTGAAAAACTTAGAATATAAGAAACGCACAGTGTAGTACATAGTATATGAGTGAGTTGCACTGAAAAACTTAGAATATAAGAAACGCACAGTGTAGTACATAGTATATGAGTGAGTTGCACTGAAAAACTTAGAATATAAGAAACGCACAGTGTAGTACATAGTATATGAGTGAGTTGCACTGAAAAACTTAGAATATAAGTAACGCACAGTGTAGTACATAGTATATGAGTGAGTTGCACTGAAAAACTAAGAATATAAGAAACGCACAGTGTTGTACAATAGTATATGAGTGAGTTGCAATGAAAAACTTAGAATATAAGAAACGCACAGTGTAGTACATAGTATATGAGTGAGTTGCACTGAACAACTTAGAATTTAAGAAACGCACAGTGTAGTACATAGTATATGAGTGAGTTGCACTGAAAAACTTAGAATATAAGAAACGCACATTGTAGTACATAGTATATGAGTGAGTTGCACTGAAAAACTTAGAATATAAGAAACGCACAGTGTAGTACATAGTATATGAGTGAGTTGCACTGAAAAACTTAGAATATAAGAAACGCACAGTGTAGTACATAGTATATGAGTGAGTTGCACTGAAAAACTTAGAATATAAGAAACGCACAGTGTAGTACATAGTATATGAGTGAGTTGCACTGAAAAACTTAGAATATAAGAAACGCACAGTGTAGTACATAGTATATGAGTGAGTTGCACTGAAAAACTTAGAATATAAGAAACGCACAGTGTAGTACATATTATATGAGTGAGTTGCACTGAAAAACTTAGAATATAAGAAAAGCACAGTGTAGTACAAAGTATATGAGTGAGTTGCACTGAAAAACTTAGAATATAAGAAAAGCACAGTGTAGTACATAGTATATGAGCGAGTTGCACTGAAAAACTTAGAATATAAGAAACGCACAGTGTAGTACATAGTATATGAGTGAGTTGCACTGAAAAACTTAGAATATAAGAAACGCACAGTGTAGTACATAGTATATGAGTGAGTTGCACTGAAAAACTTAGAATATAAGAAACGCACAGTGTAGTACATAGTATATGAGTGAGTTGCACTGAAAAACTTAGAATATAAGAAACGCACATTGTAGTACATAGTATATGAGTGAGTTGCACTGAGAAACTTAGAATATAAGAAACGCACATTGTAGTACATAGTATATGAGTGAGTTGCACTGAAAAACTTAGAATATAAGAAACGCACAGTGTAGTACATAGTATATGAGTGAGTTGCACTGAAAAACTTAGAATATAAGAAACGCACAGTGTAGTACATAGTATATGAGTGAATTGCACTGAAAAACTTAGAATATAAGAAACGCACAGTGTAGTACATAGTATATGAGTGAGTTGCACTGAAAAACTTAGAATTTACTGAAAAACCCGCATTACACGAAATGCACAGTGTAGTACATAGTATATGAGTGAGTTGCACTGAAAAACTTAGAATATAAGAAACGCACAGTGTAGTACATAGTATATGAGTGAGTTGCACTGAAAAACTTAGAATATAAGAAACGCACAGTGTAGTACATAGTATATGAGTGAGTTGCACTGAAAAACTTAGAATATAAGAAACGCACAGTGTAGTACATAGTATATGAGTGAGTTGCACTGAAAAACTTAGAATATAAGAAACGCACAGTGTAGTACATAGTATATGAGTGAGTTGCACTGAAAAACTTAGAATATAAGAAACGCACAGTGTAGTACATAGTATATGAGTGAGTTGCACTGAAAAACTTAGAATATAAGAAACGCACAGTGTAGTACATAGTATATGAGTGAGTTGCACTGAAAAACTTAGAATATAAGAAACGCACAGTGTAGTACATAGTATATGAGTGAGTTGCACTGAAAAACTTAGAATTTACTGAAAAACCCGCATTACACGAAATGCACAGTGTAGTACATAGTATATGAGTGAGTTGCACTGAAAAACTTAGAATATAAGAAACGCACAGTGTAGTACATATTATATGAGTGAGTTGCACTGAAAAACTTAGAATATAAGAAAAGCACAGTGTAGTACAAAGTATATGAGTGAGTTGCACTGAAAAACTTAGAATATAAGAAAAGCACAGTGTAGTACATAGTATATGAGTGAGTTGCACTGAAAAACTTAGAATATAAAAACGCACAGTGTAGTACATAGTATATGAGTGAGTTGCACTGAAAAACTTAGAATATAAGAAACGCACAGTGTAGTACATAGTATATGAGTGAGTTGCACTGAAAAACTTAGAATATAAGAAACGCACAGTGTAGTACATAGTATATGAGTGAGTTGCACTGAAAAACTTAGAATATAAGAAACGCACAGTGTAGTACATAGTATATGAGTGAGTTGCACTGAAAAACTTAGAATATAAGAAACGCACATGTAGTACATAGTATATGAGTGAGTTGCACTGAAAAACTTAGAATATAAGAAACGCACAGTGTAGTACATAGTATATGAGTGAGTTGCACTGAAAAACTTAGAATATAAGAAACGCACAGTGTAGTACATAGTATATGAGTGAGTTGCACTGAAAAACTTAGAATATAAGAAACGCACAGTGTAGTACATAGTATATGAGTGAGTTGCACTGAAAAACTTAGAATTTACTGAAAAACCCGCATTACACGAAATGCACAGTGTAGTACATAGTATATGAGTGAGTTGCACTGAAAAACTTAGAATATAAGAAACGCACAGTGTAGTACATATTATATGAGTGAGTTGCACTGAAAAACTTAGAATATAAGAAAAGCACAGTGTAGTACAAAGTATATGAGTGAGTTGCACTGAAAAACTTAGAATATAAGACACGCACAGTGTAGTACATAGTATATGAGTGAGTTGCACTGAAAAACTTAGAATATAAAAACGCACAGTGTAGTACATAGTATATGAGTGAGTTGCACTGAAAAACTTAGAATATAAGAAACGCACAGTGTAGTACATAGTATATGAGTGAGTTGCACTGAAAAACTTAGAATATAAGAAACGCACAGTGTAGTACATAGTATATGAGTGAGTTGCACTGAAAAACTTAGAATATAAGAAACGCACAGTGTAGTACATAGTATATGAGTGAGTTGCACTGAAAAACTTAGAATATAAGAAACGCACAGTGTAGTACATAGTATATGAGTGAGTTGCACTGAAAAACTTAGAATATAAGAAACGCACAGTGTAGTACATAGTATATGAGTGAGTTGCACTGAAAAACTTAGAATATAAGAAACGCACAGTGTAGTACATAGTATATGAGTGAGTTGCACTGAAAAACTTAGAATATAAGAAACGCACAGTGTAGTACATAGTATATGAGTGAGTTGCACTGAAAAACTTAGAATATAAGAAACGCACATTGTAGTACATAGTATATGAGTGAGTTGCACTGAGAAACTTAGAATATAAGAAACGCACAGTGTAGTACATAGTATATGAGTGAGTTGCACTGAAAAACTTAGAATATAAGAAACGCACAGTGTAGTACATAGTATATGAGTGAGTTGCACTGAAAAACTTAGAATATAAGAAACGCACAGTGTAGTACATAGTATATGAGTGAATTGCACTGAATAACTTAGAATATAAGAAACGCACAGTGTAGTACATAGTATATGAGTGAGTTGCACTGAAAAACTTAGAATTTACTGAAAAACCCGCATTACACGAAATGCACAGTGTAGTACATAGTATATGAGTGAGTTGCACTGAAAAACTTAGAATATAAGAAACGCACAGTGTAGTACATAGTATATGAGTGAGTTGCACTGAAAAACTTAGAATATAAGAAACGCACAGTGTAGTACATAGTATATGAGTGAGTTGCACTGAAAAACTTAGAATATAAGAAACGCACAGTGTAGTACATAGTATATGAGTGAGTTGCACTGAAAAACTTAGAATATAAGAAACGCACAGTGTAGTACATAGTATATGAGTGAGTTGCACTGAAAAACTTAGAATATAAGAAACGCACAGTGTAGTACATAGTATATGAGTGAGTTGCACTGAAAAACTTAGAATATAAGAAACGCACAGTGTAGTACATAGTATATGAGTGAGTTGCACTGAAAAACTTAGAATATAAGAAACGCACAGTGTAGTACATAGTATATGAGTGAGTTGCACTGAAAAACTTAGAATTTACTGAAAAACCCGCATTACACGAAATGCACAGTGTAGTACATAGTATATGAGTGAGTTGCACTGAAAAACTTAGAATATAAGAAACGCACAGTGTAGTACATATTATATGAGTGAGTTGCACTGAAAAACTTAGAATATAAGAAAAGCACAGTGTAGTACAAAGTATATGAGTGAGTTGCACTGAAAAACTTAGAATATAAGAAAAGCACAGTGTAGTACATAGTATATGAGTGAGTTGCACTGAAAAACTTAGAATATAAAAACGCACAGTGTAGTACATAGTATATGAGTGAGTTGCACTGAAAAACTTAGAATATAAGAAACGCACAGTGTAGTACATAGTATATGAGTGAGTTGCACTGAAAAACTTAGAATATAAGAAACGCACAGTGTAGTACATAGTATATGAGTGAGTTGCACTGAAAAACTTAGAATATAAGAAACGCACAGTGTAGTACATAGTATATGAGTGAGTTGCACTGAAAAACTTAGAATATAAGAAACGCACATGTAGTACATAGTATATGAGTGAGTTGCACTGAAAAACTTAGAATATAAGAAACGCACAGTGTAGTACATAGTATATGAGTGAGTTGCACTGAAAAACTTAGAATATAAGAAACGCACATTGTAGTACATAGTATATGAGTGAGTTGCACTGAAAAACTTAGAATATAAGAAACGCACAGTGTAGTACATAGTATATGAGTGAGTTGCACTGAAAAACTTAGAATTTACTGAAAAACCCGCATTACACGAAATGCACAGTGTAGTACATAGTATATGAGTGAGTTGCACTGAAAAACTTAGAATATAAGAAACGCACAGTGTAGTACATATTATATGAGTGAGTTGCACTGAAAAACTTAGAATATAAGAAAAGCACAGTGTAGTACAAAGTATATGAGTGAGTTGCACTGAAAAACTTAGAATATAAGACACGCACAGTGTAATACATAGTATATGAGAGAGTTGCACTGAAAAACTTAGAATATAAGAAACGCACAGTGTAGTACATAGTATATGAGTGAGTTGCACTGAAAAACCCGCATTATACGAAATGCACAGTGTAGTACATAGTATATGAGTGAGTTGCACTGAAAAACTTAGAATTTACTGAAAAACCCGCATTACACGAAATGCACAGTGTAGTACATTCTATATGAGTGAGTTGCACTGAAAAACTTAGAATATAAGAAACGCACAGTGTAGTACATAGTATATGAGTGAGTTGCACTGAAAAACTGAGATTATAAGAAACGCACAGTGTAGTACATAGTATATGAGTGAGTTGCACTGAAAAACTTAGAATATAAGAAACGCACATTGTAGTACATAGTATATGAGTGAGTTGCACTGAAAAACTTAGAATATAAGAAACGCACAGTGTAGTACATAGTATATGAGTGAGTTGCACTGAAAAACTTAGAATATAAGAAACGCACAGTGTAGTACATAGTATATGAGTGAGTTGCACTGAAAAACTTAGAATTTACTGAAAAACCCGCATTACACGAAATGCACAGTGTAGTACATAGTATATGAGTGAGTTGCACTGAAAAACTTAGAATATAAGAAACGCACAGTGTAGTACATAATATATGAGTGAGTTGCACTGAAAAACTTAGAATATAAGAAACGCACAGTGTAGTACATAGTATTTGAGTGAGTTGCACTGAAAAACTTAGAATATAAGAAACGCACAGTGTAGTACATAGTATATGAGTGAGTTGCACTGAAAAACTTAGAATATAAGAAACGCACAGTGTAGTACATAGTATATGAGTGAGTTGCACTGAAAAACTTAGAATATAAGAAACGCACAGTGTAGTACATAGTATATGAGTGAGTTGCACTGAAAAACTTAGAATATAAGAAAAGCACAGTGTAGTACAAAGTATATGAGTGAGTTGCACTGAAAAACTTAGAATATAAGACACGCACAGTGTAATACATAGTATATGAGAGAGTTGCACTGAAAAACTTAGAATATAAGAAACGCACAGTGTAGTACATAGTATATGAGTGAGTTGCACTGAAAAACCCGCATTATACGAAATGCACAGTGTAGTACATAGTATATGAGTGAGTTGCACTGAAAAACTTAGAATTTACTGAAAAACCCGCATTACACGAAATGCACAGTGTAGTACATTCTATATGAGTGAGTTGCACTGAAAAACTTAGAATATAAGAAACGCACAGTGTAGTACATAGTATATGAGTGAGTTGCACTGAAAAACTGAGATTATAAGAAACGCACAGTGTAGTACATAGTATATGAGTGAGTTGCACTGAAAAACTTAGAATATAAGAAACGCACATTGTAGTACATAGTATATGAGTGAGTTGCACTGAAAAACTTAGAATATAAGAAACGCACAGTGTAGTACATAGTATATGAGTGAGTTGCACTGAAAAACTTAGAATATAAGAAACGCACAGTGTAGTACATAGTATATGAGTGAGTTGCACTGAAAAACTTAGAATATAAGAAACGCACATTGTAGTACATAGTATATGAGTGAGTTGCACTGAGAAACTTAGAATATAAGAAACGCACAGTGTAGTACATAGTATATGAGTGAGTTGCACTGAAAAACTTAGAATATAAGAAACGCACAGTGTAGTACATAGTATATGAGTGAGTTGCACTGAAAAACTTAGAATATAAGAAACGCACAGTGTAGTACATAGTATATGAGTGAATTGCACTGAAAAACTTAGAATATAAGAAACGCACAGTGTAGTACATAGTATATGAGTGAGTTGCACTGAAAAACTTAGAATTTACTGAAAAACCCGCATTACACGAAATGCACAGTGTAGTACATAGTATATGAGTGAGTTGCACTGAAAAACTTAGAATATAAGAAACGCACAGTGTAGTACATAGTATATGAGTGAGTTGCACTGAAAAACTTAGAATATAAGAAACGCACAGTGTAGTACATAGTATATGAGTGAGTTGCACTGAAAAACTTAGAATATAAGAAACGCACAGTGTAGTACATAGTATATGAGTGAGTTGCACTGAAAAACTTAGAATATAAGAAACGCACAGTGTAGTACATAGTATATGAGTGAGTTGCACTGAAAAACTTAGAATATAAGAAACGCACAGTGTAGTACATAGTATATGAGTGAGTTGCACTGAAAAACTTAGAATATAAGAAACGCACAGTGTAGTACATAGTATATGAGTGAGTTGCACTGAAAAACTTAGAATATAAGAAACGCACAGTGTAGTACATAGTATATGAGTGAGTTGCACTGAAAAACTTAGAATTTACTGAAAAACCCGCATTACACGAAATGCACAGTGTAGTACATAGTATATGAGTGAGTTGCACTGAAAAACTTAGAATATAAGAAACGCACAGTGTAGTACATATTATATGAGTGAGTTGCACTGAAAAACTTAGAATATAAGAAAAGCACAGTGTAGTACAAAGTATATGAGTGAGTTGCACTGAAAAACTTAGAATATAAGAAAAGCACAGTGTAGTACATAGTATATGAGTGAGTTGCACTGAAAAACTTAGAATATAAAAACGCACAGTGTAGTACATAGTATATGAGTGAGTTGCACTGAGAAACTTAGAATATAAGAAACGCACAGTGTAGTACATAGTATATGAGTGAGTTGCACTGAAAAACTTAGAATATAAGAAACGCACAGTGTAGTACATAGTATATGAGTGAGTTGCACTGAAAAACTTAGAATATAAGAAACGCACAGTGTAGTACATAGTATATGAGTGAATTGCACTGAAAAACTTAGAATATAAGAAACGCACAGTGTAGTACATAGTATATGAGTGAGTTGCACTGAAAAACTTAGAATTTACTGAAAAACCCGCATTACACGAAATGCACAGTGTAGTACATAGTATATGAGTGAGTTGCACTGAAAAACTTAGAATATAAGAAACGCACAGTGTAGTACATAGTATATGAGTGAGTTGCACTGAAAAACTTAGAATATAAGAAACGCACAGTGTAGTACATAGTATATGAGTGAGTTGCACTGAAAAACTTAGAATATAAGAAACGCACAGTGTAGTACATAGTATATGAGTGAGTTGCACTGAAAAACTTAGAATATAAGAAACGCACAGTGTAGTACATAGTATATGAGTGAGTTGCACTGAAAAACTTAGAATATAAGAAACGCACAGTGTAGTACATAGTATATGAGTGAGTTGCACTGAAAAACTTAGAATATAAGAAACGCACAGTGTAGTACATAGTATATGAGTGAGTTGCACTGAAAAACTTAGAATATAAGAAACGCACAGTGTAGTACATAGTATATGAGTGAGTTGCACTGAAAAACTTAGAATTTACTGAAAAACCCGCATTACACGAAATGCACAGTGTAGTACATAGTATATGAGTGAGTTGCACTGAAAAACTTAGAATATAAGAAACGCACAGTGTAGTACATAGTATATGAGTGAGTTGCACTGAAAAACTTAGAATATAAGAAACGCACAGTGTAGTACATAGTATATGAGTGAGTTGCACTGAAAAACTTAGAATATAAGAAACGCACAGTGTAGTACATAGTATATGAGTGAGTTGCACTGAAAAACTTAGAATATAAGAAACGCACAGTGTAGTACATAGTATATGAGTGAGTTGCACTGAAAAACTTAGAATATAAGAAACGCACAGTGTAGTACATAGTATATGAGTGAGTTGCACTGAAAAACTTAGAATATAAGAAACGCACAGTGTAGTACATAGTATATGAGTGAGTTGCACTGAAAAACTTAGAATATAAGAAACGCACAGTGTAGTACATAGTATATGAGTGAGTTGCACTGAAAAACTTAGAATTTACTGAAAAACCCGCATTACACGAAATGCACAGTGTAGTACATAGTATATGAGTGAGTTGCACTGAAAAACTTAGAATATAAGAAACGCACAGTGTAGTACATATTATATGAGTGAGTTGCACTGAAAAACTTAGAATATAAGAAAAGCACAGTGTAGTACAAAGTATATGAGTGAGTTGCACTGAAAAACTTAGAATATAAGAAAAGCACAGTGTAGTACATAGTATATGAGTGAGTTGCACTGAAAAACTTAGAATATAAAAACGCACAGTGTAGTACATAGTATATGAGTGAGTTGCACTGAAAAACTTAGAATATAAGAAACGCACAGTGTAGTACATAGTATATGAGTGAGTTGCACTGAAAAACTTAGAATATAAGAAACGCACAGTGTAGTACATAGTATATGAGTGAGTTGCACTGAAAAACTTAGAATATAAGAAACGCACAGTGTAGTACATAGTATATGAGTGAGTTGCACTGAAAAACTTAGAATATAAGAAACGCACATGTAGTACATAGTATATGAGTGAGTTGCACTGAAAAACTTAGAATATAAGAAACGCACAGTGTAGTACATAGTATATGAGTGAGTTGCACTGAAAAACTTAGAATATAAGAAACGCACATTGTAGTACATAGTATATGAGTGAGTTGCACTGAAAAACTTAGAATATAAGAAACGCACAGTGTAGTACATAGTATATGAGTGAGTTGCACTGAAAAACTTAGAATTTACTGAAAAACCCGCATTACACGAAATGCACAGTGTAGTACATAGTATATGAGTGAGTTGCACTGAAAAACTTAGAATATAAGAAACGCACAGTGTAGTACATATTATATGAGTGAGTTGCACTGAAAAACTTAGAATATAAGAAAAGCACAGTGTAGTACAAAGTATATGAGTGAGTTGCACTGAAAAACTTAGAATATAAGACACGCACAGTGTAATACATAGTATATGAGAGAGTTGCACTGAAAAACTTAGAATATAAGAAACGCACAGTGTAGTACATAGTATATGAGTGAGTTGCACTGAAAAACCCGCATTATACGAAATGCACAGTGTAGTACATAGTATATGAGTGAGTTGCACTGAAAAACTTAGAATTTACTGAAAAACCCGCATTACACGAAATGCACAGTGTAGTACATTCTATATGAGTGAGTTGCACTGAAAAACTTAGAATATAAGAAACGCACAGTGTAGTACATATTATATGAGTGAGTTGCACTGAAAAACTTAGAATATAAGAAAAGCACAGTGTAGTACAAAGTATATGAGTGAGTTGCACTGAAAAACTTAGAATATAAGACACGCACAGTGTAATACATAGTATATGAGAGAGTTGCACTGAAAAACTTAGAATATAAGAAACGCACAGTGTAGTACATAGTATATGAGTGAGTTGCACTGAAAAACCCGCATTATACGAAATGCACAGTGTAGTACATAGTATATGAGTGAGTTGCACTGAAAAACTTAGAATTTACTGAAAAACCCGCATTACACGAAATGCACAGTGTAGTACATTCTATATGAGTGAGTTGCACTGAAAAACTTAGAATATAAGAAACGCACAGTGTAGTACATAGTATATGAGTGAGTTGCACTGAAAAACTGAGATTATAAGAAACGCACAGTGTAGTACATAGTATATGAGTGAGTTGCACTGAAAAACTTAGAATATAAGAAACGCACATTGTAGTACATAGTATATGAGTGAGTTGCACTGAAAAACTTAGAATATAAGAAACGCACAGTGTAGTACATAGTATATGAGTGAGTTGCACTGAAAAACTTAGAATATAAGAAACGCACAGTGTAGTACATAGTATATGAGTGAGTTGCACTGAAAAACTTAGAATTTACTGAAAAACCCGCATTACACGAAATGCACAGTGTAGTACATAGTATATGAGTGAGTTGCACTGAAAAACTTAGAATATAAGAAACGCACAGTGTAGTACATAATATATGAGTGAGTTGCACTGAAAAACTTAGAATATAAGAAACGCACAGTGTAGTACATAGTATTTGAGTGAGTTGCACTGAAAAACTTAGAATATAAGAAACGCACAGTGTAGTACATAGTATATGAGTGAGTTGCACTGAAAAACTTAGAATATAAGAAACGCACAGTGTAGTACATAGTATATGAGTGAGTTGCACTGAAAAACTTAGAATATAAGAAACGCACAGTGTAGTACATAGTATATGAGTGAGTTGCACTGAAAAACTTAGAATATAAGAAACGCACAGTGTAGTACATAGTATATGAGTGAGTTGCACTGAAAAACTTAGAATATAAGTAACGCACAGTGTAGTACATAGTATATGAGTGAGTTGCACTGAAAAACTAAGAATATAAGAAACGCACAGTGTTGTACAATAGTATATGAGTGAGTTGCAATGAAAAACTTAGAATATAAGAAACGCACAGTGTAGTACATAGTATATGAGTGAGTTGCACTGAACAACTTAGAATTTAAGAAACGCACAGTGTAGTATATAGTATATGAGTGAGTTGCACTGAAAAACTTAGAATATAAGAAACGCACATTGTAGTACATAGTATATGAGTGAGTTGCACTGAAAAACTTAGAATATAAGAAACGCACAGTGTAGTACATAGTATATGAGTGAGTTGCACTGAAAAACTTAGAATATAAGAAACGCACAGTGTAGTACATAGTATATGAGTGAGTTGCACTGAAAAACTTAGAATATAAGAAACGCACAGTGTAGTACATAGTATATGAGTGAGTTGCACTGAAAAACTTAGAATATAAGAAACGCACAGTGTAGTACATATTATATGAGTGAGTTGCACTGAAAAACTTAGAATATAAGAAAAGCACAGTGTAGTACAAAGTATATGAGTGAGTTGCACTGAAAAACTTAGAATATAAGAAAAGCACAGTGTAGTACATAGTATATGAGTGAGTTGCACTGAAAAACTTAGAATATAAGAAACGCACAGTGTAGTACATAGTATATGAGTGAGTTGCACTGAAAAACTTAGAATATAAGAAACGCACAGTGTAGTACAAAGTATATGAGTGAGTTGCACTGAAAAACTTAGAATATAAGACACGCACAGTGTAATACATAGTATATGAGAGAGTTGCACTGAAAAACTTCGAATATAAGAAACGCACAGTGTAGTACATAGTATATGAGTGAGTTGCACTGAAAAACTTAGAATATAAGAAACGCACAGTGTAGTACATAGTATATGAGTGAGTTGCACTGAAAAACTTAGAATATAAGAAACGCACAGTGTAGTACATAGTATATGAGTGAGTTGCACTGAAAAACTTAGAATATAAGAAACGCACAGTGTAGTACATAGTATATGAGTGAGTTGCACTGAAAAACTTAGAATATAAGAAACGCACAGTGTAGTACATAGTATATGAGTGAGTTGCACTGAAAAACTTAGAATTTACTGAAAAACCCGCATTACACGAAATGCACAGTGTAGTACATAGTATATGAGTGAGTTGCACTGAAAAACTAAGAATATAAGAAACGCACAGTGTTGTACATAGTATATGAGTGAGTTGCAATGAAAAACTTAGAATATAAGAAACGCACAGTGTAGTACATAGTATATGAGTGAGTTGCACTGAAAAACTTAGAATTTAAGAAACGCACAGTGTAGTACATAGTATATGAGTGAGTTGCACTGAAAAACTTAGAATTTAAGAAACGCACAGTGTAGTATATAGTATATGAGTGAGTTGCACTGAAAAACTTAGAATATAAGAAACGCACATTGTAGTACATAGTATATGAGTGAGTTGCACTGAAAAACTTAGAATATAAGAAACGCACAGTGTAGTACATAGTATATGAGTGAGTTGCACTGAAAAACTTAGAATATAAGAAACGCACAGTGTAGTACATAGTATATGAGTGAGTTGCACTGAAAAACTTAGAATATAAGAAACGCACAGTGTAGTACATAGTATATGAGTGAGTTGCACTGAAAAACTTAGAATATAAGAAACGCACAGTGTAGTACATAGTATATAAGTGAGTTGCACTGAAAAACTTAGAATATAAGAAACGCACAGTGTAGTACATAGTATATGAGTGAGTTGCACTGAAAAACTTAGAATTTACTGAAAAACCCGCATTACACGAAATGCACAGTGTAGTACATAGTATATGAGTGAGTTGCACTGAAAAACTAAGAATATAAGAAACGCACAGTGTTGTACATAGTATATGAGTGAGTTGCAATGAAAAACTTAGAATATAAGAAACGCACAGTGTAGTACATAGTATATGAGTGAGTTGCACTGAAAAACTTAGAATTTAAGAAACGCACAGTGTAGTACATAGTATATGAGTGAGTTGCACTGAAAAACTTAGAATATAAGAAACGCACAGTGTAGTACATAGTATATGAGTGAGTTGCACTGAAAAACCCGCATTATACGAAATGCACAGTGTAGTACATAGTATATGAGTGAGTTGCACTGAAAAACTTAGAATTTACTGAAAAACCCGCATTACACGAAATGCACAGTGTAGTACATTCTATATGAGTGAGTTGCACTGAAAAACTTAGAATATAAGAAACGCACAGTGTAGTACATAGTATATGAGTGAGTTGCACTGAAAAACTGAGATTATAAGAAACGCACAGTGTAGTACATAGTATATGAGTGAGTTGCACTGAAAAACTTAGAATATAAGAAACGCACATTGTAGTACATAGTATATGAGTGAGTTGCACTGAAAAACTTAGAATATAAGAAACGCACAGTGTAGTACATAGTATATGAGTGAGTTGCACTGAAAAACTTAGAATATAAGAAACGCACAGTGTAGTACATAGTATATGAGTGAGTTGCACTGAAAAACTTAGAATTTACTGAAAAACCCGCATTACACGAAATGCACAGTGTAGTACATAGTATATGAGTGAGTTGCACTGAAAAACTTAGAATATAAGAAACGCACAGTGTAGTACATAATATATGAGTGAGTTGCACTGAAAAACTTAGAATATAAGAAACGCACAGTGTAGTACATAGTATTTGAGTGAGTTGCACTGAAAAACTTAGAATATAAGAAACGCACAGTGTAGTACATAGTATATGAGTGAGTTGCACTGAAAAACTTAGAATATAAGAAACGCACAGTGTAGTACATAGTATATGAGTGAGTTGCACTGAAAAACTTAGAATATAAGAAACGCACAGTGTAGTACATAGTATATGAGTGAGTTGCACTGAAAAACTTAGAATATAAGAAACGCACAGTGTAGTACATAGTATATGAGTGAGTTGCACTGAAAAACTTAGAATATAAGTAACGCACAGTGTAGTACATAGTATATGAGTGAGTTGCACTGAAAAACTAAGAATATAAGAAACGCACAGTGTTGTACAATAGTATATGAGTGAGTTGCAATGAAAAACTTAGAATATAAGAAACGCACAGTGTAGTACATAGTATATGAGTGAGTTGCACTGAACAACTTAGAATTTAAGAAACGCACAGTGTAGTATATAGTATATGAGTGAGTTGCACTGAAAAACTTAGAATATAAGAAACGCACATTGTAGTACATAGTATATGAGTGAGTTGCACTGAAAAACTTAGAATATAAGAAACGCACAGTGTAGTACATAGTATATGAGTGAGTTGCACTGAAAAACTTAGAATATAAGAAACGCACAGTGTAGTACATAGTATATGAGTGAGTTGCACTGAAAAACTTAGAATATAAGAAACGCACAGTGTAGTACATAGTATATGAGTGAGTTGCACTGAAAAACTTAGAATATAAGAAACGCACAGTGTAGTACATATTATATGAGTGAGTTGCACTGAAAAACTTAGAATATAAGAAAAGCACAGTGTAGTACAAAGTATATGAGTGAGTTGCACTGAAAAACTTAGAATATAAGAAAAGCACAGTGTAGTACATAGTATATGAGTGAGTTGCACTGAAAAACTTAGAATATAAGAAACGCACAGTGTAGTACATAGTATATGAGTGAGTTGCACTGAAAAACTTAGAATATAAGAAACGCACAGTGTAGTACAAAGTATATGAGTGAGTTGCACTGAAAAACTTAGAATATAAGACACGCACAGTGTAATACATAGTATATGAGAGAGTTGCACTGAAAAACTTCGAATATAAGAAACGCACAGTGTAGTACATAGTATATGAGTGAGTTGCACTGAAAAACTTAGAATATAAGAAACGCACAGTGTAGTACATAGTATATGAGTGAGTTGCACTGAAAAACTTAGAATATAAGAAACGCACAGTGTAGTACATAGTATATGAGTGAGTTGCACTGAAAAACTTAGAATATAAGAAACGCACAGTGTAGTACATAGTATATGAGTGAGTTGCACTGAAAAACTTAGAATATAAGAAACGCACAGTGTAGTACATAGTATATGAGTGAGTTGCACTGAAAAACTTAGAATTTACTGAAAAACCCGCATTACACGAAATGCACAGTGTAGTACATAGTATATGAGTGAGTTGCACTGAAAAACTAAGAATATAAGAAACGCACAGTGTTGTACATAGTATATGAGTGAGTTGCAATGAAAAACTTAGAATATAAGAAACGCACAGTGTAGTACATAGTATATGAGTGAGTTGCACTGAAAAACTTAGAATTTAAGAAACGCACAGTGTAGTACATAGTATATGAGTGAGTTGCACTGAAAAACTTAGAATTTAAGAAACGCACAGTGTAGTATATAGTATATGAGTGAGTTGCACTGAAAAACTTAGAATATAAGAAACGCACATTGTAGTACATAGTATATGAGTGAGTTGCACTGAAAAACTTAGAATATAAGAAACGCACAGTGTAGTACATAGTATATGAGTGAGTTGCACTGAAAAACTTAGAATATAAGAAACGCACAGTGTAGTACATAGTATATGAGTGAGTTGCACTGAAAAACTTAGAATATAAGAAACGCACAGTGTAGTACATAGTATATGAGTGAGTTGCACTGAAAAACTTAGAATATAAGAAACGCACAGTGTAGTACATAGTATATAAGTGAGTTGCACTGAAAAACTTAGAATATAAGAAACGCACAGTGTAGTACATAGTATATGAGTGAGTTGCACTGAAAAACTTAGAATTTACTGAAAAACCCGCATTACACGAAATGCACAGTGTAGTACATAGTATATGAGTGAGTTGCACTGAAAAACTAAGAATATAAGAAACGCACAGTGTTGTACATAGTATATGAGTGAGTTGCAATGAAAAACTTAGAATATAAGAAACGCACAGTGTAGTACATAGTATATGAGTGAGTTGCACTGAAAAACTTAGAATTTAAGAAACGCACAGTGTAGTACATAGTATATGAGTGAGTTGCACTGAAAAACTTAGAATTTAAGAAACGCACAGTGTGGTATATAGTATATGAGTGAGTTGCACTGAAAAACTTAGAATATAAGAAACGCACATTGTAGTACATAGTATATGAGTGAGTTGCACTGAAAAACATAGAATATAAGAAACGCACAGTGTAGTACATAGTATATGAGTGAGTTGCACTGAAAAACTTAGAATATAAGAAACGCACAGTGTAGTACATAGTATATGAGTGAGTTGCACTGAAAAACTTAGAATTTACTGAAAAACCCGCATTACACGAAATGCACAGTGTAGTACATAGTATATGAGTGAGTTGCACTGAAAAACTTAGAATATAAGAAACGCACATTGTAGTACATAGTATATGAGTGAGTTGCACTGAAAAACTTAGAATATAAGAAACGCACAGTGTAGTACATAGTATATGAGTGAGTTGCACTGAAAAACTTAGAATATAAGAAACGCACAGTGTAGTACATAGTATATGAGTGAGTTGCACTGAAAAACTTAGAATATAAGAAACGCACAGTGTAGTACATAGTATATGAGTGAGTTGCACTGAAAAACTTAGAATATAAGAAACGCACATTGTAGTACATAGTATATGAGTGAGTTGCACTGAAAAACTTAGAATATAAGAAACGCACAGTGTAGTACATAGTATATGAGTGAGTTGCACTGAAAAACTTAGAATATAAGAAACGCACAGTGTAGTACATAGTATATGAGTGAGTTGCACTGAAAAACTTAGAATTTACTGAAAAACCCGCATTACACGAAATGCACAGTGTAGTACATAGTATATGAGTGAGTTGCACTGAAAAACTTAGAATATAAGAAACGCACATTGTAGTACATAGTATATGAGTGAGTTGCACTGAAAAACTTAGAATATAAGAAACGCACAGTGTAGTACATAGTATATGAGTGAGTTGCACTGAAAAACTTAGAATATAAGAAACGCACAGTGTAGTACATAGTATATGAGTGAGTTGCACTGAAAAACTTAGAATATAAGAAACGCACAGTGTAGTACATAGTATATGAGTGAGTTGCACTGAAAAACTTAGAATATAAGAAACGCACAGTGTAGTACACAGTATATGAGTGAGTTGCACTGAAAAACTTAGAATTTACTGAAAAACCCGCATTACACGAAATGCACAGTGTAGTACATAGTTTATGAGTGAGTTGCACTGAAAAACTTAGAATATAAGAAACGCACAGTGTAGTACATAGTATATGAGTGAGTTGCACTGAAAAACTTAGAATATAAGAAACGCACAGTGTAGTACATAGTATATGAGTGAGTTGCACTGAAAAACTTAGAATATAAGAAACGCACAGTGTAGTACATAGTATATGAGTGAGTTGCACTGAAAAACTTAGAATTTACTGAAAAACCCGCATTACACGAAATGCACAGTGTAGTACATAGTATATGAGTGAGTTGCACTGAAAAACTTAGAATATAAGAAACGTACAGTGTAGTACATATTATATGAGTGAGTTGCACTGAAAAAACTTAGAATATAAGAAAAGCACAGTGTAGTACAAAGTATATGAGTGAGTTGCACTGAAAAACTTAGAATATAAGAAAAGCACAGTGTAGTACATAGTATATGAGTGAGTTGCACTGAAAAACTTAGAATATAAGAAACGCACAGTGTAGTACATAGTATATGAGTGAGTTGCACTGAAAAACTTAGAATATAAGAAACGCACATTGTAGTACATAGTATATGAGTGAGTTGCACTGAAAAACATAGAATATAAGAAACGCACAGTGTAGTACATAGTATATGAGTGAGTTGCACTGAAAAACTTAGAATATAAGAAACGCACAGTGTAGTACATAGTATATGAGTGAGTTGCACTGAAAAACTTAGAATTTACTGAAAAACCCGCATTACACGAAATGCACAGTGTAGTACATAGTATATGAGTGAGTTGCACTGAAAAACTTAGAATATAAGAAACGCACATTGTAGTACATAGTATATGAGTGAGTTGCACTGAAAAACTTAGAATATAAGAAACGCACAGTGTAGTACATAGTATATGAGTGAGTTGCACTGAAAAACTTAGAATATAAGAAACGCACAGTGTAGTACATAGTATATGAGTGAGTTGCACTGAAAAACTTAGAATATAAGAAACGCACAGTGTAGTACATAGTATATGAGTGAGTTGCACTGAAAAACTTAGAATATAAGAAACGCACATTGTAGTACATAGTATATGAGTGAGTTGCACTGAAAAACTTAGAATATAAGAAACGCACAGTGTAGTACATAGTATATGAGTGAGTTGCACTGAAAAACTTAGAATATAAGAAACGCACAGTGTAGTACATAGTATATGAGTGAGTTGCACTGAAAAACTTAGAATTTACTGAAAAACCCGCATTACACGAAATGCACAGTGTAGTACATAGTATATGAGTGAGTTGCACTGAAAAACTTAGAATATAAGAAACGCACATTGTAGTACATAGTATATGAGTGAGTTGCACTGAAAAACTTAGAATATAAGAAACGCACAGTGTAGTACATAGTATATGAGTGAGTTGCACTGAAAAACTTAGAATATAAGAAACGCACAGTGTAGTACATAGTATATGAGTGAGTTGCACTGAAAAACTTAGAATATAAGAAACGCACAGTGTAGTACATAGTATATGAGTGAGTTGCACTGAAAAACTTAGAATATAAGAAACGCACAGTGTAGTACACAGTATATGAGTGAGTTGCACTGAAAAACTTAGAATTTACTGAAAAACCCGCATTACACGAAATGCACAGTGTAGTACATAGTTTATGAGTGAGTTGCACTGAAAAACTTAGAATATAAGAAACGCACAGTGTAGTACATAGTATATGAGTGAGTTGCACTGAAAAACTTAGAATATAAGAAACGCACAGTGTAGTACATAGTATATGAGTGAGTTGCACTGAAAAACTTAGAATATAAGAAACGCACAGTGTAGTACATAGTATATGAGTGAGTTGCACTGAAAAACTTAGAATTTACTGAAAAACCCGCATTACACGAAATGCACAGTGTAGTACATAGTATATGAGTGAGTTGCACTGAAAAACTTAGAATATAAGAAACGTACAGTGTAGTACATATTATATGAGTGAGTTGCACTGAAAAAACTTAGAATATAAGAAAAGCACAGTGTAGTACAAAGTATATGAGTGAGTTGCACTGAAAAACTTAGAATATAAGAAAAGCACAGTGTAGTACATAGTATATGAGTGAGTTGCACTGAAAAACTTAGAATATAAGAAACGCACAGTGTAGTACATAGTATATGAGTGAGTTGCACTGAAAAACTTAGAATATAAGAAACGCACAGTGTAGTACATAGTATATGAGTGAGTTGCACTGAAAAACTTAGAATATAAGAAACGCACAGTGTAGTACATAGTATATGAGTGAGTTGCACTGAAAAACTTAGAATATAAGAAACGCACATTGTAGTACATAGTATATGAGTGAGTTGCACTGAAAAACTTAGAATATAAGAAACGCACAGTGTAGTACATAGTATATGAGTGAGTTGCACTGAAAAACTTAGAATATAAGAAACGCACAGTGTAGTACATAGTATATGAGTGAGTTGCACTGAAAAACTTAGAATATAAGAAACGCACAGTGTAGTACATATTATATGAGTGAGTTGCACTGAAAAACTTAGAATATAAGAAAAGCACAGTGTAGTACAAAGTATATGAGTGAGTTGCACTGAAAAACTTAGATATAAGAAAAGCACAGTGTAGTATATAGTATATGAGTGAGTTGCACTGAAAAACTTAGAATATAAAAACGCACAGTATAGTACATAGTATATGAGTGAGTTGCACTGAAAAACTTAGAATATAAGAAACGCACAGTGTAGTACATAGTATATGAGTGAGTTGCACTGAAAAACTTAGAATATAAGAAACGCACAGTGTAGTACATAGTATATGAGTGAGTTGCACTGAAAAACTTAGAATATAAGAAACGCACAGTGTAGTACATAGTATATGAGTGAGTTGCACTGAAAAACTTAGAATATAAGAAACGCACATGTAGTACATAGTATATGAGTGAGTTGCACTGAAAAACTTAGAATATAAGAAACGCACAGTGTAGTACATAGTATATGAGTGAGTTGCACTGAAAAACTTAGAATATAAGAAACGCACATTGTAGTACATAGTATATGAGTGAGTTGCACTGAAAAACTTAGAATATAAGAAACGCACAGTGTAGTACATAGTATATGAGTGAGTTGCACTGAAAAACTTAGAATTTACTGAAAAACCCGCATTACACGAAATGCACAGTGTAGTACATAGTATATGAGTGAGTTGCACTGAAAAACTTAGAATATAAGAAACGCACAGTGTAGTACATATTATATGAGTGAGTTGCACTGAAAAACTTAGAATATAAGAAAAGCACAGTGTAGTACAAAGTATATGAGTGAGTTGCACTGAAAAACTTAGAATATAAGACACGCACAGTGTAATACATAGTATATGAGAGAGTTGCACTGAAAAACTTAGAATATAAGAAACGCACAGTGTAGTACATAGTATATGAGTGAGTTGCACTGAAAAACTTAGAATATAAGAAACGCACAGTGTAGTACATAGTATATGAGTGAGTTGCACTGAAAAACTTAGAATATAAGAAACGCACAGTTTAGTACATAGTATATGAGTGAGTTGCACTGAAAAACTTAGAATATAAGAAACGCACAGTGTAGTACATAGTATATGAGTGAGTTGCACTGAAAAACTTAGAATATAAGAAACGCACAGTGTAGTACATAGTATATGAGTGAGTTGCACTGAAAAACTTAGAATTTACTGAAAAACCCGCATTATACGAAATGCACAGTGTAGTACATAGTATATGAGTGAGTTGCACTGAAAAACTAAGAATATAAGAAACGCACAGTGTTGTACATAGTATATGAGTGAGTTGCAATGAAAAACTTAGAATATAAGAAACGCACAGTGTAGTACATAGTATATGAGTGAGTTGCACTGAAAAACTTAGAATTTAAGAAACGCACAGTGTAGTACATAGTATATGAGTGAGTTGCACTGAAAAACTTAGAATTTAAGAAACGCACAGTGTAGTATATAGTATATGAGTGAGTTGCACTGAAAAACTTAGAATATAAGAAACGCACATTGTAGTACATAGTATATGAGTGAGTTGCACTGAAAAACTTAGAATATAAGAAACGCACAGTGTAGTACATAGTATATGAGTGAGTTGCACTGAAAAACTTAGAATATAAGAAACGCACAGTGTAGTACATAGTATATGAGTGAGTTGCACTGAAAAACTTAGAATTTACTGAAAAACCCGCATTACACGAAATGCACAGTGTAGTACATAGTATATGAGTGAGTTGCACTGAAAAACTTAGAATATAAGAAACGCACAGTGTAGTACATAGTATATGAGTGAGTTGCACTGAAAAACTTAGAATATAAGAAACGCACAGTGTAGTACATAGTATATGAGTGAGTTGCACTGAAAAACTTAGAATATAAGAAACGCACAGTGTAGTACATAGTATATGAGTGAGTTGCACTGAAAAACTTAGAATATAAGAAACGCACAGTGTAGTACATAGTATATGAGTGAGTTGCACTGAAAAACTTAGAATATAAGAAACGCACAGTGTAGTACATAGTATATGAGTGAGTTGCACTGAAAAACTTAGAATATAAGAAACGCACAGTGTAGTACATAGTATATGAGTGAGTTGCACTGAAAAACTTAGAATATAAGAAACGCACAGTGTAGTACATAGTATATGAGTGAGTTGCACTGAAAAACTTAGAATATAAGAAACGCACAGTGTAGTACATAGTATATGAGTGAGTTGCACTGAAAAACTTAGAATATAAGAAACGCACAGTGTAGTACATAGTATATGAGTGAGTTGCACTGAAAAACTTAGAATATAAGTAACGCACAGTGTAGTACATAGTATATGAGTGAGTTGCACTGAAAAACTAAGAATATAAGAAACGCACAGTGTTGTACAATAGTATATGAGTGAGTTGCAATGAAAAACTTAGAATATAAGAAACGCACAGTGTAGTACATAGTATATGAGTGAGTTGCACTGAACAACTTAGAATTTAAGAAACGCACAGTGTAGTATATAGTATATGAGTGAGTTGCACTGAAAAACTTAGAATATAAGAAACGCACATTGTAGTACATAGTATATGAGTGAGTTGCACTGAAAAACTTAGAATATAAGAAACGCACAGTGTAGTACATAGTATATGAGTGAGTTGCACTGAAAAACTTAGAATATAAGAAACGCACAGTGTAGTACATAGTATATGAGTGAGTTGCACTGAAAAACTTAGAATATAAGAAACGCACAGTGTAGTACATAGTATATGAGTGAGTTGCACTGAAAAACTTAGAATATAAGAAACGCACAGTGTAGTACATATTATATGAGTGAGTTGCACTGAAAAACTTAGAATATAAGAAAAGCACAGTGTAGTACAAAGTATATGAGTGAGTTGCACTGAAAAACTTAGAATATAAGAAAAGCACAGCGTAGTACATAGTATATGAGTGAGTTGCACTGAAAAACTTAGAATATAAGAAACGCACAGTGTAGTACATAGTATATGAGTGAGTTGCACTGAAAAACTTAGAATATAAGAAACGCACAGTGTAGTACATAGTATATGAGTGAGTTGCACTGAAAAACTTAGAATATAAGAAACGCACAGTGTAGTACATAGTATATGAGTGAGTTGCACTGAAAAACTTAGAATATAAGAAACGCACAGTGTAGTACATATTATATGAGTGAGTTGCACTGAAAAACTTAGAATATAAGAAAAGCACAGTGTAGTACAAAGTATATGAGTGAGTTGCACTGAAAAACTTAGAATATAAGAAAAGCACAGTGTAGTACATAGTATATGAGTGAGTTGCACTGAAAAACTTAGAATATAAAAACGCACAGTGTAGTACATAGTATATGAGTGAGTTGCACTGAAAAACTTAGAATATAAGAAACGCACAGTGTAGTACATAGTATATGAGTGAGTTGCACTGAAAAACTTAGAATATAAGAAACGCACAGTGTAGTACATAGTATATGAGTGAGTTGCACTGAAAAACTTAGAATATAAGAAACGCACAGTGTAGTACATAGTATATGAGTGAGTTGCACTGAAAAACTTAGAATATAAGAAACGCACATGTAGTACATAGTATATGAGTGAGTTGCACTGAAAAACTTAGAATATAAGAAACGCACAGTGTAGTACATAGTATATGAGTGAGTTGCACTGAAAAACTTAGAATATAAGAAACGCACATTGTAGTACATAGTATATGAGTGAGTTGCACTGAAAAACTTAGAATATAAGAAACGCACAGTGTAGTACATAGTATATGAGTGAGTTGCACTGAAAAACTTAGAATTTACTGAAAAACCCGCATTACACGAAATGCACAGTGTAGTACATAGTATATGAGTGAGTTGCACTGAAAAACTTAGAATATAAGAAACGCACAGTGTAGTACATATTATATGAGTGAGTTGCACTGAAAAACTTAGAATATAAGAAAAGCACAGTGTAGTACAAAGTATATGAGTGAGTTGCACTGAAAAACTTAGAATATAAGACACACACAGTGTAATACATAGTATATGAGAGAGTTGCACTGAAAAACTTAGAATATAAGAAACGCACAGTGTAGTACATAGTATATGAGTGAGTTGCACTGAAAAACTTAGAATATAAGAAACGCACAGTGTAGTACATAGTATATGAGTGAGTTGCACTGAAAAACTTAGAATATAAGAAACGCACAGTGTAGTACATAGTATATGAGTGAGTTGCACTGAAAAACTTAGAATTTACTGAAAAACCCGCATTACACGAAATGCACAGTGTAGTACAGAGTATATGAGTGAGTTGCACTGAAAAACTTAGAATATAAGAAACGCACAGTGTAGTACATAGTATATGAGTGAGTTGCACTGAAAAACTTAGAATATAAGAAACGCACAGTGTAGTACATAGTATATGAGTGAGTTGCACTGAAAAACTTAGAATATAAGTAACGCACAGTGTAGTACATAGTATATGAGTGAGTTGCACTGAAAAACTAAGAATATAAGAAACGCACAGTGTTGTACAATAGTATATGAGTGAGTTGCAATGAAAAACTTAGAATATAAGAAACGCACAGTGTAGTACATAGTATATGAGTGAGTTGCACTGAACAACTTAGAATTTAAGAAACGCACAGTGTAGTATATAGTATATGAGTGAGTTGCACTGAAAAACTTAGAATATAAGAAACGCACATTGTAGTACATAGTATATGAGTGAGTTGCACTGAAAAACTTAGAATATAAGAAACGCACAGTGTAGTACATAGTAGATGAGTGAGTTGCACTGAAAAACTTAGAATATAAGGAACGCACAGTGTAGTACATAGTATATGAGTGAGTTGCACTGAAAAACTTAGAATATAAGTAACGCACAGTGTAGTACATAGTATATGAGTGAGTTGCACTGAAAAACTTAGAATATAAGAAACGCACAGTGTAGTACATATTATATGAGTGAGTTGCACTGAAAAACTTAGAATATAAGAAAAGCACAGTGTAGTACAAAGTATATGAGTGAGTTGCACTGAAAAACTTAGAATATAAGAAAAGCACAGCGTAGTACATAGTATATGAGTGAGTTGCACTGAAAAACTTAGAATATAAGAAACGCACAGTGTAGTACATAGTATATGAGTGAGTTGCACTGAAAAACTTAGAATATAAGAAACGCACAGTGTAGTACATAGTATATGAGTGAGTTGCACTGAAAAACTTAGAATATAAGAAACGCACAGTGTAGTACATATTATATGAGTGAGTTGCACTGAAAAACTTAGAATATAAGAAAAGCACAGTGTAGTACAAAGTATATGAGTGAGTTGCACTGAAAAACTTAGAATATAAGAAAAGCACAGTGTAGTACATAGTATATGAGTGAGTTGCACTGAAAAACTTAGAATATAAAAACGCACAGTGTAGTACATAGTATATGAGTGAGTTGCACTGAAAAACTTAGAATATAAGAAACGCACAGTGTAGTACATAGTATATGAGTGAGTTGCACTGAAAAACTTAGAATATAAGAAACGCACAGTGTAGTACATAGTATATGAGTGAGTTGCACTGAAAAACTTAGAATATAAGAAACGCACAGTGTAGTACATAGTATATGAGTGAGTTGCACTGAAAAACTTAGAATATAAGAAACGCACATGTAGTACATAGTATATGAGTGAGTTGCACTGAAAAACTTAGAATATAAGAAACGCACAGTGTAGTACATAGTATATGAGTGAGTTGCACTGAAAAACTTAGAATATAAGAAACGCACATTGTAGTACATAGTATATGAGTGAGTTGCACTGAAAAACTTAGAATATAAGAAACGCACAGTGTAGTACATAGTATATGAGTGAGTTGCACTGAAAAACTTAGAATTTACTGAAAAACCCGCATTACACGAAATGCACAGTGTAGTACATAGTATATGAGTGAGTTGCACTGAAAAACTTAGAATATAAGAAACGCACAGTGTAGTACATATTATATGAGTGAGTTGCACTGAAAAACTTAGAATATAAGAAAAGCACAGTGTAGTACAAAGTATATGAGTGAGTTGCACTGAAAAACTTAGAATATAAGACACACACAGTGTAATACATAGTATATGAGAGAGTTGCACTGAAAAACTTAGAATATAAGAAACGCACAGTGTAGTACATAGTATATGAGTGAGTTGCACTGAAAAACTTAGAATATAAGAAACGCACAGTGTAGTACATAGTATATGAGTGAGTTGCACTGAAAAACTTAGAATATAAGAAACGCACAGTGTAGTACATAGTATATGAGTGAGTTGCACTGAAAAACTTAGAATTTACTGAAAAACCCGCATTACACGAAATGCACAGTGTAGTACAGAGTATATGAGTGAGTTGCACTGAAAAACTTAGAATATAAGAAACGCACAGTGTAGTACATAGTATATGAGTGAGTTGCACTGAAAAACTTAGAATATAAGAAACGCACAGTGTAGTACATAGTATATGAGTGAGTTGCACTGAAAAACTTAGAATATAAGAAACGCACAGTGTAGTACATAGTATATGAGTGAGTTGCACTGAAAAACTTAGAATATAAGAAACGCACAGTGTAGTACATAGTATATGAGTGAGTTGCACTGAAAAACTTAGAATATAAGAAACGCACAGTGTAGTACATAGTATATGAGTGAGTTGCACTGAAAAACTTAGAATATAAGAAACGCACAGTGTAGTACATAGTATATGAGTGAGTTGCACTGAAAAACTTAGAATATAAGAAACGCACAGTGTAGTACATAGTATATGAGTGAGTTGCACTGAAAAACTTAGAATATAAGTAACGCACAGTGTAGTACATAGTATATGAGTGAGTTGCACTGAAAAACTTAGAATATAAGAAACGCACAGTGTAGTACATAGTATATGAGTGAGTTGCACTGAAAAACTTAGAATATAAGTAACGCACAGTGTAGTACATAGTATATGAGTGAGTTGCACTGAAAAACTAAGAATATAAGAAACGCACAGTGTTGTACAATAGTATATGAGTGAGTTGCAATGAAAAACTTAGAATATAAGAAACGCACAGTGTAGTACATAGTATATGAGTGAGTTGCACTGAACAACTTAGAATTTAAGAAACGCACAGTGTAGTATATAGTATATGAGTGAGTTGCACTGAAAAACTTAGAATATAAGAAACGCACATTGTAGTACATAGTATATGAGTGAGTTGCACTGAAAAACTTAGAATATAAGAAACGCACAGTGTAGTACATAGTATATGAGTGAGTTGCACTGAAAAACTTATAATATAAGGAACGCACAGTGTAGTACATAGTATATGAGTGAGTTGCACTGAAAAACTTAGAATATAAGAAACGCACAGTGTAGTACATAGTATATGAGTGAGTTGCACTGAAAAACTTAGAATATAAGAAACGCACAGTGTAGTACATATTATATGAGTGAGTTGCACTGAAAAACTTAGAATATAAGAAAAGCACAGTGTAGTACAAAGTATATGAGTGAGTTGCACTGAAAAACTTAGAATATAAGAAAAGCACAGCGTAGTACATAGTATATGAGTGAGTTGCACTGAAAAACTTAGAATATAAGAAACGCACAGTGTAGTACATAGTATATGAGTGAGTTGCACTGAAAAACTTAGAATATAAGAAACGCACAGTGTAGTACATAGTATATGAGTGAGTTGCACTGAAAAACTTAGAATATAAGAAACGCACAGTGTAGTACATAGTATATGAGTGAGTTGCACTGAAAAACTTAGAATATAAGAAACGCACAGTGTAGTACATAGTATATGAGTGAGTTGCACTGAAAAACTTAGAATATAAGAAACGCACAGTGTAGTACATAGTATATGAGTGAGTTGCACTGAAAAACTTAGAATATAAGAAACGCACATTGTAGTACATAGTATATGAGTGAGTTGCACTGAAAAACTTAGAATATAAGAAACGCACAGTGTAGTACATAGTATATGAGTGAGTTGCACTGAAAAACTTAGAATTTACTGAAAAACCCGCATTACACGAAATGCACAGTGTAGTACATAGTATATGAGTGAGTTGCACTGAAAAACTTAGAATATAAGAAACGCACAGTGTAGTACATATTATATGAGTGAGTTGCACTGAAAAACTTAGAATATAAGGAAAGCACAGTGTAGTACAAAGTATATGAGTGAGTTGCACTGAAAAACTTAGAATATAAGACACGCACAGTGTAATACATAGTATATGAGAGAGTTGCACTGAAAAACTTCGAATATAAGAAACGCACAGTGTAGTACATAGTATATGAGTGAGTTGCACTGAAAAACTTAGAATATAAGAAACGCACAGTGTAGTACATAGTATATGAGTGAGTTGCACTGAAAAACTTAGAATATAAGAAACGCACAGTGTAGTACATAGTATATGAGTGAGTTGCACTGAAAAACTTAGAATATAAGAAACGCACAGTGTAGTACATAGTATATGAGTGAGTTGCACTGAAAAACTTAGAATATAAGAAACGCACAGTGTAGTACATAGTATATGAGTGAGTTGCACTGAAAAACTTAGAATTTACTGAAAAACCCGCATTACACGAAACACACAGTGTAGTACATAGTATATGAGTGAGTTGCACTGAAAAACTAAGAATATAAGAAACGCACAGTGTTGTACATAGTATATGAGTGAGTTGCAATGAAAAATTTAGAATATAAGAAACGCACAGTGTAGTACATAGTATATGAGTGAGTTGCACTGAAAAACTTAGAATTTAAGAAACGCACAGTGTAGTATATAGTATATGAGTGAGTTGCACTGAAAAACTTAGAATATAAGAAACGCACATTGTAGTACATAGTATATGAGTGAGTTGCACTGAAAAACTTAGAATATAAGAAACGCACAGTGTAGTACATAGTATATGAGTGAGTTGCACTGAAAAACTTAGAATATAAGAAACGCACAGTGTAGTACATAGTATATGAGTGAGTTGCACTGAAAAACTTAGAATTTACTGAAAAACCCGCATTACACGAAATGCACAGTATAGTACATAGTATATGAGTGAGTTGCACTGAAAAACTTAGAATTTACTGAAAAACCCGCATTACACGAAATGCACAGTGTAGTACATAGTATATGAGTGAGTTGCCCTGAAAAACTTAGAATATAAGAAACGCACAGTGTAGTACATATTATATGAGTGAGTTGCACTGAAAAACTTAGAATATAAGACAGGCACAGTGTAATACATAGTATATGAGAGAGTTGCACTGAAAAACTTCGAATATAAGAAACGCACAGTGTAGTACATAGTATATGAGTGAGTTGCACTGAAAAACTTAGAATATAAGAAACGCACAGTGTAGTACATAGTATATGAGTGAGTTGCACTGAAAAACTTAGAATATAAGAAACGCACAGTGTAGTACATAGTATATGAGTGAGTTGCACTGAAAAACTTAGAATATAAGAAACGCACAGTGTAGTACATAGTATATGAGTGAGTTGCACTGAAAAACTTAGAATATAAGAAACGCACAGTGTAGTACATAGTATATGAGTGAGTTGCACTGAAAAACTTAGAATTTACTGAAAAACCCGCATTACACGAAATGCACAGTGTAGTACATAGTATATGAGTGAGTTGCACTGAAAAACTAAGAATATAAGAAACGCACAGTGTTGTACATAGTATATGAGTGAGTTGCAATGAAAAACTTAGAATATAAGAAACGCACTGTGTAGTACATAGTATATGAGTGAGTTGCACTGAAAAACTTAGAATTTAAGAAACGCACAGTGTAGTACATAGTATATGAGTGAGTTGCACTGAAAAACTTAGAATTTAAGAAACGCACAGTGTAGTATATAGTATATGAGTGAGTTGCACTGAAAAACTTAGAATATAAGAAACGCACATTGTAGTACATAGTATATGAGTGAGTTGCACTGAAAAACTTAGAATATAAGAAACGCACAGTGTAGTACATAGTATATGAGTGAGTTGCACTGAAAAACTTAGAATATAAGAAACGCACAGTGTAGTACATAGTATATGAGTGAGTTGCACTGAAAAACTTAGAATTTACTGAAAAACCCGCATTACACGAAATGCACAGTGTAGTACATAGTATATGAGTGAGTTGCACTGAAAAACTTAGAATATAAGAAACGCACCTTGTAGTACATAGTATATGAGTGAGTTGCACTGAAAAACTTAGAATATAAGAAACGCACAGTGTAGTACATAGTATATGAGTGAGTTGCACTGAAAAACTTAGAATATAAGAAACGCACAGTGTAGTACATAGTATATGAGTGAGTTGCACTGAAAAACTTAGAATATAAGAAACGCACAGTGTAGTACATAGTATATGAGTGAGTTGCACTGAAAAACTTAGAATATAAGAAACGCACATTGTAGTACATAGTATATGAGTGAGTTGCACTGAAAAACTTAGAATATAAGAAACGCACAGTGTAGTACATAGTATATGAGTGAGTTGCACTGAAAAACTTAGAATTTACTGAAAAACCCGCATTACACGAAATGCACAGTGTAGTACATAGTATATGAGTGAGTTGCCCTGAAAAACTTAGAATATAAGAAACGCACAGTGTAGTACATATTATATGAGTGAGTTGCACTGAAAAACTTAGAATATAAGAAAAGCACAGTGGAGTACAAAGTATATGAGTGAGTTGCACTGAAAAACTTAGAATATAAGACAGGCACAGTGTAATACATAGTATATGAGAGAGTTGCACTGAAAAACTTCGAATATAAGAAACGCACAGTGTAGTACATAGTATATGAGTGAGTTGCACTGAAAAACTTAGAATATAAGAAACGCACAGTGTAGTACATAGTATATGAGTGAGTTGCACTGAAAAACTTAGAATATAAGAAACGCACAGTGTAGTACATAGTATATGAGTGAGTTGCACTGAAAAACTTAGAATATAAGAAACGCACAGTGTAGTACATAGTATATGAGTGAGTTGCACTGAAAAACTTAGAATATAAGAAACGCACAGTGTAGTACATAGTATATGAGTGAGTTGCACTGAAAAACTTAGAATTTACTGAAAAACCCGCATTACACGAAATGCACAGTGTAGTACATAGTATATGAGTGAGTTGCACTGAAAAACTAAGAATATAAGAAACGCACAGTGTTGTACATAGTATATGAGTGAGTTGCAATGAAAAACTTAGAATATAAGAAACGCACAGTGTAGTACATAGTATATGAGTGAGTTGCACTGAAAAACTTAGAATTTAAGAAACGCACAGTGTAGTACATAGTATATGAGTGAGTTGCACTGAAAAACTTAGAATTTAAGAAACGCACAGTGTAGTATATAGTATATGAGTGAGTTGCACTGAAAAACTTAGAATATAAGAAACGCACATTGTAGTACATAGTATATGAGTGAGTTGCACTGAAAAACTTAGAATATAAGAAACGCACAGTGTAGTACATAGTATATGAGTGAGTTGCACTGAAAAACTTAGAATATAAGAAACGCACAGTGTAGTACATAGTATATGAGTGAGTTGCACTGAAAAACTTAGAATATAAGAAACGCACAGTGTAGTACATAGTATATGAGTGAGTTGCACTGAAAAACTTAGAATATAAGAAACGCACAGTGTAGTACATAGTATATGAGTGAGTTGCACTGAAAAACTTAGAATTTACTGAAAAACCCGCATTACACGAAATGCACAGTGTAGTACATAGTATATGAGTGAGTTGCACTGAAAAACTTAGAATATAAGAAACGTACAGTGTAGTACATATTATATGAGTGAGTTGCACTGAAAAAACTTAGAATATAAGAAAAGCACAGTGTAGTACAAAGTATATGAGTGAGTTGCACTGAAAAACTTAGAATATAAGAAAAGCACAGTGTAGTACATAGTATATGAGTGAGTTGCACTGAAAAACTTAGAATATAAGCAACACACAGTGTAGTACATAGTATATGAGTGAGTTGCACTGAAAAACTTAGAATATAAGAAACGCACAGTGTAGTACATAGTATATGAGTGAGTTGCACTGAAAAACTTAGAATATAAGAAACGCACAGTGTAGTACATAGTATATGAGTGAGTTGCACTGAAAAACTTAGAATATAAGAAACGCACATTGTAGTACATAGTATATGAGTGAGTTGCACTGAAAAACTTAGAATATAAGAAACGCACAGTGTAGTACATAGTATATGAGTGAGTTGCACTGAAAAACTTAGAATATAAGAAACGCACAGTGTAGTACATAGTATATGAGTGAGTTGCACTGAAAAACTTAGAATATAAGAAACGCACAGTGTAGTACATAGTATATGAGTGAGTTGCACTGAAAAACTTAGAATATAAGAAACGCACAGTGTAGTACATAGTATATGAGTGAGTTGCACTGAAAAACTTAGAATATAAGAAACGCACAGTGTAGTACATAGTATATGAGTGAGTTGCACTGAAAAACTTAGAATTTACTGAAAAATCCGCATTACACGAAATGCACAGTGTAGTACATAGTATATGAGTGAGTTGCACTGAAAAACTTAGAATATAAGAAACGCACAGTGTAGTACATAGTATATGAGTGAGTTGCACTGAAAAACTTAGAATATAAGAAACGCACAGTGTAGTACATAGTATATGAGTGAGTTGCACTGAAAAACTTAGAATATAAGAAACGCACAGTGTAGTACATAGTATATGAGTGAGTTGCACTGAAAAACTTAGAATATAAGAAACGCACAGTGTAGTACAGAGTATATGAGTGAGTTGCACTGAAAAACTTAGAATATAAGAAACGCACAGTGTAGTACAGAGTATATGAGTGAGTTACACTGAAAAACTTAGAATTTAAGAAATGCACAGTGTAGTACATAGTATATGAGTGAGTTGCACTGAAAAACTTAGAATTTACTGAAAAACCCGCATTACACGAAATGCACAGTGTAGTACATAGTATATGAGTGAGTTGCACTGAAAAACTTAGAATATAAGAAACGCACAGTGTAGTACATAGTATATGAGTGAGTTGCACTGAAAAACTTAGAATATAAGAAACGCACAGTGTAGTACATAGTATATGAGTGAGTTGCACTGAAAAACTTAGAATATAAGAAACGCACAGTGTAGTACATAGTATATGAGTGAGTTGCACTGAAAAACTTAGAATTTAAGAAACGCACAGTGTAGTACATAGTATATGAGTGAGTTGCACTGAAAAACTTAGAATATAAGAAACGCACATTGTAGTACATAGTATATGAGTGAGTTGCACTGAAAAACTTAGAATATAAGAAACGCACAGTGTAGTACATAGTATATGAGTGAGTTGCACTGAAAAACTTAGAATATAAGAAACGCACAGTGTAGTACATATTATATGAGTGAGTTGCACTGAAAAACTTAGAATATAAGAAACGCACATTGTAGTACATAGTATATGAGTGAGTTGCACTGAAAAACTTAGAATATAAGAAACGCACAGTGTAGTACATAGTATATGAGTGAGTTGCACTGAAAAACTTAGAATATAAGAAACGCACAGTGTAGTACATAGTATATGAGTGAGTTGCACTGAAAAACTTAGAATATAAGAAACTCACATTGTAGTACATAGTATATGAGTGAGTTGCACTCAAAAACTTAGAATATAAGAAACGCACAGTGTAGTACATAGTATATGAGTGAGTTGCACTGAAAAACTTAGAATATAAGAAAAGCACAGTGTAGTACATAGTATATGAGTGAGTTGCACTGAAAAACTTAGAATATAAGAAACGCACAGTGTTGTACATAGTATATGAGTGAGTTGCACTGAAAAACTTAGAATATAAGAAAAGCACAGTGTAGTACATAGTATATGAGTGAGTTGCACTGAAAAACTTAGAATATAAGAAACGCACAGTGTAGTACATAGTATATGAGTGAGTTGCACTGAAAAACTTAGAATATAAGAAACGCACAGTGTAGTACATAGTATATGAGTGAGTTGCACTGAAAAACTTAGAATATAAGAAACGCACAGTGTAGTACATAGTATATGAGTGAGTTGCACTGAAAAACTTAGAATATAAGAAACGCACAGTGTAGTACATAGTATATGAGTGAGTTGCACTGAAAAACTTAGAATATAAGAAACGCACAGTGTAGTACATAGTATATGAGTGAGTTGCACTGAAAAACTTAGAATATAAGAAACGCACAGTGTAGTACATAGTATATGAGTGAGTTGCACTGAAAAACTTAGAATATAAGAAAGGCACAGTGTAGTACATAGTATATGAGTGAGTTGCACTGAAAAACTTAGAATATAAGAAACGCACAGTGTAGTACATAGTATATGAGTGAGTTGCACTGAAAAACTTAGAATATAAGAAACGCACAGTGTAGTACATAGTATATGAGTGAGTTGCACTGAAAAACTTAGAATATAAGAAACGCACAGTGTAGTACATATTATATGAGTGAGTTGCACTGAAAAACTTAGAATATAAGAAACGCACATTGTAGTACATAGTATATGAGTGAGTTGCACTGAAAAACTTAGAATATAAGAAACGCACAGTGTAGTACATAGTATATGAGTGAGTTGCATTGAAAAACTTAGAATATAAGAAACGCACAGTGTAGTACATAGTATATGAGTGAGTTGCACTGAAAAACTTAGAATATAAGAAACTCACATTGTAGTACATAGTATATGAGTGAGTTGCACTCAAAAACTTAGAATATAAGAAACGCACAGTGTAGTATATAGTATATGAGTGAGTTGCACTGAAAAACTTAGAATATAAGAAACGCATAGTGTAGTACATAGTATATGAGTGAGTTGCACTGAAAAACTTAGAATTTACTGAAAAACCCGCATTACACGAAATGCACAGTGTAGTACATAGTATATGAGTGAGTTGCACTGAAAAACTTAGAATATAAGAAACGCACAGTGTAGTACATAGTATATGAGTGAGTTGCACTGAAAAACTTAGAATATAAGAAACGCACAGTGTAGTACATAGTATATGAGTGAGTTGCACTGAAAAACTTAGAATATAAGAAACGCACAGTGTAGTACATAGTATATGAGTGAGTTGCACTGAAAAACTTAGAATATAAGAAACGCACAGTGTAGTACATAGTATATGAGTGAATTGCACTGAAAAACTTAGAATATAAGAAACGCACAGTGTAGTACAGAGTATATGAGTGAGTTGCACTGAAAAACTTAGAATATAAGAAACGCACAGTGTAGTACAGAGTATATGAGTGAGTTACACTGAAAAACTTAGAATTTAAGAAATGCACAGTGTAGTACATAGTATATGAGTGAGTTGCACTGAAAAACTTAGAATTTACTGAAAAACCCGCATTACACGAAATGCACAGTGTAGTACATAGTATATGAGTGAGTTGCACTGAAAAACTTAGAATATAAGAAACGCACAGTGTAGTACATAGTATATGAGTGAGTTGCACTGAAAAACTTAGAATATAAGAAACGCACAGTGTAGTACATAGTATATGAGTGAGTTGAACTGAAAAACTTAGAATTTAAGAAACGCACAGTGTAGTACATAGTATATGAGTGAGTTGCACTGAAAAACTTAGAATATAAGAAACGCACATTGTAGTACATAGTATATGAGTGAGTTGCACTGAAAAACTTAGAATATAAGAAACGCACAGTGTAGTACATAGTATATGAGTGAGTTGCACTGAAAAACTTAGAATATAAGAAACGCACAGTGTAGTACATATTATATGAGTGAGTTGCACTGAAAAACTTAGAATATAAGAAACGCACATTCTAGTACATAGTATATGAGTGAGTTGCACTGAAAAACTTAGAATATAAGAAACGCACAGTGTAGTACATAGTATATGAGTGAGTTGCACTGAAAAACTTAGAATATAAGAAACGCACAGTGTAGTACATAGTATATGAGTGAGTTGCACTGAAAAACTTAGAATATAAGAAACGCACAGTGTAGTACATAGTATATGAGTGAGTTGCACTGAAAAACTTAGAATATAAGAAACGCACAGTGTAGTACATAGTATATGAGTGAGTTGCACTGAAAAACTTAGAATATAAGAAACGCACAGTGTAGTACATAGTATATGAGTGAGTTGCACTGAAAAACTTAGAATATAAGAAACGCACAGTGTAGTACATAGTATATGAGTGAGTTGCACTGAAAAACTTAGAATATAAGAAACGCACAGTGTAGTACATAGTATATGAGTGAGTTGCACTGAAAAACTTAGAATATAAGAAACGCACAGTGTAGTACAGAGTATATGAGTGAGTTGCACTGAAAAACTTAGAATATAAGAAACGCACAGTGTAGTACAGAGTATATGAGTGAGTTACACTGAAAAACTTAGAATTTAAGAAATGCACAGTGTAGTACATAGTATATGAGTGAGTTGCACTGAAAAACTTAGAATTTACTGAAAAACCCGCATTACACGAAATGCACAGTGTAGTACATAGTATATGAGTGAGTTGCACTGAAAAACTTAGAATATAAGAAACGCACAGTGTAGTACATAGTATATGAGTGAGTTGCACTGAAAAACTTAGAATATAAGAAACGCACAGTGTAGTACAGAGTATATGAGTGAGTTACACTGAAAAACTTAGAATTTAAGAAATGCACAGTGTAGTACATAGTATATGAGTGAGTTGCACTGAAAAACTTAGAATTTACTGAAAAACCCGCATTACACGAAATGCACAGTGTAGTACATAGTATATGAGTGAGTTGCACTGAAAAACTTAGAATATAAGAAACGCACAGTGTAGTACATAGTATATGAGTGAGTTGCACTGAAAAACTTAGAATATAAGAAACGCACAGTGTAGTACATATTATATGAGTGAGTTGCACTGAAAAACTTAGAATATAAGAAACGCACATTCTAGTACATAGTATATGAGTGAGTTGCACTGAAAAACTTAGAATATAAGAAACGCACAGTGTAGTACATAGTATATGAGTGAGTTGCACTGAAAAACTTAGAATATAAGAAACGCACAGTGTAGTACATAGTATATGAGTGAGTTGCACTGAAAAACTAAGAATATAAGAAACTCACATTGTAGTACATAGTATATGAGTGAGTTGCACTCAAAAACTTAGAATATAAGAAACGCACAGTGTAGTACATAGTATATGAGTGAGTTGCACTGAAAAACTTAGAATTTACTGAAAAACCCGCATTACACGAAATGCACAGTGTAGTACATAGTATATGAGTGAGTTGCACTGAAAAACTTAGAATATAAGAAACGCACAGTGTAGTACATAGTATATGAGTGAGTTGCACTGAAAAACTTAGAATATAAGAAACGCACAGTGTAGTACATAGTATATGAGTGAGTTGCACTGAAAAACTTAGAATATAAGAAACGCACAGTGTAGTACATAGTATATGAGTGAGTTGCACTGAAAAACTTAGAATATAAGAAACGCACAGTGTAGTACATAGTATATGAGTGAGTTGCACTGAAAAACTTAGAATATAAGAAACGCACAGTGTAGTACATAGTATATGAGTGAGTTGCACTGAAAAACTTAGAATATAAGAAACGCACAGTGTAGTACATAGTATATGAGTGAGTTGCACTGAAAAACTTAGAATTTACTGAAAAACCCGCATTACACGAAATGCACAGTGTAGTACATAGTATATGAGTGAGTTGCACTGAAAAACTTAGAATTTACTGAAAAACCCGCATTACACGAAATGCACAGTGTAGTACATAGTATAAGAGTGAGTTGCACTGAAAAACTTAGAATATAAGAAACGCACATTGTAGTACATAGTATATGAGTGAGTTGCACTGAAAAACTTAGAATATAAGAAACGCACAGTGTAGTACATAGTATATGAGTGAGTTGCACTGAAAAACTTAGAATATAAGAAACGCACATTGTAGTACATAGTATATGAGTGAGTTGCACTTAAAAACTTAGAATATAAGAAACTCACATTGTAGTACATAGTATATGAGTGAGTTGCACTCAAAAACTTAGAATATAAGAAACGCACAGTGTAGTATATAGTATATGAGTGAGTTGCACTGAAAAACTTAGAATATAAGAAACGCATAGTGTAGTACATAGTATATGAGTGAGTTGCACTGAAAAACTTAGAATTTACTGAAAAACCCGCATTACACGAAATGCACAGTGTAGTACATAGTATATGAGTGAGTTGCACTGAAAAACTTAGAATATAAGAAACGCACAGTGTAGTACATAGTATATGAGTGAGTTGCACTGAAAAACTTAGAATATAAGAAACGCACAGTGTAGTACATAGTATATGAGTGAGTTGCACTGAAAAACTTAGAATATAAGAAACGCACAGTGTAGTACATAGTATATGAGTGAGTTGCACTGAAAAACTTAGAATATAAGAAACGCACAGTGTAGTACATAGTATATGAGTGAATTGCACTGAAAAACTTAGAATATAAGAAACGCACAGTGTAGTACAGAGTATATGAGTGAGTTGCACTGAAAAACTTAGAATATAAGAAACGCACAGTGTAGTACAGAGTATATGAGTGAGTTACACTGAAAAACTTAGAATTTAAGAAATGCACAGTGTAGTACATAGTATATGAGTGAGTTGCACTGAAAAACTTAGAATTTACTGAAAAACCCGCATTACACGAAATGCACAGTGTAGTACATAGTATATGAGTGAGTTGCACTGAAAAATTTAGAATATAAGAAACGCACAGTGTAGTACATAGTATATGAGTGAGTTGCACTGAAAAACTTAGAATATAAGAAACGCACAGTGTAGTACATAGTATATGAGTGAGTTGCACTGAAAAACTTAGAATATAAGAAACGCACAGTGTAGTACATAGTATATGAGTGAGTTGCACTGAAAAACTTAGAATTTAAGAAACGCACAGTGTAGTACATAGTATATGAGTGAGTTGCACTGAAAAACTTAGAATATAAGAAACGCACATTGTAGTACATAGTATATGAGTGAGTTGCACTGAAAAACTTAGAATATAAGAAACGCACAGTGTAGTACATAGTATATGAGTGAGTTGCACTGAAAAACTTAGAATATAAGAAACGCACAGTGTAGTACATATTATATGAGTGAGTTGCACTGAAAAACTTAGAATATAAGAAACGCACATTCTAGTACATAGTATATGAGTGAGTTGCACTGAAAAACTTAGAATATAAGAAACGCACAGTGTAGTACATAGTATATGAGTGAGTTGCACTGAAAAACTTAGAATATAAGAAACGCACAGTGTAGTACATAGTATATGAGTGAGTTGCACTGAAAAACTAAGAATATAAGAAACTCACATTGTAGTACATAGTATATGAGTGAGTTGCACTCAAAAACTTAGAATATAAGAAACGCACAGTGTAGTACATAGTATATGAGTGAGTTGCACTGAAAAACTTAGAATATAAGAAACGCACAGTGTAGTACATAGTATATGAGTGAGTTGCACTGAAAAACTTAGAATTTACTGAAAAACCCGCATTACACGAAATGCACAGTGTAGTACATAGTATATGAGTGAGTTGCACTGAAAAACTTAGAATATAAGAAACGCACAGTGTAGTACATAGTATATGAGTGAGTTGCCCTGAAAAACTTAGAATATAAGAAACGCACAGTGTAGTACATAGTATATGAGTGAGTTGCACTGAAAAACTTAGAATATAAGAAACGCACAGTGTAGTACATAGTATATGAGTGAGTTGCACTGAAAAACTTAGAATATAAGAAACGCACAGTGTAGTACATAGTATATGAGTGAGTTGCACTGAAAAACTTAGAATATAAGAAACGCACAGTGTAGTACATAGTATATGAGTGAGTTGCACTGAAAAACTTAGAATATAAGAAACGCACAGTGTAGTACATAGTATATGAGTGAGTTGCACTGAAAAACTTAGAATATAAGAAACGCACAGTGTAGTACATAGTATATGAGTGAGTTGCACTGAAAAACTTAGAATATAAGAAACGCACAGTGTAGTACAGAGTATATGAGTGAGTTGCACTGAAAAACTTAGAATATAAGAAACGCACAGTGTAGTACAGAGTATATGAGTGAGTTACACTGAAAAACTTAGAATTTAAGAAATGCACAGTGTAGTACATAGTATATGAGTGAGTTGCACTGAAAAACTTAGAATTTACTGAAAAACCCGCATTACACGAAATGCACAGTGTAGTACATAGTATATGAGTGAGTTGCACTGAAAAACTTAGAATATAAGAAACGCACAGTGTAGTACATAGTATATGAGTGAGTTGCACTGAAAAACTTAGAATATAAGAAACGCACAGTGTAGTACAGAGTATATGAGTGAGTTACACTGAAAAACTTAGAATTTAAGAAATGCACAGTGTAGTACATAGTATATGAGTGAGTTGCACTGAAAAACTTAGAATTTACTGAAAAACCCGCATTACACGAAATGCACAGTGTAGTACATAGTATATGAGTGAGTTGCACTGAAAAACTTAGAATATAAGAAACGCACAGTGTAGTACATAGTATATGAGTGAGTTGCACTGAAAAACTTAGAATATAAGAAACGCACAGTGTAGTACATATTATATGAGTGAGTTGCACTGAAAAACTTAGAATATAAGAAACGCACATTCTAGTACATAGTATATGAGTGAGTTGCACTGAAAAACTTAGAATATAAGAAACGCACAGTGTAGTACATAGTATATGAGTGAGTTGCACTGAAAAACTTAGAATATAAGAAACGCACAGTGTAGTACATAGTATATGAGTGAGTTGCACTGAAAAACTAAGAATATAAGAAACTCACATTGTAGTACATAGTATATGAGTGAGTTGCACTCAAAAACTTAGAATATAAGAAACGCACAGTGTAGTACATAGTATATGAGTGAGTTGCACTGAAAAACTTAGAATATAAGAAACGCACAGTGTAGTACATAGTATATGAGTGAGTTGCACTGAAAAACTTAGAATTTACTGAAAAACCCGCATTACACGAAATGCACAGTGTAGTACATAGTATATGAGTGAGTTGCACTGAAAAACTTAGAATATAAGAAACGCACAGTGTAGTACATAGTATATGAGTGAGTTGCACTGAAAAACTTAGAATATAAGAAACGCACAGTGTAGTACATAGTATATGAGTGAGTTGCACTGAAAAACTTAGAATATAAGAAACGCACAGTGTAGTACATAGTATATGAGTGAGTTGCACTGAAAAACTTAGAATATAAGAAACGCACAGTGTAGTACATAGTATATGAGTGAGTTGCACTGAAAAACTTAGAATATAAGAAACGCACAGTGTAGTACATAGTATATGAGTGAGTTGCAATGAAAAACTTAGAATATAAGAAACGCACAGTGTAGTACATAGTATATGAGTGAGTTGCACTGAAAAACTTAGAATTTACTGAAAAACCCGCATTACACGAAATGCACAGTGTAGTACATAGTATATGAGTGAGTTGCACTAAAAACTAAGAATATAAGAAACGCACAGTGTTGTACATAGTATATGAGTGAGTTGCAATGAAAAACTTAGAATATAAGAAACGCACAGTGTAGTACATAGTATATGAGTGAGTTGCACTGAAAAACTTATAATATAAGAAACGCACAGTGTAGTATATAGTATATGAGTGAGTTGCACTGAAAAAGTTAGAATATAAGAAACGCACATTGTAGTACATAGTATATGAGTGAGTTGCACTGAAAAACTTAGAATATAAGAAACGCACAGTGTAGTACATAGTATATGAGTGAGTTGCACTGAGAAACTTAGAATATAAGAAAAGCACATTGTAGTACATAGTATATGAGTGAGTTGCACTGAAAAACTTAGAATATAAGAAACGCACAGTGTAGTACATAGTATATGAGTGAGTTGCACTGAAAAACTTAGAATATAAGAAACGCACAGTGTAGTACATATTATATGAGTGAGTTGCACTGAAAAACTTAGAATATAAGAAACGCACATTGTAGTACATAGTATATGAGTGAGTTGCACTGAAAAACTTAGAATATAAGAAACGCACAGTGTAGTACATAGTATATGAGTGAGTTGCACTGAAAAACTTAGAATATAAGAAACGCACAGTGTAGTACATAGTATATGAGTGAGTTGCACTGAAAAACTTAGAATATAAGAAACTCACATTGTAGTACATAGTATATGAGTGAGTTGCACTCAAAAACTTAGAATATAAGAAACGCACAGTGTAGTACATATTATATGAGTGAGTTGCACTGAAAAACTTAGAATATAAGAAACGCACAGTGTAGTACATAGTATATGAGTGAGTTGCACTGAAAAACTTAGAATTTACTGAAAAACCCGCATTACACGAAATGCACAGTGTAGTACATAGTATATGAGTGAGTTGCACTGAAAAACTTAGAATATAAGAAACGCACAGTGTAGTACATAGTATATGAGTGAGTTGCACTGAAAAACTTAGAATATAAGAAACGCACAGTGTAGTACATAGTATATGAGTGAGTTGCACTGAAAAACTTAGAATATAAGAAACGCACAGTGTAGTACATAGTATATGAGTGAGTTGCACTGAAAAACTTAGAATATAAGAAACGCACAGTGTAGTACATAGTATATGAGTGAGTTGCACTGAAAAACTTAGAATATAAGAAACGCACAGTGTAGTACATAGTATATGAGTGAGTTGCACTGAAAAACTTAGAATATAAGAAACGCACAGTGTAGTATATAGTATATGAGTGAGTTGCACTGAAAAACTTAGAATTTACTGAAAAACCCGCATTACACGAAATGCACAGTGTAGTACATAGTATATGAGTGAGTTGCACTGAAAAACTAAGAATATAAGAAACGCACAGTGTTGTACATAGTATATGAGTGAGTTGCAATGAAAAACTTAGAATATAAGAAACGCACAGTGTAGTACATAGTATATGAGTGAGTTGCACTGAAAAACTTAGAATTTAAGAAACGCACAGTGTAGTACATAGTATATGAGTGAGTTGCACTGAAAAACTTAGAATTTAAGAAACGCACAGTGTAGTATATAGTATATGAGTGAGTTGCCCTGAAAAAGTTAGAATATAAGAAACGCACATTGTAGTACATAGTATATGAGTGAGTTGCACTGAAAAACTTAGAATATAAGAAACGCACAGTGTAGTACATAGTATATGAGTGAGTTGCACTGAAAAACTTAGAATATAAGAAACGCACAGTGTAGTACATAGTATATGAGTGAGTTGCACTGAAAAACTTAGAATTTACTGAAAAACCCGCATTACACGAAATGCACAGTGTAGTACATAGTATATGAGTGAGTTGCACTGAAAAACTTAGAATATAAGAAACGCACAGTGTAGTACATAGTATATGAGTGAGTTGCACTGAAAAACTTAGAATATAAGAAACGCACAGTGTAGTACATAGTATATGAGTGAGTTGCACTGAAAAACTTAGAATATAAGAAACGCACAGTGTAGTACATAGTATATGAGTGAGTTGCACTGAAAAACTTAGAATATAAGAAACGCACAGTGTAGTACATAGTATATGAGTGAGTTGCACTGAAAAACTTAGAATTTACTGAAAAACCCGCATTAGACGAAATGCACAGTGTAGTACATAGTATATGAGTGAGTTGCACTGAAAAACTTAGAATATAAGAAACGCACAGTGTAGTACATAGTATATGAGTGAGTTGCACTGAAAAACTTAGAATATAAGAAACGCACAGTGTAGTACATAGTATATGAGTGAGTTGCACTGAAAAACTTAGACTATAAGAAACGCACAGTGTAGTACATAGTATATGAGTGAGTTGCACTGAAAAACTTAGAATTTAAGAAACGCACAGTGTAGTACATAGTATATGAGTGAGTTGCACTGAAAAACTTAGAATATAAGAAACGCACATTGTAGTACATAGTATATGAGTGAGTTGCACTGAAAAACTTAGAATATAAGAAACGCACAGTGTAGTACATAGTATATGAGTGAGTTGCACTGAAAAACTTAGAATATAAGAAACGCACATTGTAGTACATAGTATATGAGTGAGTTGCACTGAAAAACTTAGAATATAAGAAACGCACAGTGTATTACATAGTATATGAGTGAGTTGCACTGAAAAACTTAGAATATAAGAAACGCACAGTGTAGTACATAGTATATGAGTGAGTTGCACTGAAAAACTTAGAATATAAGAAACTCACATTGTAGTACATAGTATATGAGTGAGTTGCACTGAAAAACTTAGAATATAAGAAACGCACAGTGTAGTACATAGTATATGAGTGAGTTGCACTGAAAAACTTAGAATATAAGAAACGCACAGTGTAGTACATAGTATATGAGTGAGTTGCACTGAAAAACTTAGGATTTACTGAAAAACCCGCATTACACGAAATGCACAGTGTAGTACATAGTATATGAGTGAGTTGCACTGAAAAACTAAGAATATAAGAAACGCACAGTGTTGTACATAGTATATGAGTGAGTTGCAATGAAAAACTTAGAATATAAGAAACGCACAGTGTAGTACATAGTATATGAGTGAGTTGCACTGAAAAACTTAGAATTTAAGAAACGCACAGTGTAGTACATAGTATATGAGTGAGTTGCACTGAAAAACTTAGAATATAAGAAACGCACAGTGTAGTACATAGTATATGAGTGAGTTGCACTGAAAAACTTAGAATATAAGAAACGCACAGTGTAGTACATAGTATATGAGTGAGTTGCACTGAAAAACTTAGAATTTAAGAAACGCACAGTGTAGTACATAGTATATGAGTGAGTTGCACTGAAAAACTTAGAATATAAGAAACGCACAGTGTAGTACATAGTATATGAGTGAGTTGCACTGAAAAACTTAGAATATAAGAAACGCACAGTGTAGTACATATTATATGAGTGAGTTGCACTGAAAAACTTAGAATATAAGAAACGCACATTGTAGTACATAGTATATGAGTGAGTTGCACTGAAAAACTTAGAATATAAGAAACGCACAGTGTAGTACATAGTATATGAGTGAGTTGCACTGAAAAACTTAGAATATAAGAAACGCACAGTGTAGTACATAGTATATGAGTGAGTTGCACTGAAAAACTTAGAATATAAGAAACTCACATTGTAGTACATAGTATATGAGTGAGTTGCACTGAAAAACTTAGAATATAAGAAACGCACAGTGTAGTACATAGTATATGAGTGAGTTGCACTGAAAAACTTAGAATATAAGAAACGCACAGTGTAGTACATAGTATATGAGTGAGTTGCAATGAAAAACTTAGAATTTACTGAAAAACCCGCATTACACGAAATGCACAGTGTAGTACATAGTATATGAGTGAGTTGCACTGAAAAACTTAGAATATAAGAAACGCACAGTGTAGTACATAGTATATGAGTGAGTTGCACTGAAAAACTTAGAATATAAGAAACGTACAGTGTAGTACATAGTATATGAGTGAGTTGCACTGAAAAACTTAGAATATAAAAAACGCACAGTGTAGTACATAGTATATGAGTGAGTTGCACTGAAAAACTTAGAATATAAGAAACGCACAGTGTAGTACAGAGTATATGAGTGAGTTGCACTGAAAAACTTAGAATATAAGAAACGCACAGTGTAGTACAGAGTATATGAGTGAGTTACACTGAAAAACTTAGAATTTAAGAAATGCACAGTGTAGTACATAGTATATGAGTGAGTTGCACTGAAAAACTTAGAATTTACTGAAAAACCTGCATTAGACGAAATGCACAGTGTAGTACATAGTATATGAGTGAGTTGCACTGAAAAACTTAGAATATAAGAAACGCACAGTGTAGTACATAGTATATGAGTGAGTTGCACTGAAAAACTTAGAATATAAGAAATGCACAGTGTAGTACATAGTATATGAGTGAGTTGCACTGAAAAACTTAGAATTTAAGAAACGCACAGTGTAGTACATAGTATATGAGTGAGTTGCACTGAAAAACTTAGAATATAAGAAACGCACATTGTAGTACATAGTATATGAGTGAGTTGCACTGAAAAACTTAGAATTTAAGAAACGCACAGTGTAGTACATAGTATATGAGTGAGTTGCACTGAAAAACTTAGAATATAAGAAACGCACATTGTAGTACATAGTATATGAGTGAGTTGCACTGAAAAACTTAGAATATAAGAAACGCACAGTGTAGTACATAGTATATGAGTGAGTTGCACTGAAAAACTTAGAATATAAGAAACGCACAGTGTAGTACATATTATATGAGTGAGTTGCACTGAAAAACTTAGAATATAAGAAACGCACATTGTAGTACATAGTATATGAGTGAGTTGCACTGAAAAACTTAGAATATAAGAAACGCACAGTGTAGTACATAGTATATGAGTGAGTTGCACTGAAAAACTTAGAATATAAGAAACGCACAGTGTAGTACATAGTATATGAGTGAGTTGCACTGAAAAACTTAGAATATAAGAAACGCACAGAGTAGTACATAGTATATGAGTGAGTTGCACTGAAAAACTTAGAATATAAGAAACGCACAGTGTAGTACATAGTATATGAGTGAGTTGCACTGAAAAACTTAGAATTTACTGAAAAACCCGCATTACACGAAATGCACAGTGTAGTACATAGTATATGAGTGAGTTGCACTGAAAAACTTAGAATATAAGAAACGCACAGTGTAGTACATAGTATATGAGTGAGTTGCACTGAAAAACTTAGAATATAAGAAACGCACAGTGTAGTACATAGTATATGAGTGAGTTGCACTGAAAAACTTAGAATATAAGAAACGCACAGTGTAGTACATAGTATATGAGTGAGTTGCACTGAAAAACTTAGAATATAAGAAACGCACAGTGTAGTACATAGTATATGAGTGAGTTGCACTGAAAAACTTAGAATATAAGAAAAGCACAGTGTAGTACATAGTATATGAGTGAGTTGCACTGAAAAACTTAGAATATAAGATACGCACAGTGTAGTACATAGTATATGAGTGAGTTGCACTGAAAAACTTAGAATATAAGTAACGCACAGTGTAGTACATAGTATATGAGTGAGTTGCACTGAAAAACTAAGAATATAAGAAACGCACAGTGTTGTACAATAGTATATGAGTGAGTTGCAATGAAAAACTTAGAATATAAGAAACGCACAGTGTAGTACATAGTATATGAGTGAGTTGCACTGAAAAACTTAGAATTTAAGAAACGCACAGTGTAGTATATAGTATATGAGTGAGTTGCACTGAAAAACTTAGAATATAAGAAACGCACATTGTAGTACATAGTATATGAGTGAGTTGCACTGAAAAACTTAGAATATAAAAAACGCACAGTGTAGTACATAGTATATGAGTGAGTTGCACTGAAAAACTTAGAATATAAGAAACGCACAGTGTAGTACATAGTATATGAGTGAGTTGCACTGAAAAACTTAGAATATAAGAAACGCACAGTGTAGTACATAGTATATGAGTGAGTTGCACTGAAAAACTTAGAATATAAGAAACGCACAGTGTAGTACATAGTATATGAGTGAGTTGCACTGAAAAACTTAGAATATAAGAAACGCACAGTGTAGTACATATTATATGAGTGAGTTGCACTGAAAAACTTAGAATATAAGAAACGCACATTGTAGTACATAGTATATGAGTGAGTTGCACTGAAAAACTTAGAATATAAGAAACGCACAGTGTAGTACATAGTATATGAGTGAGTTGCACTGAAAAACTTAGAATATAAGAAACGCACAGTGTAGTACATAGTATATGAGTGAGTTGCACTGAAAAACTTAGAATATAAGAAACGCACAGTGTAGTACATAGTATATGAGTGAGTTGCACTGAAAAACTTAGAATATAAGAAACGCACAGTGTAGTACATAGTATATGAGTGAGTTGCACTGAAAAACTTAGAATTTACTGAAAAACCCGCATTACACGAAATGCACAGTGTAGTACATAGTATATGAGTGAGTTGCACTGAAAAACTTAGAATATAAGAAACGCACAGTGTAGTACATAGTATATGAGTGAGTTGCACTGAAAAACTTAGAATATAAGAAACGCACAGTGTAGTACATAGTATATGAGTGAGTTGCACTGAAAAACTTAGAATATAAGAAACGCACAGTGTAGTACATAGTATATGAGTGAGTTGCACTGAAAAACTTAGAATATAAGAAACGCACAGTGTAGTACATAGTATATGAGTGAGTTGCACTGAAAAACTTAGAATATAAGAAAAGCACAGTGTAGTACATAGTATATGAGTGAGTTGCACTGAAAAACTTAGAATATAAGAAACGCACAGTGTAGTACATAGTATATGAGTGAGTTGCACTGAAAAACTTAGAATATAAGTAACGCACAGTGTAGTACATAGTATATGAGTGAGTTGCACTGAAAAACTAAGAATATAAGAAACGCACAGTGTTGTACAATAGTATATGAGTGAGTTGCAATGAAAAACTTAGAATATAAGAAACGCACAGTGTAGTACATAGTATATGAGTGAGTTGCACTGAAAAACTTAGAATTTAAGAAACGCACAGTGTAGTATATAGTATATGAGTGAGTTGCACTGAAAAACTTAGAATATAAGAAACGCACATTGTAGTACATAGTATATGAGTGAGTTGCACTGAAAAACTTAGAATATAAAAAACGCACAGTGTAGTACATAGTATATGAGTGAGTTGCACTGAAAAACTTAGAATATAAGAAACGCACAGTGTAGTACATAGTATATGAGTGAGTTGCACTGAAAAACTTAGAATATAAGAAACGCACAGTGTAGTACATAGTATATGAGTGAGTTGCACTGAAAAACTTAGAATATAAGAAACGCACAGTGTAGTACATATTATATGAGTGAGTTGCACTGAAAAACTTAGAATATAAGAAAAGCACAGTGTAGTACAAAGTATATGAGTGAGTTGCACTGAAATACTTAGAATATAAGAAAAGCACAGTGTAGTACATAGTATATGAGTGAGTTGCACTGAAAAACTTAGAATATAAGAAACGCACAGTGTAGTACATAGTATATGAGTGAGTTGCACTCAAAAACTTAGAATATAAGAAACGCACAGTGTAGTACATAGTATATGAGTGAGTTGCACTGAAAAACTTAAAATATAAGAAACACACAGTGTAGTACATAGTATATGAGTGAGTTGCACTGAAAAACTTAGAATATAAGAAACGCACAGTGTAGTACATAGTATATGAGTGAGTTGCACTGAAAAACTTAGAATTTAAGAAACGCACAGTGTAGTACATAGTATATGAGTGAGTTGCACTGAAAAACTTAGAATATAAGAAACGCACAGTGTAGTACATAGTATATGAGTGAGTTGCACTGAAAAACTTAGAATTTACTGAAAAACCCGCATTACACGAAATGCACAGTGTAGTACATAGTATATGAGTGAGTTGCACTGAAAAACTAAGAATATAAGAAACGCACAGTGTTGTACATAGTATATGAGTGAGTTGCAATGAAAAACTTAGAATATAAGAAACGCACAGTGAAGTACATAGTATATGAGTGAGTTGCACTGAAAAACTTAGAATTTAAGAAACGCACAGTGTAGTACATAGTATATGAGTGAGTTGCACTGAAAAACTTAGAATTTAATAAACGCACAGTGTAGTATATAGTATATGAGTGAGTTGCACTGAAAAACTTAGAATATAAGAAACGCACATTGTAGTACATAGTATATGAGTGAGTTGCACTGAAAAACTTAGAATATAAGAAACGCACAGTGTAGTACATAGTATATGAGTGAGTTGCACTGAAAAACTTAGAATATAAGAAACGCACAGTGTAGTACATAGTATATGAGTGAGTTGCACTGAAAAACTTAGAATTTACTGAAAAACCCGCATTACACGAAATGCACAGTGTAGTACATAGTATATGAGTGAGTTGCACTGAAAAACTTAGAATATAAGAAACGCACAGTGTAGTACATAGTATATGAGTGAGTTGCACTGAAAAACTTAGAATATAAGAAACGCACAGTGTAGTACATAGTATATGAGTGAGTTGCACTGAAAAACTTAGAATATAAGAAACGCACAGTGTAGTACATAGTATATGAGTGAGTTGCACTGAAAAACTTAGAATATAAGAAACGCACAGTGTAGTACATAGTATATGAGTGAGTTGCACTGAAAAACTTAGAATATAAGAAACGCACAGTGTAGTACATAGTATATGAGTGAGTTGCACTGAAAAACTTAGAATATAAGAAACGCACAGTGTAGTACATAGTATATGAGTGAGTTGCACTGAAAAACTTAGAATATAAGTAACGCACAGTGTAGTACATAGTATATGAGTGAGTTGCACTGAAAAACTAAGAATATAAGAAACGCACAGTGTTGTACAATAGTATATGAGTGAGTTGCAATGAAAAACTTAGAATATAAGAAACGCACAGTGTAGTACATAGTATATGAGTGAGTTGCACTGAAAAACTTAGAATTTAAGAAACGCACAGTGTAGTATATAGTATATGAGTGAGTTGCACTGAAAAACTTAGAATATAAGAAACGCACATTGTAGTACATAGTATATGAGTGAGTTGCACTGAAAAACTTAGAATATAAAAAACGCACAGTGTAGTACATAGTATATGAGTGAGTTGCACTGAAAAACTTAGAATATAAGAAACGCACAGTGTAGTACATAGTATATGAGTGAGTTGCACTGAAAAACTTAGAATATAAGAAATGCACAGTGTAGTACATAGTATATGAGTGAGTTGCACTGAAAAACTTAGAATTTAAGAAACGCACAGTGTAGTACATAGTATATGAGTGAGTTGCACTGAAAAACTTAGAATATAAGAAACGCACATTGTAGTACATAGTATATGAGTGAGTTGCACTGAAAAACTTAGAATATAAGAAACGCACAGTGTAGTACATAGTATATGAGTGAGTTGCACTGAAAAACTTAGAATATAAGAAACGCACAGTGTAGTACATATTATATGAGTGAGTTGCACTGAAAAACTTAGAATATAAGAAACGCACATTGTAGTACATAGTATATGAGTGAGTTGCACTGAAAAACTTAGAATATAAGAAACGCACAGTGTAGTACATAGTATATGAGTGAGTTGCACTGAAAAACTTAGAATATAAGAAACGCACAGTGTAGTACATAGTATATGAGTGAGTTGCACTGAAAAACTTAGAATATAAGAAACGCACAGTGTAGTACATAGTATATGAGTGAGTTGCACTGAAAAACTTAGAATATAAGAAACGCACAGTGTAGTACATAGTATATGAGTGAGTTGCACTGAAAAACTTAGAATATAAGAAACGCACAGTGTAGTACATAGTATATGAGTGAGTTGCACTGAAAAACTTAGAATATAAGAAACGCACAGTGTAGTACATAGTATATGAGTGAGTTGCACTGAAAAACTTAGAATTTACTGAAAAACCCGCATTACACGAAATGCACAGTGTAGTACATAGTATATGAGTGAGTTGCACTGAAAAACTAAGAATATAAGAAACGCACAGTGTTGTACATAGTATATGAGTGAGTTGCAATGAAAAACTTAGAATATAAGAAACGCACAGTGTAGTACATAGTATATGAGTGAGTTGCACTGAAAAACTTAGAATTTAAGAAACGCACAGTGTAGTACATAGTATATGAGTGAGTTGCACTGAAAAACTTAGAATTTAAGAAACGCACAGTGTAGTATATAGTATATGAGTGAGTTGCACTAAAAAACTTAGAATATAAGAAACGCACATTGTAGTACATAGTATATGATTGAGTTGCACTGAAAAACTTAGAATATAAGAAACGCACAGTGTAGTACATAGTATATGAGTGAGTTGCACTGAAAAACTTAGAATATAAGAAACGCACAGTGTAGTACATAGTATATGAGTGAGTTGCACTGAAAAACTTAGAATTTACTGAAAAACCCGCATTACACGAAATGCACAGTGTAGTACATAGTATATGAGTGAGTTGCACTGAAAAACTTAGAATATAAGAAACGCACAGTGTAGTACATAGTATATGAGTGAGTTGCACTGAAAAACTTAGAATATAAGAAACGCACAGTGTAGTACATAGTATATGAGTGAGTTGCACTGAAAAACTTAGAATATAAGAAACGCACAGTGTAGTACATAGTATATGAGTGAGTTGCACTGAAAAACTTAGAATATAAGAAACGCACAGTGTAGTACATAGTATATGAGTGAGTTGCACTGAAAAACTTAGAATATAAGAAAAGCACAGTGTAGTACATAGTATATGAGTGAGTTGCACTGAAAAACTTAGAATATAAGAAACGCACAGTGTAGTACATAGTATATGAGTGAGTTGCACTGAAAAACTTAGAATATAAGTAACGCACAGTGTAGTACATAGTATATGAGTGAGTTGCACTGAAAAACTAAGAATATAAGAAACGCACAGTGTTGTACAATAGTATATGAGTGAGTTGCAATGAAAAACTTAGAATATAAGAAACGCACAGTGTAGTACATAGTATATGAGTGAGTTGCACTGAAAAACTTAGAATTTAAGAAACGCACAGTGTAGTATATAGTATATGAGTGAGTTGCACTGAAAAACTTAGAATATAAGAAACGCACATTGTAGTACATAGTATATGAGTGAGTTGCACTGAAAAACTTAGAATATAAAAAACGCACAGTGTAGTACATAGTATATGAGTGAGTTGCACTGAAAAACTTAGAATATAAGAAACGCACAGTGTAGTACATAGTATATGAGTGAGTTGCACTGAAAAACTTAGAATATAAGAAACGCACAGTGTAGTACATAGTATATGAGTGAGTTGCACTGAAAAACTTAGAATATAAGAAACGCACAGTGTAGTACATATTATATGAGTGAGTTGCACTGAAAAACTTAGAATATAAGAAAAGCACAGTGTAGTACAAAGTATATGAGTGAGTTGCACTGAAAAACTTAGAATATAAGAAAAGCACAGTGTAGTACATAGTATATGAGTGAGTTGCACTGAAAAACTTAGAATATAAGAAACGCACAGTGTAGTACATAGTATATGAGTGAGTTGCACTGAAAAACTTAGAATATAAGAAACGCACAGTGTAGTACATAGTATATGAGTGAGTTGCACTGAAAAACTTAGAATATAAGAAACGCACAGTGTAGTACATAGTATATGAGTGAGTTGCACTGAAAAACTTAGAATATAAGAAACGCACAGTGTAGTACATAGTATATGAGTGAGTTGCACTGAAAAACTTAGAATATAAGTAACGCACAGTGTAGTACATAGTATATGAGTGAGTTGCACTGAAAAACTAAGAATATAAGAAACGCACAGTGTTGTACAATAGTATATGAGTGAGTTGCAATGAAAAACTTAGAATATAAGAAACGCACAGTGTAGTACATAGTATATGAGTGAGTTGCACTGAAAAACTTAGAATTTAAGAAACGCACAGTGTAGTATATAGTATATGAGTGAGTTGCACTGAAAAACTTAGAATATAAGAAACGCACATTGTAGTACATAGTATATGAGTGAGTTGCACTGAAAAACTTAGAATATAAAAAACGCACAGTGTAGTACATAGTATATGAGTGAGTTGCACTGAAAAACTTAGAATATAAGAAACGCACAGTGTAGTACATAGTATATGAGTGAGTTGCACTGAAAAACTTAGAATATAAGAAACGCACAGTGTAGTACATAGTATATGAGTGAGTTGCACTGAAAAACTTAGAATATAAGAAACGCACAGTGTAGTACATATTATATGAGTGAGTTGCACTGAAAAACTTAGAATATAAGAAAAGCACAGTGTAGTACAAAGTATATGAGTGAGTTGCACTGAAAAACTTAGAATATAAGAAAAGCACAGTGTAGTACATAGTATATGAGTGAGTTGCACTGAAAAACTTAGAATATAAGAAACGCACAGTGTAGTACATAGTATATGAGTGAGTTGCACTCAAAAACTTAGAATATAAGAAACGCACAGTGTAGTACATAGTATATGAGTGAGTTGCACTGAAAAACTTAAAATATAAGAAACGCACAGTGTAGTACATAGTATATGAGTGAGTTGCACTGAAAAACTTAGAATATAAGAAACGCACAGTGTAGTACATAGTATATGAGTGAGTTGCACTGAAAAACTTAGAATTTAAGAAACGCACAGTGTAGTACATAGTATATGAGTGAGTTGCACTGAAAAACTTAGAATATAAGAAACGCACAGTGTAGTACATAGTATATGAGTGAGTTGCACTGAAAAACTTAGAATATAAGAAACGCACAGTGTAGTACATAGTATATGAGTGAGTTGCACTGAAAAACTTAGAATTTAAGAAACGCACAGTGTTGTACATAGTATATGAGTGAGTTGCACTGAAAAACTTAGAATATAAGAAAAGCACAGTGTAGTACATAGTATATGAGTGAGTTGCACTGAAAAACTTAGAATATAAGAAACGCACAGTGTAGTACATAGTATATGAGTGAGTTGCACTGAAAAACTTAGAATATAAGAAACGCACAGTGTAGTACATAGTATATGAGTGAGTTGCACTGAAAAACTTAGAATATAAGAAACGCACAGTGTAGTACATAGTATATGAGTGAGTTGCACTGAAAAACTTAGAATTTACTGAAAAACCCGCATTACACGAAATGCACAGTGTAGTACATAGTATATGAGTGAGTTGCACTGAAAAACTAAGAATATAAGAAACGCACAGTGTTGTACATAGTATATGAGTGAGTTGCAATGAAAAACTTAGAATATAAGAAACGCACAGTGTAGTACATAGTATATGAGTGAGTTGCACTGAAAAACTTAGAATTTAAGAAACGCACAGTGTAGTACATAGTATATGAGTGAGTTGCACTGAAAAACTTAGAATTTAAGAAACGCACAGTGTAGTATATAGTATATGAGTGAGTTGCACTGAAAAACTTAGAATATAAGAAACGCACATTGTAGTACATAGTATATGAGTGAGTTGCACTGAAAAACTTAGAATATAAGAAACGCACAGTGTAGTACATAGTATATGAGTGAGTTGCACTAAAAAACTTAGAATATAAGAAACGCACAGTGTAGTACATAGTATATGAGTGAGTTGCACTGAAAAACTTAGAATTTACTGAAAAACCCGCATTACACGAAATGCACAGTGTAGTACATAGTATATGAGTGAGTTGCACTGAAAAACTTAGAATATAAGAAACGCACAGTGTAGTACATAGTATATGAGTGAGTTGCACTGAAAAACTTAGAATATAAGAAACGCACAGTGTAGTACATAGTATATGAGTGAGTTGCACTGAAAAACTTAGAATATAAGAAACGCACAGTGTAGTACATAGTATATGAGTGAGTTGCACTGAAAAACTTAGAATATAAGAAACGCACAGTGTAGTACATAGTATATGAGTGAGTTGCACTGAAAAACTTAGAATATAAGAAACGCACAGTGTAGTACATAGTATATGAGTGAGTTGCACTGAAAAACTTAGAATATAAGAAACGCACAGTGTAGTACATAGTATATGAGTGAGTTGCACTGAAAAACTTAGAATATAAGTAACGCACAGTGTAGTACATAGTATATGAGTGAGTTGCACTGAAAAACTAAGAATATAAGAAACGCACAGTGTTGTACAATAGTATATGAGTGAGTTGCAATGAAAAACTTAGAATATAAGAAACGCACAGTGTAGTACATAGTATATGAGTGAGTTGCACTGAAAAACTTAGAATTTAAGAAACGCACAGTGTAGTATATAGTATATGAGTGAGTTGCACTGAAAAACTTAGAATATAAGAAACGCACATTGTAGTACATAGTATATGAGTGAGTTGCACTGAAAAACTTAGAATATAAAAAACGCACAGTGTAGTACATAGTATATGAGTGAGTTGCACTGAAAAACTTAGAATATAAGAAACGCACAGTGTAGTACATAGTATATGAGTGAGTTGCACTGAAAAACTTAGAATATAAGAAATGCACAGTGTAGTACATAGTATATGAGTGAGTTGCACTGAAAAACTTAGAATTTAAGAAACGCACAGTGTAGTACATAGTATATGAGTGAGTTGCACTGAAAAACTTAGAATATAAGAAACGCACATTGTAGTACATAGTATATGAGTGAGTTGCACTGAAAAACTTAGAATATAAGAAACGCACAGTGTAGTACATAGTATATGAGTGAGTTGCACTGAAAAACTTAGAATATAAGAAACGCACAGTGTAGTACATATTATATGAGTGAGTTGCACTGAAAAACTTAGAATATAAGAAACGCACATTGTAGTACATAGTATATGAGTGAGTTGCACTGAAAAACTTAGAATATAAGAAACGCACAGTGTAGTACATAGTATATGAGTGAGTTGCACTGAAAAACTTAGAATATAAGAAACGCACAGTGTAGTACATAGTATATGAGTGAGTTGCACTGAAAAACTTAGAATATAAGAAACGCACAGTGTAGTACATAGTATATGAGTGAGTTGCACTGAAAAACTTAGAATATAAGAAACGCACAGTGTAGTACATAGTATATGAGTGAGTTGCACTGAAAAACTTAGAATATAAGAAACGCACAGTGTAGTACATAGTATATGAGTGAGTTGCACTGAAAAACTTAGAATATAAGAAACGCACAGTGTAGTACATAGTATATGAGTGAGTTGCACTGAAAAACTTAGAATTTACTGAAAAACCCGCATTACACGAAATGCACAGTGTAGTACATAGTATATGAGTGAGTTGCACTGAAAAACTAAGAATATAAGAAACGCACAGTGTTGTACATAGTATATGAGTGAGTTGCAATGAAAAACTTAGAATATAAGAAACGCACAGTGTAGTACATAGTATATGAGTGAGTTGCACTGAAAAACTTAGAATTTAAGAAACGCACAGTGTAGTACATAGTATATGAGTGAGTTGCACTGAAAAACTTAGAATTTAAGAAACGCACAGTGTAGTATATAGTATATGAGTGAGTTGCACTGAAAAACTTAGAATATAAGAAACGCACATTGTAGTACATAGTATATGAGTGAGTTGCACTGAAAAACTTAGAATATAAGAAACGCACAGTGTAGTACATAGTATATGAGTGAGTTGCACTGAAAAACTTAGAATATAAGAAACGCACAGTGTAGTACATAGTATATGAGTGAGTTGCACTGAAAAACTTAGAATTTACTGAAAAACCCGCATTACACGAAATGCACAGTGTAGTACATAGTATATGAGTGAGTTGCACTGAAAAACTTAGAATATAAGAAACGCACAGTGTAGTACATAGTATATGAGTGAGTTGCACTGAAAAACTTAGAATATAAGAAACGCACAGTGTAGTACATAGTATATGAGTGAGTTGCACTGAAAAACTTAGAATATAAGAAACGCACAGTGTAGTACATAGTATATGAGTGAGTTGCACTGAAAAACTTAGAATATAAGAAACGCACAGTGTAGTACATAGTATATGAGTGAGTTGCACTGAAAAACTTAGAATATAAGAAAAGCACAGTGTAGTACATAGTATATGAGTGAGTTGCACTGAAAAACTTAGAATATAAGAAACGCACAGTGTAGTACATAGTATATGAGTGAGTTGCACTGAAAAACTTAGAATATAAGTAACGCACAGTGTAGTACATAGTATATGAGTGAGTTGCACTGAAAAACTAAGAATATAAGAAACGCACAGTGTTGTACAATAGTATATGAGTGAGTTGCAATGAAAAACTTAGAATATAAGAAACGCACAGTGTAGTACATAGTATATGAGTGAGTTGCACTGAAAAACTTAGAATTTAAGAAACGCACAGTGTAGTATATAGTATATGAGTGAGTTGCACTGAAAAACTTAGAATATAAGAAACGCACATTGTAGTACATAGTATATGAGTGAGTTGCACTGAAAAACTTAGAATATAAAAAACGCACAGTGTAGTACATAGTATATGAGTGAGTTGCACTGAAAAACTTAGAATATAAGAAACGCACAGTGTAGTACATAGTATATGAGTGAGTTGCACTGAAAAACTTAGAATATAAGAAACGCACAGTGTAGTACATAGTATATGAGTGAGTTGCACTGAAAAACTTAGAATATAAGAAACGCACAGTGTAGTACATATTATATGAGTGAGTTGCACTGAAAAACTTAGAATATAAGAAAAGCACAGTGTAGTACAAAGTATATGAGTGAGTTGCACTGAAAAACTTAGAATATAAGAAAAGCACAGTGTAGTACATAGTATATGAGTGAGTTGCACTGAAAAACTTAGAATATAAGAAACGCACAGTGTAGTACATAGTATATGAGTGAGTTGCACTGAAAAACTTAGAATATAAGAAACGCACAGTGTAGTACATAGTATATGAGTGAGTTGCACTGAAAAACTTAGAATATAAGAAACGCACAGTGTAGTACATAGTATATGAGTGAGTTGCACTGAAAAACTTAGAATATAAGAAACGCACAGTGTAGTACATAGTATATGAGTGAGTTGCACTGAAAAACTTAGAATATAAGTAACGCACAGTGTAGTACATAGTATATGAGTGAGTTGCACTGAAAAACTAAGAATATAAGAAACGCACAGTGTTGTACAATAGTATATGAGTGAGTTGCAATGAAAAACTTAGAATATAAGAAACGCACAGTGTAGTACATAGTATATGAGTGAGTTGCACTGAAAAACTTAGAATTTAAGAAACGCACAGTGTAGTATATAGTATATGAGTGAGTTGCACTGAAAAACTTAGAATATAAGAAACGCACATTGTAGTACATAGTATATGAGTGAGTTGCACTGAAAAACTTAGAATATAAAAAACGCACAGTGTAGTACATAGTATATGAGTGAGTTGCACTGAAAAACTTAGAATATAAGAAACGCACAGTGTAGTACATAGTATATGAGTGAGTTGCACTGAAAAACTTAGAATATAAGAAACGCACAGTGTAGTACATAGTATATGAGTGAGTTGCACTGAAAAACTTAGAATATAAGAAACGCACAGTGTAGTACATATTATATGAGTGAGTTGCACTGAAAAACTTAGAATATAAGAAAAGCACAGTGTAGTACAAAGTATATGAGTGAGTTGCACTGAAAAACTTAGAATATAAGAAAAGCACAGTGTAGTACATAGTATATGAGTGAGTTGCACTGAAAAACTTAGAATATAAGAAACGCACAGTGTAGTACATAGTATATGAGTGAGTTGCACTCAAAAACTTAGAATATAAGAAACGCACAGTGTAGTACATAGTATATGAGTGAGTTGCACTGAAAAACTTAAAATATAAGAAACGCACAGTGTAGTACATAGTATATGAGTGAGTTGCACTGAAAAACTTAGAATATAAGAAACGCACAGTGTAGTACATAGTATATGAGTGAGTTGCACTGAAAAACTTAGAATTTAAGAAACGCACAGTGTAGTACATAGTATATGAGTGAGTTGCACTGAAAAACTTAGAATATAAGAAACGCACAGTGTAGTACATAGTATATGAGTGAGTTGCACTGAAAAACTTAGAATATAAGAAACGCACAGTGTAGTACATAGTATATGAGTGAGTTGCACTGAAAAACTTAGAATTTAAGAAACGCACAGTGTTGTACATAGTATATGAGTGAGTTGCACTGAAAAACTTAGAATATAAGAAAAGCACAGTGTAGTACATAGTATATGAGTGAGTTGCACTGAAAAACTTAGAATATAAGAAACGCACAGTGTAGTACATAGTATATGAGTGAGTTGCACTGAAAAACTTAGAATATAAGAAACGCACAGTGTAGTACATAGTATATGAGTGAGTTGCACTGAAAAACTTAGAATTTACTGAAAAACCCGCATTACACGAAATGCACAGTGTAGTACATAGTATATGAGTGAGTTGCACTGAAAAACTAAGAATATAAGAAACGCACAGTGTTGTACATAGTATATGAGTGAGTTGCAATGAAAAACTTAGAATATAAGAAACGCACAGTGTAGTACATAGTATATGAGTGAGTTGCACTGAAAAACTTAGAATTTAAGAAACGCACAGTGTAGTACATAGTATATGAGTGAGTTGCACTGAAAAACTTAGAATTTAAGAAACGCACAGTGTAGTATATAGTATATGAGTGAGTTGCACTGAAAAACTTAGAATATAAGAAACGCACATTGTAGTACATAGTATATGAGTGAGTTGCACTGAAAAACTTAGAATATAAGAAACGCACAGTGTAGTACATAGTATATGAGTGAGTTGCACTAAAAAACTTAGAATATAAGAAACGCACAGTGTAGTACATAGTATATGAGTGAGTTGCACTGAAAAACTTAGAATTTACTGAAAAACCCGCATTACACGAAATGCACAGTGTAGTACATAGTATATGAGTGAGTTGCACTGAAAAACTTAGAATATAAGAAACGCACAGTGTAGTACATAGTATATGAGTGAGTTGCACTGAAAAACTTAGAATATAAGAAACGCACAGTGTAGTACATAGTATATGAGTGAGTTGCACTGAAAAACTTAGAATATAAGAAACGCACAGTGTAGTACATAGTATATGAGTGAGTTGCACTGAAAAACTTAGAATATAAGAAACGCACAGTGTAGTACATAGTATATGAGTGAGTTGCACTGAAAAACTTAGAATATAAGAAACGCACAGTGTAGTACATAGTATATGAGTGAGTTGCACTGAAAAACTTAGAATATAAGAAACGCACAGTGTAGTACATAGTATATGAGTGAGTTGCACTGAAAAACTTAGAATATAAGTAACGCACAGTGTAGTACATAGTATATGAGTGAGTTGCACTGAAAAACTAAGAATATAAGAAACGCACAGTGTTGTACAATAGTATATGAGTGAGTTGCAATGAAAAACTTAGAATATAAGAAACGCACAGTGTAGTACATAGTATATGAGTGAGTTGCACTGAAAAACTTAGAATTTAAGAAACGCACAGTGTAGTATATAGTATATGAGTGAGTTGCACTGAAAAACTTAGAATATAAGAAACGCACATTGTAGTACATAGTATATGAGTGAGTTGCACTGAAAAACTTAGAATATAAGAAACGCACAGTGTAGTACATAGTATATGAGTGAGTTGCACTGAAAAACTTAGAATATAAGAAACGCACATTGTAGTACATAGTATATGAGTGAGTTGCACTGAAAAACTTAGAATATAAGAAACGCACAGTGTAGTACATAGTATATGAGTGAGTTGCACTGAAAAACTTAGAATATAAGAAACGCACAGTGTAGTACATATTATATGAGTGAGTTGCACTGAAAAACTTAGAATATAAGAAAAGCACAGTGTAGTACAAAGTATATGAGTGAGTTGCACTGAAAAACTTAGAATATAAGAAAAGCACAGTGTAGTACATAGTATATGAGTGAGTTGCACTGAAAAACTTAGAATATAAGAAACGCACAGTGTAGTACATAGTATATGAGTGAGTTGCACTCAAAAACTTAGAATATAAGAAACGCACAGTGTAGTACATAGTATATGAGTGAGTTGCACTGAAAAACTTAAAATATAAGAAACGCACAGTGTAGTACATAGTATATGAGTGAGTTGCACTGAAAAACTTAGAATATAAGAAACGCACAGTGTAGTACATAGTATATGAGTGAGTTGCACTGAAAAACTTAGAATTTAAGAAACGCACAGTGTAGTACATAGTATATGAGTGAGTTGCACTGAAAAACTAAGAATATAAGAAACGCACATTGTAGTACATAGTATATGAGTGAGTTGCACTGAAAAACTTAGAATATAAGAAACGCACAGTGTAGTACATAGTATATGAGTGAGTTGCACTGAAAAACTTAGAATATAAGAAACGCACAGTGTAGTACATATTATATGAGTGAGTTGCACTGAAAAACTTAGAATACAAGAAACGCACATTGTAGTACATAGTATATGAGTGAGTTGCACTGAAAAACTTAGAATATAAGAAACGCACAGTGTAGTACATAGTATATGAGTGAGTTGCACTGAAAAACTTAGAATATAAGAAACGCACAGTGTAGTACATAGTATATGAGTGAGTTGCACTGAAAAACTTAGAATATAAGAAACTCACATTGTAGTACATAGTATATGAGTGATTTGCACTCAAAAACTTAGAATATAAGAAACGCACAGTGTAGTACATAGTATATGAGTGAGTTGCACTGAAAAACTTAGAATATAAGAAACGCACAGTGTAGTACATAGTATATGAGTGAGTTGCACTGAAAAACTAAGAATATAAGAAACGCACAGTGTTGTACATAGTATATGAGTGAGTTGCAATGAAAAACTTAGAATATAAGAAACGCACAGTGTAGTACATAGTATATGAGTGAGTTGCACTGAAAAACTTAGAATTTAAGAAACGCACAGTGTAGTACATAGTATATGAGTGAGTTGCACTGAAAAACTTAGAATTTAAGAAACGCACAGTGTAGTATATAGTATATGAGTGAGTTGCACTGAAAAACTTAGAATATAAGAAACGCACATTGTAGTACATAGTATATGAGTGAGTTGCACTGAAAAACTTAGAATATAAGAAACGCACAGTGTAGTACATAGTATATGAGTGAGTTGCACTGAAAAACTTAGAATATAAGAAACGCACAGTGTAGTACATAGTATATGAGTGAGTTGCACTGAAAAACTTAGAATTTACTGAAAAACCCGCATTACACGAAATGCACAGTGTAGTACATAGTATATGAGTGAGTTGCACTGAAAAACTTAGAATATAAGAAACGCACAGTGTAGTACATAGTATATGAGTGAGTTGCACTGAAAAACTTAGAATATAAGAAACGCACAGTGTAGTACATAGTATATGAGTGAGTTGCACTGAAAAACTTAGAATATAAGAAACGCACAGTGTAGTACATAGTATATGAGTGAGTTGCACTGAAAAACTTAGAATATAAGAAACGCACAGTGTAGTACATAGTATATGAGTGAGTTGCACTGAAAAACTTAGAATATAAGAAACGCACAGTGTAGTACATAGTATATGAGTGAGTTGCACTGAAAAACTTAGAATATAAGAAACGCACAGTGTAGTACATAGTATATGAGTGAGTTGCACTGAAAAACTTAGAATATAAGTAACGCACAGTGTAGTACATAGTATATGAGTGAGTTGCACTGAAAAACTAAGAATATAAGAAACGCACAGTGTTGTACAATAGTATATGAGTGAGTTGCACTGAAAAACTTAGAATATAAGAAAAGCACAGTGTAGTACAAAGTATATGAGTGAGTTGCACTGAAAAACTTAGAATATAAGAAAAGCACAGTGTAGTACATAGTATATGAGTGAGTTGCACTGAAAAACTTAGAATATAAGAAACGCACAGTGTAGTACATAGTATATGAGTGAGTTGCACTCAAAAACTTAGAATATAAGAAACGCACAGTGTAGTACATAGTATATGAGTGAGTTGCACTGAAAAACTTAAAATATAAGAAACGCACAGTGTAGTACATAGTATATGAGTGAGTTGCACTGAAAAACTTAGAATATAAGAAACGCACAGTGTAGTACATAGTATATGAGTGAGTTGCACTGAAAAACTTAGAATTTAAGAAACGCACAGTGTAGTACATAGTATATGAGTGAGTTGCACTGAAAAACTTAGAATATAAGAAACGCACATTGTAGTACATAGTATATGAGTGAGTTGCACTGAAAAACTTAGAATATAAGAAACGCACAGTGTAGTACATAGTATATGAGTGAGTTGCACTGAAAAACTTAGAATATAAGAAACGCACAGTGTAGTACATATTATATGAGTGAGTTGCACTGAAAAACTTAGAATATAAGAAACGCACATTGTAGTACATAGTATATGAGTGAGTTGCACTGAAAAACTTAGAATATAAGAAACGCACAGTGTAGTACATAGTATATGAGTGAGTTGCACTGAAAAACTTAGAATATAAGAAACGCACAGTGTAGTACATAGTATATGAGTGAGTTGCACTGAAAAACTTAGAATATAAGAAACTCACATTGTAGTACATAGTATATGAGTGATTTGCACTCAAAAACTTAGAATATAAGAAACGCACAGTGTAGTACATAGTATATGAGTGAGTTGCACTGAAAAACTTAGAATATAAGAAACGCACAGTGTAGTACATAGTATATGAGTGAGTTACACTGAAAAACTTAGAATTTAAGAAATGCACAGTGTAGTACATAGTATATGAGTGAGTTGCACTGAAAAACTTAGAATTTACTGAAAAACCCGCATTAGACGAAATGCACAGTGTAGTACATAGTATATGAGTGAGTTGCACTGAAAAACTTAGAATATAAGAAACGCACAGTGTAGTACATAGTATATGAGTGAGTTGCACTGAAAAACTTAGAATATAAGAAACGCACAGTGTAGTACATAGTATATGAGTGAGTTGCACTGAAAAACTTAGAATATAAGAAACGCACAGTGTAGTACATAGTATATGAGTGAGTTGCACTGAAAAACTTAGAATTTACTGAAAAACCCGCATTACACGAAATGCACAGTGTAGTACATAGTATATGAGTGAGTTGCACTGAAAAACTTAGAATATAAGAAACGCACAGTGTAGTACATAGTATATGAGTGAGTTGCACTGAAAAACTTAGAATATAAGAAACGCACAGTGTAGTACATAGTATATGAGTGAGTTGCACTGAAAAACTTAGAATATAAGAAACGCACAGTGTAGTACATAGTATATGAGTGAGTTGCACTGAAAAACTTAGAATATAAGAAACGCACAGTGTAGTACATAGTATATGAGTGAGTTGCACTGAAAAACTTAGAATATAAGAAACGCACAGTGTAGTACATAGTATATGAGTGAGTTGCACTGAAAAACTTAGAATTTACTGAAAAACCCGCATTACACGAAATGCACAGTGTAGTACATAGTATATGAGTGAGTTGCACTGAAAAACTTAGAATATAAGAAACGCACAGTGTAGTACATAGTATATGAGTGAGTTGCACTGAAAAACTTAGAATATAAGAAACGCACAGTGTAGTACATAGTATATGAGTGAGTTGCACTGAAAAACTTAGAATATAAGAAACGCACAGTGTAGTACATATTATATGAGTGAGTTGCACTGAAAAACTTAGAATATAAGAAACGCACATTGTAGTACATAGTATATGAGTGAGTTGCACTGAAAAACTTAGAATATAAGAAACGCACAGTGTAGTACATAGTATATGAGTGAGTTGCACTGAAAAACTTAGAATATAAGAAACGCACAGTGTAGTACATAGTATATGAGTGAGTTGCACTGAAAAACTTAGAATATAAGAAACTCACATTGTAGTACATAGTATATGAGTGATTTGCACTCAAAAACTTAGAATATAAGAAACGCACAGTGTAGTACATAGTATATGAGTGAGTTGCACTGAAAAACTTAGAATATAAGAAACGCACAGTGTAGTACATAGTATATGAGTGAGTTACACTGAAAAACTTAGAATTTAAGAAATGCACAGTGTAGTACATAGTATATGAGTGAGTTGCACTGAAAAACTTAGAATTTACTGAAAAACCCGCATTAGACGAAATGCACAGTGTAGTACATAGTATATGAGTGAGTTGCACTGAAAAACTTAGAATATAAGAAACGCACAGTGTAGTACATAGTATATGAGTGAGTTGCACTGAAAAACTTAGAATATAAGAAACGCACAGTGTAGTACATAGTATATGAGTGAGTTGCACTGAAAAACTTAGAATATAAGAAACGCACAGTGTAGTACATAGTATATGAGTGAGTTGCACTGAAAAACTTAGAATTTACTGAAAAACCCGCATTACACGAAATGCACAGTGTAGTACATAGTATATGAGTGAGTTGCACTGAAAAACTTAGAATATAAGAAACGCACAGTGTAGTACATAGTATATGAGTGAGTTGCACTGAAAAACTTAGAATATAAGAAACGCACAGTGTAGTACATAGTATATGAGTGAGTTGCACTGAAAAACTTAGAATATAAGAAACGCACAGTGTAGTACATAGTATATGAGTGAGTTGCACTGAAAAACTTAGAATATAAGAAACGCACAGTGTAGTACATAGTATATGAGTGAGTTGCACTGAAAAACTTAGAATATAAGAAACGCACAGTGTAGTACATAGTATATGAGTGAGTTGCACTGAAAAACTTAGAATTTACTGAAAAACCCGCATTACACGAAATGCACAGTGTAATACATAGTATATGAGTGAGTTGCACTGAAAAACTTAGAATATAAGAAACGCACAGTGTAGTACATAGTATATGAGTGAGTTGCACTGAAGAACTTAGAATATAAGAAACGCACAGTGTAGTACATAGTATATGAGTGAGTTGCACTGAAAAACTTAGAATATAAGAAACGCACAGTGTAGTACATAGTATATGAGTGAGTTGCACTGAAAAACTTAGAATATAAGAAACGCACAGTGTAGTACATAGTATATGAGTGAGTTGCACTGAAAAACTTAGAATATAAGAAACGCACAGTGTAGTACATAGTATATGAGTGAGTTGCACTGAAAAACTTAGAATATAAGAAACGCACAGTGTAGTACATAGTATATGAGTGAGTTGCACTGAAAAACTTAGAATATAAGTAACGCACAGTGTAGTACATAGTATATGAGTGAGTTGCACTGAAAAACTAAGAATATAAGAAACGCACAGTGTTGTACAATAGTATATGAGTGAGTTGCAATGAAAAACTTAGAATATAAGAAACGCACAGTGTAGTACATAGTATATGAGTGAGTTGCACTGAAAAACTTAGAATTTAAGAAACGCACAGTGTAGTATATAGTATATGAGTGAGTTGCACTGAAAAACTTAGAATATAAGAAACGCACATTGTAGTACATAGTATATGAGTGAGTTGCACTGAAAAACTTAGAATATAAGAAACGCACAGTGTAGTACATAGTATATGAGTGAGTTGCACTGAAAAACTTAGAATATAAGAAACGCACATTGTAGTACATAGTATATGAGTGAGTTGCACTGAAAAACTTAGAATATAAGAAACGCACAGTGTAGTACATAGTATATGAGTGAGTTGCACTGAAAAACTTAGAATATAAGAAACGCACAGTGTAGTACATATTATATGAGTGAGTTGCACTGAAAAACTTAGAATATAAGAAAAGCACAGTGTAGTACAAAGTATATGAGTGAGTTGCACTGAAAAACTTAGAATATAAGAAAAGCACAGTGTAGTACATAGTATATGAGTGAGTTGCACTCAAAAACTTAGAATATAAGAAACGCACAGTGTAGTACATAGTATATGAGTGAGTTGCACTGAAAAACTTAAAATATAAGAAACGCACAGTGTAGTACATAGTATATGAGTGAGTTGCACTGAAAAACTTAGAATATAAGAAACGCACAGTGTAGTACATAGTATATGAGTGAGTTGCACTGAAAAACTTAGAATTTAAGAAACGCACAGTGTAGTACATAGTATATGAGTGAGTTGCACTGAAAAACTTAGAATATAAGAAACGCACATTGTAGTACATAGTATATGAGTGAGTTGCACTGAAAAACTTAGAATATAAGAAACGCACAGTGTAGTACATAGTATATGAGTGAGTTCCACTGAAAAACTTAGAATATAAAAAACGCACAGTGTAGTACATAGTATATGAGTGAGTTGCACTGAAAAACTTAGAATATAAGAAACGCACATTGTAGTACATAGTATATGAGTGAGTTGCACTGAAAAACTTAGAATATAAGAAACGCACAGTGTAGTACATAGTATATGAGTGAGTTGCACTGAAAAACTTAGAATATAAGAAACGCACAGTGTAGTACATAGTATATGAGTGATTTGCACTCAAAAACTTAGAATATAAGAAACGCACAGTGTAGTACATAGTATATGAGTGAGTTGCACTGAAAAACTTAGAATATAAGAAACGCACAGTGTAGTACATAGTATATGAGTGAGTTACACTGAAAAACTTAGAATTTAAGAAATGCACAGTGTAGTACATAGTATATGAGTGAGTTGCACTGAAAAACTTAGAATTTACTGAAAAACCCGCATTACACGAAATGCACAGTGTAGTACATAGTATATGAGTGAGTTGCACTGAAAAACTAAGAATATAAGAAACGCACAGTATAGTACATAGTATATGAGTGAGTTGCACTGAAAAACTTAGAATTTAAGAAACGCACAGTGTAGTACATAGTATATGAGTGAGTTGCACTGAAAAACTTAGAATTTAAGAAACGCACAGTGTAGTATATAGTATATGAGTGAGTTGCACTGAAAAACTTAGAATATAAGAAACGCACATTGTAGTACATAGTATATGAGTGAGTTGCACTGAAAAACTTAGAATATAAGAAACGCACAGTGTAGTACATAGTATATGAGTGAGTTGCACTGAAAAACTTAGAATTTACTGAAAAACCCGCATTACACGAAATGCACAGTGTAGTACATAGTATATGAGTGAGTTGCACTGAAAAACTTAGAATATAAGAAACGCACAGTGTAGTACATAGTATATGAGTGAGTTGCACTGAAAAACTTAGAATATAAGAAACGCACAGTGTAGTACATAGTATATGAGTGAGTTGCACTGAAAAACTTAGAATATAAGAAACGCACAGTGTAGTACATAGTATATGAGTGAGTTGCACTGAAAAACTTAGAATATAAGAAACGCACAGTGTAGTACATAGTATATGAGTGAGTTGCACTGAAAAACTTAGAATATAAGAAACGCACAGTGTAGTACATAGTATATGAGTGAGTTGCACTGAAAAACTTAGAATATAAGAAACGCACAGTGTAGTACATAGTATATGAGTGAGTTGCACTGAAAAACTTAGAATATAAGTAACGCACAGTGTAGTACATAGTATATGAGTGAGTTGTACTGAAAAACTAAGAATATAAGAAACGCACAGTGTTGTACAATAGTATATGAGTGAGTTGCAATGAAAAACTTAGAATATAAGAAACGCACAGTGTAGTACATAGTATATGAGTGAGTTGCACTGAAAAACTTAGAATTTAAGAAACGCACAGTGTAGTATATAGTATATGAGTGAGTTGCACTGAAAAACTTAGAATATAAGAAACACACATTGTAGTACATAGTATATGAGTGAGTTGCACTGAAAAACTTAGAATATAAGAAACGCACAGTGTAGTACATAGTATATGAGTGAGTTGCACTGAAAAACTTAGAATATAAGAAACGCACAGTGTAGTACATAGTATATGAGTGAGTTGCACTGAAAAACTTAGAATATAAGAAACGCACAGTGTAGTACATAGTATATGAGTGAGTTGCACTGAAAAACTTAGAATATAAGAAACGCACAGTGTAGTACATAGTATATGAGTGAGTTGCACTGAAAAACTTAGAATATAAGAAACGCACATTGTAGTACATAGTATATGAGTGAGTTGCACTGAAAAACTTAGAATATAAGAAACGCACAGTGTAGTACATAGTATATGAGTGAGTTGCACTGAAAAACTTAGAATATAAGAAACGCACAGTGTAGTACATAGTATATGAGTGAGTTGCACTGAAAAACTTAGAATTTACTGAAAAACCCACATTACACGAAATGCACAGTGTAGTACATAGTATATGAGTGAGTTGCACTGAAAAACTTAGAATATAAGAAACGCACAGTGTAGTACATAGTATATGAGTGAGTTGCACTGAAAAACTTAGAATATAAGAAACGCACAGTGTAGTACATAGTATATGAGTGAGTTGCCCTGAAAAACTTAGAATATAAGAAACGCACAGTGTAGTACATAGTATATGAGTGAGTTGCACTGAAAAACTTAGAATATAAGAAACGCACAGTGTAGTACATAGTATATGAGTGAGTTGCACTGAAAAACTTAGAATATAAGAAACGCACAGTGTAGTACATAGTATATGAGTGAGTTGCACTGAAAAACTTAGAATATAAGAAACGCACAGTGTAGTACATAGTATATGAGTGAGTTGCACTGAAAAACTTAGAATATAAGAAACGCACAGTGTAGTACAGAGTATATGAGTGAGTTGCACTGAAAAACTTAGAATATAAGAAACGCACAGTGTAGTACAGAGTATATGAGTGAGTTACACTGAAAAACTTAGAATTTAAGAAATGCACAGTGTAGTACATAGTATATGAGTGAGTTGCACTGAAAAACTTAGAATTTACTGAAAAACCCGCATTAGACGAAATGCACAGTGTAGTACATAGTATATGAGTGAGTTGCACTGAAAAACTTAGAATATAAGAAACGCACAGTGTAGTACATAGTATATGAGTGAGTTGCACTGAAAAACTTAGAATATAAGAAACGCACAGTGTAGTACATAGTATATGAGTGAGTTGCACTGAAAAACTTAGAATATAAGAAACGCACAGTGTAGTACATATTATATGAGTGAGTTGCACTGAAAAACATAGAATTTAAGAAACGCACATTGTAGTACATAGTATATGAGTGAGTTGCACTGAAAAACTTAGAATATAAGAAACGCACAGTGTAGTACATAGTATATGAGTGAGTTGCACTGAAAAACTTAGAATATAAGAAACGCACAGTGTAGTACATAGTATATGAGTGAGTTGCACTGAAAAACTTAGAATATAAGAAACTCACATTGTAGTACATAGTATATGAGTGAGTTGCACTCAAAAACTTAGAATATAAGAAACGCACAGTGTAGTACATAGTATATGAGTGAGTTGCACTGAAAAACTTAGAATATAAGAAACGCACAGTGTAGTACATAGTATATGAGTGAGTTGCACTGAAAAACTTAGAATTTACTGAAAAAACTGCATTACACGAAATGCACAGTGTAGTACATAGTATATGAGTGAGTTGCACTGAAAAACTTAGAATATAAGAAACGCACAGTGTAGTACATAGTATATGAGTGAGTTGCACTGAAAAACTTAGAATATAAGAAACGCACAGTGTAGTACATAGTATATGAGTGAGTTGCACTGAAAAACTTAGAATATAAGAAACGCACAGTGTAGTACATAGTATATGAGTGAGTTGCACTGAAAAACTTAGAATATAAGAAACGCACAGTGTAGTACATAGTATATGAGTGAGTTGCACTGAAAAACTTAGAATATAAGAAACGCACATTGTAGTACATAGTATATGAGTGAGTTGCACTGAAAAACTTAGAATATAAGAAACGCACAGTGTAGTACATAGTATATGAGTGAGTTGCACTGAAAAACTTAGAATATAAGAAACGCACAGTGTAGTACATAGTATATGAGTGAGTTGCACTGAAAAACTTAGACTATAAGAAACGCACAGTGTAGTACATAGTATATGAGTGAGTTGCACTGAAAAACTTAGAATATAAGAAACGCACAGTGTAGTACATATTATATGAGTGAGTTGCACTGAAAAACTTAGAATATAAGAAAAGCACAGTGTAGTACAAAGTATATGAGTGAGTTGCACTGAAAAACTTAGAATATAAGAAAAGCACAGTGTAGTACATAGTATATGAGTGAGTTGCACTGAAAAACTTAGAATATAAGAAACGCACAGTGTAGTACATAGTATATGAGTGAGTTGCACTCAAAAACTTAGAATATAAGAAACGCACAGTGTAGTACATAGTATATGAGTGAGTTGCACTGAAAAACTTAAAATATAAGAAACGCACAGTGTAGTACATAGTATATGAGTGAGTTGCACTGAAAAACTTAGAATATAAGAAACGCACAGTGTAGTACATAGTATATGAGTGAGTTGCACTGAAAAACTTAGAATTTAAGAAACGCACAGTGTAGTACATAGTATATGAGTGAGTTGCACTGAAAAACTTAGAATATAAGAAACGCACATTGTAGTACATAGTATATGAGTGAGTTGCACTGAAAAACTTAGAATATAAGAAACGCACAGTGTAGTACATAGTATATGAGTGAGTTGCACTGAAAAACTTAGAATATAAAAAACGCACAGTGTAGTACATAGTATATGAGTGAGTTGCACTGAAAAACTTAGAATATAAGAAACGCACAGTGTAGTACATAGTATATGAGTGAGTTACACTGAAAAACTTAGAATTTAAGAAATGCACAGTGTAGTACATAGTATATGAGTGAGTTGCACTGAAAAACTTAGAATTTACTGAAAAACCCGCATTAGACGAAATGCACAGTGTAGTACATAGTATATGAGTGAGTTGCACTGAAAAACTTAGAATATAAGAAACGCACAGTGTAGTACATAGTATATGAGTGAGTTGCACTGAAAAACTTAGAATATAAGAAACGCACAGTGTAGTACATAGTATATGAGTGAGTTGCACTGAAAAACTTAGAATATAAGAAACGCACAGTGTAGTACATAGTATATGAGTGAGTTGCACTGAAAAACTTAGAATATAAGAAACGCACAGTGTAGTACATAGTATATGAGTGAGTTGCACTGAAAAACTTAGAATATAAGAAACGCACAGTGTAGTACATAGTATATGAGTGAGTTGCACTGAAAAACTTAGAATTTACTGAAAAACCCGCATTACACGAAATGCACAGTGTAGTACATAGTATATGAGTGAGTTGCACTGAAAAACTAAGAATATAAGAAACGCACAGTGTTGTACATAGTATATGAGTGAGTTGCAATGAAAAACTTAGAATTTAAGAAACGCACAGTGTAGTACATAGTATATGAGTGAGTTGCACTGAAAAACTTAGAATTTAAGAAACGCACAGTGTAGTATATAGTATATGAGTGAGTTGCACTGAAAAACTTAGAATATAAGAAACGCACATTGTAGTACATAGTATATGAGTGAGTTGCACTGAAAAACTTAGAATATAAGAAACGCACAGTGTAGTACATAGTATATGAGTGAGTTGCACTGAAAAACTTAGAATTTACTGAAAAACCCGCATTACACGAAATGCACAGTGTAGTACATAGTATATGAGTGAGTTGCACTGAAAAACTTAGAATATAAGAAACGCACAGTGTAGTACATAGTATATGAGTGAGTTGCACTGAAAAACTTAGAATATAAGAAACGCACAGTGTAGTACATAGTATATGAGTGAGTTGCACTGAAAAACTTAGAATATAAGAAACGCACAGTGTAGTACATAGTATATGAGTGAGTTGCACTGAAAAACTTAGAATATAAGAAACGCACAGTGTAGTACATAGTATATGAGTGAGTTGCACTGAAAAACTTAGAATATAAGAAACGCACAGTGTAGTACATAGTATATGAGTGAGTTGCACTGAAAAACTTAGAATATAAGAAACGCACAGTGTAGTACATAGTATATGAGTGAGTTGCACTGAAAAACTTAGAATATAAGTAACGCACAGTGTAGTACATAGTATATGAGTGAGTTGTACTGAAAAACTAAGAATATAAGAAACGCACAGTGTTGTACAATAGTATATGAGTGAGTTGCAATGAAAAACTTAGAATATAAGAAACGCACAGTGTAGTACATAGTATATGAGTGAGTTGCACTGAAAAACTTAGAATTTAAGAAACGCACAGTGTAGTATATAGTATATGAGTGAGTTGCACTGAAAAACTTAGAATATAAGAAACACACATTGTAGTACATAGTATATGAGTGAGTTGCACTGAAAAACTTAGAATATAAGAAACGCACAGTGTAGTACATAGTATATGAGTGAGTTGCACTGAAAAACTTAGAATATAAGAAACGCACAGTGTAGTACATAGTATATGAGTGAGTTGCACTGAAAAACTTAGAATATAAGAAACGCACAGTGTAGTACATAGTATATGAGTGAGTTGCACTGAAAAACTTAGAATATAAGAAACGCACAGTGTAGTACATAGTATATGAGTGAGTTGCACTGAAAAACTTAGAATATAAGAAACGCACATTGTAGTACATAGTATATGAGTGAGTTGCACTGAAAAACTTAGAATATAAGAAACGCACAGTGTAGTACATAGTATATGAGTGAGTTGCACTGAAAAACTTAGAATATAAGAAACGCACAGTGTAGTACATAGTATATGAGTGAGTTGCACTGAAAAACTTAGAATTTACTGAAAAACCCACATTACACGAAATGCACAGTGTAGTACATAGTATATGAGTGAGTTGCACTGAAAAACTTAGAATATAAGAAACGCACAGTGTAGTACATAGTATATGAGTGAGTTGCACTGAAAAACTTAGAATATAAGAAACGCACAGTGTAGTACATAGTATATGAGTGAGTTGCACTGAAAAACTTAGAATATAAGAAACGCACAGTGTAGTACATAGTATATGAGTGAGTTGCACTGAAAAACTTAGAATATAAGAAACGCACAGTGTAGTACATAGTATATGAGTGAGTTGCACTGAAAAACTTAGAATATAAGAAACGCACAGTGTAGTACATAGTATATGAGTGAGTTGCACTGAAAAACTTAGAATATAAGAAACGCACAGTGTAGTACATAGTATATGAGTGAGTTGCACTGAAAAACTTAGAATATAAGAAACGCACAGTGTAGTACAGAGTATATGAGTGAGTTGCACTGAAAAACTTAGAATATAAGAAACGCACAGTGTAGTACAGAGTATATGAGTGAGTTACACTGAAAAACTTAGAATTTAAGAAATGCACAGTGTAGTACATAGTATATGAGTGAGTTGCACTGAAAAACTTAGAATTTACTGAAAAACCCGCATTAGACGAAATGCACAGTGTAGTACATAGTATATGAGTGAGTTGCACTGAAAAACTTAGAATATAAGAAACGCACAGTGTAGTACATAGTATATGAGTGAGTTGCACTGAAAAACTTAGAATATAAGAAACGCACAGTGTAGTACATAGTATATGAGTGAGTTGCACTGAAAAACTTAGAATATAAGAAACGCACAGTGTAGTACATAGTATATGAGTGAGTTGCACTGAAAAACTTAGAATTTAAGAAACGCACAGTGTAGTACATAGTATATGAGTGAGTTGCACTGAAAAACTTAGAATATAAGAAACGCACATTGTAGTACATAGTATATGAGTGAGTTGCACTGAAAAACTTAGAATATAAGAAACGCACAGTGTAGTACATAGTATATGAGTGAGTTGCACTGAAAAACTTAGAATATAAGAAACGCACAGTGTAGTACATATTATATGAGTGAGTTGCACTGAAAAACTTAGAATATAAGAAACGCACATTGTAGTACATAGTATATGAGTGAGTTGCACTGAAAAACTTAGAATATAAGAAACGCACAGTGTAGTACATAGTATATGAGTGAGTTGCACTGAAAAACTTAGAATATAAGAAACGCACAGTGTAGTACATAGTATATGAGTGAGTTGCACTGAAAAACTTAGAATTTACTGAAAAACCCGCATTACACGAAATGCACAGTGTAGTACATAGTATATGAGTGAGTTGCACTGAAAAACTAAGAATATAAGAAACGCACAGTGTAGTACATAGTATATGAGTGAGTTGCACTGAAAAACTAAGAATATAAGAAACGCACAGTGTAGTACATAGTATATGAGTGAGTTGCACTGAAAAACTTAGAATATAAGAAACGCACAGTGTAGTACATAGTATATGAGTGAGTTGCACTGAAAAACTTAGAATATAAGAAACGCACAGTGTAGTACATAGTATATGAGTGAGTTGCACTGAAAAACTTAGAATATAAGAAACGCACAGTGTAGTACATATTATATGAGTGAGTTGCACTGAAAAACTTAGAATATAAGAAACGCACATTGTAGTACATAGTATATGAGTGAGTTGCACTGAAAAACTTAGAATATAAGAAACGCACAGTGTAGTACATAGTATATGAGTGAGTTGCACTGAAAAACTTAGAATATAAGAAACGCACAGTGTAGTACATAGTATATGAGTGAGTTGCACTGAAAAACTTAGAATATAAGAAACGCACAGTGTAGTACATAGTATATGAGTGAGTTGCACTGAAAAACTTAGAATATAAGAAACGCACATTGTAGTACATAGTATATGAGTGTGTTGCACTGAAAAACTTAGAATATAAGAAACGCACAGTGTAGTACATAGTATATGAGTGAGTTGCACTGAAAAACTTAGAATATAAGAAACGCACAGTGTAGTACATATTATATGAGTGAGTTGCACTGAAAAACTTAGAATATAAGAAACGCACATTGTAGTACATAGTATATGAGTGAGTTGCACTGAAAAACTTAGAATATAAGAAACGCACAGTGTAGTACATAGTATATGAGTGAGTTGCACTGAAAAACTTAGAATATAAGAAACGCACAGTGTAGTACATAGTATATGAGTGAGTTGCACTGAAAAACTTAGAATTTACTGAAAAACCCGCATTACACGAAATGCACAGTGTAGTACATAGTATATGAGTGAGTTGCACTGAAAAACTTAGAATATAAGAAACGCACAGTGTAGTACATAGTATATGAGTGAGTTGCACTGAAAAACTTAGAATATAAGAAACGCACAGTGTAGTACATAGTATATGAGTGAGTTGCACTGAAAAACTTAGAATATAAGAAACGCACAGTGTAGTACATAGTATATGAGTGAGTTGCACTGAAAAACTTAGAATATAAGAAACGCACAGTGTAGTACATAGTATATGAGTGAGTTGCACTGAAAAACTTAGAATATAAGAAACGCACAGTGTAGTACATAGTATATGAGTGAGTTGCACTGAAAAACTTAGAATTTACTGAAAAACCCGCATTACACGAAATGCACAGTGTAGTACATAGTATATGAGTGAGTTGCACTGAAAAACTAAGAATATAAGAAACGCACAGTGTTGTACATAGTATATGAGTGAGTTGCACTGAAAAACTTAGAATATAAGAAACGCACAGTGTAGTACATAGTATATGAGTGAGTTGCACTGAAAAACTTAGAATTTACTGAAAAACCCGCATTACACGAAATGCACAGTGTAGTACATAGTATATGAGTGAGTTGCACTGAAAAACTTAGAATATAAGAAACGCACAGTGTAGTACATAGTATATGAGTGAGTTGCACTGAAAAACTTAGAATATAAGAAACGCACATTGTAGTACATAGTATATGAGTGAGTTGCACTGAAAAACTTAGAATATAAGAAACGCACAGTGTAGTACATAGTATATGAGTGAGTTGCACTGAAAAACTTAGAATATAAGAAACGCACAGTGTAGTACATAGTATATGAGTGAGTTGCACTGAAAAACTTAGAATATAAGAAACGCACAGTGTAGTACATAGTATATGAGTGAGTTGCACTGAAAAACTAAGAATATAAGAAACGCACAGTATAGTACATAGTATATGAGTGAGTTGCACTGAAAAACTTAGAATATAAGAAACGGACAGTGTAGTACATAGTATATGAGTGAGTTGCACTGAAAAACTTAGAATATAAGAAACGCACAGTGTAGTACATAGTATATGAGTCAGGTGCACTGAAAAACTTAGAATATAAGAAACGCACAGTGTTGAACATAGTATATGAGTGAGTTGCACTGAAAAACTTAGAATATAAGAAACGCACAGTGTAGTACATAGTATATGAGTGAGTTGCACTGAAAAACTTAGAATATAAGAAACGCACAGTGTAGTACATAGTATATGAGTGAGTTGCACTGAAAAACTTAGAATTTATTGAAAAACCGGCATTACACGAAATGCACAGTGTAGTACATAGTATATGAGTGAGTTGCACTGAAAAACTTAGAATATAAGAAACGCACAGTGTAATACATAGTATATGAGTGAGTTGCACTGAAAAACTTAGAGTATAAGAAACGCACAGTGTAGTACATAGTATATGAGTGAGTTGCACTGAAAAACTTAGAATATAAGAAACGCACAGTGTTGTACATAGTATATGAGTGAGGTGCACTGAAAAACTTAGAATATAAGAAACGCACAGTGTTGTACATAGTATATGAGTGAGTTGCACTGAAAAACTTAGAATATAAGAAACGCACAGTGTAGTACATAGTATATGAGTGAGTTGCACTGAAAAACTTAGAATATAAGAAACGCACAGTGTAGTACATAGTATATGAGTGAGTTGCACTGAAAAACTTAGAATATAAGAAACGCACAGTGTAGTACATAGTATATGAGTGAGTTGCACTGAAAAACTTAGAATATAAGAAACGCACATTGTAGTACATAGTATATGAGTGAGTTGCACTGAAAAACTTAGAATATAAGAAACGCACAGTGTAGTACATAGTATATGAGTGAGTTGCACTGAAAAACTTAGAATATAAGAAACGCACAGTGTAGTACATAGTATATGAGTGAGTTGCACTGAAAAACTTAGAATATAAGAAACGCACAGTGTAGTACATAGTATATGAGTGAGTTGCACTGAAAAACTTAGAATATAAGAAACGCACATTGTAGTACATAGTATATGAGTGAGTTGCACTGAAAAACTTAGAATATAAGAAACGCACAGTGTAGTACATAGTATATGAGTGAGTTGCACTGAAAAACTTAGAATATAAGAAACGCACAGTGTAGTACATAGTATATGAGTGAGTTGCACTGAAAAACTTAGAATTTACAGAAAAACCAGCATTACACGAAATGCACAGTGTAGTACATAGTATATGAGTGAGTTGCACTGAAAAACTTAGAATATAAGAAACGCACAGTGTAGTACATAGTATATGAGTGAGTTGCACTGAAAAACTTAGAATATAAGAAACGCACAGTGTAGTACATAGTATATGAGTGAGTTGCACTGAAAAACTTAGAATATAAGAAACGCACAGTGTAGTACATAGTATATGAGTGAGTTGCACTGAAAAACTTAGAATATAAGAAACGCACAGTGTAGTACATAGTATATGAGTGAGTTGCACTGAAAAACTTAGAATATAAGAAACGCATAGTGTAGTACATAGTATATGAGTGAGTTGCACTGAAAAACTTAGAATATAAGAAACGCACAGTGTAGTACATAGTATATGAGTGAGTTGCACTGAAAAACTTAGAATATAAGAAACGCACAGTGTAGTACATAGTATATGAGTGAGTTGCACTGAAAAACTTAGAATATAAGAAACGCACAGTGTAGTACATAGTATATGAGTGAGTTGCACTGAAAAACTTAGAATATAAGAAACGCACAGTGTAGTACATAGTATATGAGTGAGTTGCACTGAAAAACTTAGAATATAAGAAACGCATAGTGTAGTACATAGTATATGAGTGAGTTGCACTGAAAAACTTAGAATATAAGAAACGCACAGTGTAGTACATAGTATATGAGTGTGTTGCACTGAAAAACTTAGAATATAAGAAACGCACAGTGTAGTACATAGTATATGAGTGAGTTTCACTGAAAAATTTAGAATATAAGAAACGCACAGTGTAGTACATAGTATATGAGTGAGTTGCACTGAAAAACTTAGAATATAAGAAACGCACAGTGTAGTACATAGTATATGAGTGAGTTGCACTGAAAAACTTAGAATATAAGAAACGCACAGTGTAGTACATAGTATATGAGTGAGGTGCACTGAAAAACTTAGAATTTACTGAAAAACCAGCATTACACGAAATGCACAGTGTAGTACATAGTATATGAGTGAGTTGCACTGAAAAACTTAGAATATAAGAAACGCACAGTGTAGTACATAGTATATGAGTGAGTTGCACTGAATAACTTAGAATATAAGAAACGCACAGTGTAATACATAGTATATGAGTGAGTTGCACTGAAAAACTTAGAGTATAAGAAACGCACAGTGTAGTACATAGTATATGAGTGAGTTGCACTGAAAAACTTAGAATATAAGAAACGCACAGTGTAGTACATAGTATATGAGTGAGTTGCACTGAAAAACTTAGAATATAAGAAACGCACAGTGTAGTACATAGTATATGAGTGAGTTGCACTGAAAAACTTAGAATATAAGAAACGCACAGTGTAATACATAGTATATGAGTGAGTTGCACTGAAAAACTTAGACTATAAGAAACGCACAGTGTAGTACATAGTATAAAGTGAGTTGCACTGAAAAACTTAGAATATAAGAAACGCACAGTGTAGTACATAGTATATGAGTGAGTTGCACTGAAAAACTTAGAATATAAGAAACGCACAGTGTAGTACATAGTATATGAGTGAGTTGCACTGAAAAACTTAGAATATAAGAAACGCACAGTGTAGTACATAGTATATGAGTGAGTTGCACTGAAAAACTTAGAATATAAGAAACGCACAGTGTAGTACATAGTATATGAGTGAGTTGCACTGAAAAACTTAGAATATAAGAAACGCACAGTGTAGTACATAGTATATGAGTGAGTTGCACTGAAAAACTTAGAATATAAGAAACGCACAGTGTAGTACATAGTATATGAGTGAGTTGCACTGAAAAACTTAGAATATAAGAAACGCACAGTGTAGTACATAGTATATGAGTGAGTTGCACTGAAAAACTAAGAATATAAGAAACGCACAGTGTAGTACATAGTATATGAGTGAGTTGCACTGAAAAACTTAGAATATAAGAAACGCACAGTGTAGTACATAGTATATGAGTGAGTTGCACTGAAAAACTTAGAATATAAGAAACACACAGTGTAGTACATAGTATATGAGTGAGTTGCACTGAAAAACTTAGAATATAAGAAACGCACAGTGTAGTACATAGTATATGAGTGAGTTGCACTGAAAAATTTAGAATATAAGAAACGCACAGTGTAGTACATAGTATATGAGTGAGGTGCACTGAAAAACTTAGAATTTACTGAAAAACCAGCATTACACGAAACGCACAGTGTAGTACATAGTATATGAGTGAGTTGCGATGAAAAACTTAGAATATAAGAAACGCACAGTGTAGTACATAGTATATGAGTGAGTTGCACTGAAAAACTTAGAATATAAGAAACGCACAGTGTAGTACATAGTATATGAGTGAGTTGCACTGAAAAACTTAGAATATAAGAAACGCACAGTGTAGTACATAGTATATGAGTGAGTTGCACTGAAAAACTTAGAATATAAGAAACGCACAGTGTAGTACATAGTATATGAGTGAGTTGCACTGAAAAACTTAGAATATAAGAAACGCACATTGTAGTACATAGTATATGAGTGAGTTGCACTGAAAAACTTAGAATATAAGAAACGCACAGTGTAGTACATAGTATATGAGTGAGTTGCACTGAAAAACTTAGAATATAAGAAACGCACAGTGTAGTACATAGTATATGAGTGAGTTGCACTGAAAAACTTAGAATATAAGAAACGCACAGTGTAGTACATAGTATATGAGTGAGTTGCACTGAAAAACTTAGAATATAAGAAACGCACAGTGTAGTACATAGTATATGAGTGAGTTGCACTGAAAAACTAAGAATATAAGAAACGCACAGTGTAGTACATAGTATATGAGTGAGTTGCACTGAAAAACTAAGAATATAAGAAACGCACAGTGTAGTACATAGTATATGAGTGAGTTGCACTGAAAAACTTAGAATATAAGAAACGCACAGTGTAGTACATAGTATATGAGTGAGTTGCACTGAAAAACTTAGAATATAAGAAACGCACAGTGTAGTACATAGTATATGAGTGAGTTGCACTGAAAAAATTAGAATATAAGAAACGCACAGTGTAGTACATAGTATATGAGTGAGTTGCACTGAAAAATTTAGAATATAAGAAACGCACAGTGTAGTACATAGTATATGAGTGAGGTGCACCGAAAAACTTAGAATTTACTGAAAAACCAGCATTACACGAAATGCACAGTGTAGTACATAGTATATGAGTGAGTTGCACTGAAAAACTTAGAATATAAGAAACGCACAGTGTAGTACATAGTATATGAGTGAGTTGCACTGAAAAACTTAGAATATAAGAAACGCACAGTGTAGTACATAGTATATGAGTGAGTTGCACTGAAAAACTTAGAATATAAGAAACGCACAGTGTAGTACATAGTATATGAGTGAGTTGCACTGAAAAACTTAGAATATAAGAAACGCACAGTTTAGTACATAGTATATGAGTGAGTTGCACTGAAAAACTTAGAATATAAGAAACGCACAGTGTAGTACATAGTATATGAGTGAGTTGCACTGAAAAACTTAGAATATAAGAAACGCACATTGTAGTACATAGTATATGAGTGAGTTGCACTGAAAAACTTAGAATATAAGAAACGCACAGTGTAGTACATAGTATATGAGTGAGTTGCACTGAAAAACTTAGAATATAAGAAACGCACAGTGTAGTACATAGTATATGAGTGAGTTGCACTGAAAAACTTAGAATTTACAGAAAAACCAGCATTACACGAAATGCACAGTGTAGTACATAGTATATGAGTGAGTTGCACTGAAAAACTTAGATAATAAGAAACGCACAGTGTAGTACATAGTATATGAGTGAGTTGCACTGAAAAACTTAGAATATAAGAAATGCACAGTGTAGTACATAGTATATGAGTGAGTTGCACTGAAAAACTTAGAATATAAGAAACGCACAGTGTAGTACATAGTATATGAGTGAGTTGCACTGAAAAACTTAGAATATAAGAAACGCACAGTGTAGTACATAGTATATGAGTGAGTTGCACTGAAAAACTTAGAATATAAGAAACGCATAGTGTAGTACATAGTATATGAGTGAGTGGCACTGAAAAACTTAGAATATAAGAAACGCACAGTGTAGTACATAGTATATGAGTGTGTTGCACTGAAAAACGTAGAATATAAGAAACGCACAGTGTAGTACATAGTATATGAGTGAGTTTCACTGAAAAATTTAGAATATAAGAAACGCACAGTGTAGTACATAGTATATGAGTGAGTTGCACTGAAAAATTTAGAATATAAGAAACGCACAGTGTAGTACATAGTATATGAGTGAGGTGCACTGAAAAACTTAGAATTTACTGAAAAACCAGCATTACACGAAATGCACAGTGTAGTACATAGTATATGAGTGAGTTGCACTGAAAAACTTAGAATATAAGAAACGCACAGTGTAGTACATAGTATATGAGTGAGTTGCACTGAAAAACTTAGAATATAAGAAACGCACAGTGTAGTACATAGTATATGAGTGAGTTGCACTGAAAAACTAAGAATATAAGAAACGCACAGTGTAGTACATAGTATATGAGTGAGTTGCACTGAAAAACTAAGAATATAAGAAACGCACAGTGTAGTACATAGTATATGAGTGAGTTGCACTGAAAAACTTAGAATATAAGAAACGCACAGTGTAGTACATAGTATATGAGTGAGTTGCACTGAAAAACTTAGAATATAAGAAACGCACAGTGTAGTACATAGTATATGAGTGAGTTGCACTGAAAAACTTAGAATATAAGAAACGCACAGTGTAGTACATAGTATATGAGTGAGTTGCACTGAAAAATTTAGAATATAAGAAACGCACAGTGTAGTACATAGTATATGAGTGAGGTGTACTGAAAAACTTAGAATTTACTGAAAAACCAGCATTACACGAAATGCACAGTGTAGTACATAGTATATGAGTGAGTTGCACTGAAAAACTTAGAATATAAGAAACGCACAGTGTAGTACATAGTATATGAGTGAGTTGCACTGAAAAACTTAGAATATAAGAAACGCACAGTGTAGTACATAGTATATGAGTGAGTTGCACTGAAAAACTTAGAATATAAGAAACGCACAGTGTAGTACATAGTATATGAGTGAGTTGCACTGAAAAACTAAGAATATAAGAAACGCACAGTGTAGTACATAGTATATGAGTGAGTTGCACTGAAAAACTAAGAATATAAGAAACGCACAGTGTAGTACATAGTATATGAGTGAGTTGCACTGAAAAACTTAGAATATAAGAAACGCACAGTGTAGTACATAGTATATGAGTGAGTTGCACTGAAAAACTTAGAATATAAGAAACGCACAGTGTAGTACATAGTATATGAGTGAGTTGCACTGAAAAACTTAGAATATAAGAAACGCACAGTGTAGTACATAGTATATGAGTGAGTTGCACTGAAAAATTTAGAATATAAGAAACGCACAGTGTAGTACATAGTATATGAGTGAGGTGCACCGAAAAACTTAGAATTTACTGAAAAACCAGCATTACACGAAATGCACAGTGTAGTACATAGTATATGAGTGAGTTGCACTGAAAAACTTAGAATATAAGAAACGCACAGTGTAGTACATAGTATATGAGTGAGTTGCACTGAAAAACTTAGAATATAAGAAACGCACAGTGTAGTACATAGTATATGAGTGAGTTGCACTGAAAAACTTAGAATATAAGAAACGCACAGTGTAGTACATAGTATATGAGTGAGTTGCACTGAAAAACTTAGAATATAAGAAACGCACAGTTTAGTACATAGTATATGAGTGAGTTGCACTGAAAAACTTAGAATATGAGAAACGCACAGTGTAGTACATAGTATATGAGTGAGTTGCACTGAAAAACTTAGAATATAAGAAACGCACATTGTAGTACATAGTATATGAGTGAGTTGCACTGAAAAACTTAGAATATAAGAAACGCACAGTGTAGTACATAGTATATGAGTGAGTTGCACTGAAAAACTTAGAATATAAGAAACGCACAGTGTAGTACATAGTATATGAGTGAGTTGCACTGAAAAACTTAGAATTTACAGAAAAACCAGCATTACACGAAATGCACAGTGTAGTACATAGTATATGAGTGAGTTGCACTGAAAAACTTAGATAATAAGAAACGCACAGTGTAGTACATAGTATATGAGTGAGTTGCACTGAAAAACTTAGAATATAAGAAATGCACAGTGTAGTACATAGTATATGAGTGAGTTGCACTGAAAAACTTAGAATATAAGAAACGCACAGTGTAGTACATAGTATATGAGTGAGTTGCACTGAAAAACTTAGAATATAAGAAACGCACAGTGTAGTACATAGTATATGAGTGAGTTGCACTGAAAAACTTAGAATATAAGAAACGCATAGTGTAGTACATAGTATATGAGTGAGTTGCACTGAAAAACTTAGAATATAAGAAACGCACAGTGTAGTACATAGTATATGAGTGTGTTGCACTGAAAAACGTAGAATATAAGAAACGCACAGTGTAGTACATAGTATATGAGTGAGTTTCACTGAAAAATTTAGAATATAAGAAACGCACAGTGTAGTACATAGTATATGAGTGAGTTGCACTGAAAAATTTAGAATATAAGAAACGCACAGTGTAGTACATAGTATATGAGTGAGGTGCACTGAAAAACTTAGAATTTACTGAAAAACCAGCATTACACGAAATGCACAGTGTAGTACATAGTATATGAGTGAGTTGCACTGAAAAACTTAGAATATAAGAAACGCACAGTGTAGTACATAGTATATGAGTGAGTTGCACTGAAAAACTTAGAATATAAGAAACGCACAGTGTAGTACATAGTATATGAGTGAGTTGCACTGAAAAACTAAGAATATAAGAAACGCACAGTGTAGTACATAGTATATGAGTGAGTTGCACTGAAAAACTAAGAATATAAGAAACGCACAGTGTAGTACATAGTATATGAGTGAGTTGCACTGAAAAACTTAGAATATAAGAAACGCACAGTGTAGTACATAGTATATGAGTGAGTTGCACTGAAAAACTTAGAATATAAGAAACGCACAGTGTAGTACATAGTATATGAGTGAGTTGCACTGAAAAACTTAGAATATAAGAAACGCACAGTGTAGTACATAGTATATGAGTGAGTTGCACTGAAAAATTTAGAATATAAGAAACGCACAGTGTAGTACATAGTATATGAGTGAGGTGCACTGAAAAACTTAGAATTTACTGAAAAACCAGCATTACACGAAATGCACAGTGTAGTACATAGTATATGAGTGAGTTGCACTGAAAAACTTAGAATATAAGAAACGCACAGTGTAGTACATAGTATATGAGTGAGTTGCACTGAAAAACTTAGAATATAAGAAACGCACAGTGTAGTACATAGTATATGAGTGAGTTGCACTGAAAAACTTAGAATATAAGAAACGCACAGTGTAGTACATAGTATATGAGTGAGTTGCACTGAAAAACTTAGAATATAAGAAACGCACAGTTTAGTACATAGTATATGAGTGAGTTGCACTGAAAAACTTAGAATATAAGAAACGCACAGTGTAGTACATAGTATATGAGTGAGTTGCACTGAAAAACTTAGAATATAAGAATCGCACATTGTAGTACATAGTATATGAGTGAGTTGCACTGAAAAACTTAGAATATAAGAAACGCACAGTGTAGTACATAGTATATGAGTGAGTTGCACTGAAAAACTTAGAATATAAGAAACGCACAGTGTAGTACATAGTATATGAGTGAGTTGCACTGAAAAACTTAGAATTTACAGAAAAACCAGCATTACACGAAATGCACAGTGTAGTACATAGTATATGAGTGAGTTGCACTGAAAAACTTAGAATATAAGAAACGCACAGTGTAGTACATAGTATATGAGTGAGTTGCACTGAAAAACTTAGAATATAAGAAATGCACAGTGTAGTACATAGTATATGAGTGAGTTGCACTGAAAAACTTAGAATATAAGAAACGCACAGTGTAGTACATAGTATATGAGTGAGTTGCACTGAAAAACTTAGAATATAAGAAACGCACAGTGTAGTACATAGTATATGAGTGAGTTGCACTGAAAAACTTAGAATATAAGAAACGCACAGTGTAGTACATAGTATATGAGTGAGTTGCACTGAAAAACTTAGAATATAAGAAACGCATAGTGTAGTACATAGTATATGAGTGAGTTTCACTGAAAAATTTAGAATATAAGAAACGCACAGTGTAGTACATAGTATATGAGTGAGTTGCACTGAAAAACTTAGAATATAAGAAACGCACAGTGTAGTACATAGTATATGAGTGAGTTGCACTGAAAAATTTAGAAATTAAGAAACGCACAGTGTAGTACATAGTATATGAGTGAGGTGCACTGAAAAACTTAGAATTTACTGAAAAACCAGCATTACACGAAATGCACAGTGTAGTACATAGTATATGAGTGAGTTGCACTGAAAAACTTAGAATATAAGAAACGCACAGTGTAGTACATAGTATATGAGTGAGTTGCACTGAAAAACTTAGAATATAAGAAACGCACAGTGTAATACATAGTATATGAGTGAGTTGCACTGAAAAACTTAGAGTATAAGAAACGCACAGTGTAGTACATAGTATATGAGTGAGTTGAACTGAAAAACTTAGAATATAAGAAACGCACAGTGTAGTACATAGTATATGAGTGAGTTGCACTGAAAAACTTAGAATATAAGAAACGCACATTGTAGTACATAGTATATGAGTGAGTTGCACTGAAAAACTTAGAATATAAGAAACGCACAGTGTAGTACATAGTATATGAGTGAGTTGCACTGAAAAACTTAGAATATAAGAAACGCACATTGTAGTACATAGTATATGAGTGAGTTGCACTGAAAAACTTAGAATATAAGAAACGCACAGTGTAGTACATAGTATATGAGTGAGTTGCACTGAAAAACTTAGAATATAAGAAACGCACAGTGTAGTACATAGTATATGAGTGAGTTGCACTGAAAAACTTAGAATATAAGAAACGCACATTGTAGTACATAGTATATGAGTGAGTTGCACTGAAAAACTTAGAATATAAGAAACGCACAGTGTAGTACATAGTATATGAGTGAGTTGCACTGAAAAACTTAGAATATAAGAAACGCACAGTGTAGTACATAGTATATGAGTGAGTTGCACTGAAAAACTTAGAATATAAGAAACGCACAGTGTAGTACATAGTATATGAGTGAGTTGCACTGAAAAACTAAGAATATAAGAAACGCACAGTGTAGTACATAGTATATGAGTGAGTTGCACTGAAAAACTTAGAATATAAGAAACGCACAGTGTAGTACATAGTATATGAGTGAGTTGCACTGAAAAACTTAGAATATAAGAAACGCACAGTGTAGTACATAGTATATGAGTGAGTTGCACTGAAAAACTTAGAATATAAGAAACGCACAGTGTAGTACATAGTATATGAGTGAGTTGCACTGAAAAATTTAGAATATAAGAAACGCACAGTGTAGTACATAGTATATGAGTGAGGTGCACTGAAAAACTTAGAATTTACGGAAAAACCAGCATTACACGAAATGCACAGTGTAGTACATAGTATATGAGTGAGTTGCACTGAAAAACTTAGAATATAAGAAACGCACAGTGTAGTACATAGTATATGAGTGAGTTGCACTGAAAAACTTAGAATATAAGAAACGCACAGTGTAGTACATAGTATATGAGTGAGTTGCACTGAAAAACTTAGAATATAAGAAACGCACAGTGTAGTACATAGTATATGAGTGAGTTGCACTGAAAAACTTAGAATATAAGAAACGCACAGTTTAGTACATAGTATATGAGTGAGTTGCACTGAAAAACTTAGAATATAAGAAACGCACAGTGTAGTACATAGTATATGAGTGAGTTGCACTGAAAAACTTAGAATATAAGAAACGCACATTGTAGTACATAGTATATGAGTGAGTTGCACTGAAAAACTTAGAATATAAGAAACGCACAGTGTAGTACATAGTATATGAGTGAGTTGCACTGAAAAATTTAGAATATAAGAAACGCACAGTGTAGTACATAGTATATGAGTGAGTTGCACTGAAAAACTTAGAATTTACAGAAAAACCAGCATTACACGAAATGCACAGTGTAGTACATAGTATATGAGTGAGTTGCACTGAAAAACTTAGAATATAAGAAACGCACAGTGTAGTACATAGTATATGAGTGAGTTGCACTGAAAAACTTAGAATATAAGAAATGCACAGTGTAGTACATAGTATATGAGTGAGTTGCACTGAAAAACTTAGAATATAAGAAACGCACAGTGTAGTACATAGTATATGAGTGAGTTGCACTGAAAAACTTAGAATATAAGAAACGCACAGTGTAGTACATAGTATATGAGTGAGTTGCACTGAAAAACTTAGAATATAAGAAACGCATAGTGTAGTACATAGTATATGAGTGAGTTGCACTGAAAAACTTAGAATATAAGAAACGCACAGTGTAGTACATAGTATATGAGTGTGTTGCACTGAAAAACTTAGAATATAAGAAACGCACAGTGTAGTACATAGTATATGAGTGAGTTTCACTGAAAAATTTAGAATATAAGAAACGCACAGTGTAGTACATAGTATATGAGTGAGTTGCACTGAAAAACTTAGAATATAAGAAACGCACAGTGTAGTACATAGTATATGAGTGAGTTGCACTGAAAAATTTAGAATATAAGAAACGCACAGTGTAGTACATAGTATATGAGTGAGGTGCACTGAAAAACTTAGAATTTACTGAAAAACCAGCATTACACGAAATGCACAGTGTAGTACATAGTATATGAGTGAGTTGCACTGAAAAACTTAGAATATAAGAAACGCACAGTGTAGTACATAGTATATGAGTGAGTTGCACTGAAAAACTTAGAATATAAGAAACGCACAGTGTAATACATAGTATATGAGTGAGTTGCACTGAAAAACTTAGAGTATAAGAAACGCACAGTGTAGTACATAGTATATGAGTGAGTTGCACTGAAAAACTTAGAATATAAGAAACGCACAGTGTAGTACATAGTATATGAGTGAGTTGCACTGAAAAACTTAGAATATAAGAAACGCACATTGTAGTACATAGTATATGAGTGAGTTGCACTGAAAAACTTAGAATATAAGAAACGCACAGTGTAATACATAGTATATGAGTGAGTTGCACTGAAAAACTTAGAGTATAAGAAACGCACAGTGTAGTACATAGTATATGAGTGAGTTGCACTGAAAAACTTAGAATATAAGAAACGCACAGTGTAGTACATAGTATATGAGTGAGTTGCACTGAAAAACTTAGAATATAAGAAACGCACAGTGTAGTACATAGTATATGAGTGAGTTGCACTGAAAAACTTAGAATATAAGAAACGCACAGTGTAGTACATAGTATATGAGTGAGTTGCACTGAAAAACTTAGAATATAAGAAACGCACAGTGTAGTACATAGTATATGAGTGAGTTGCACTGAAAAACTTAGAATATAAGAAACGCACAGTATAGTACATAGTATATGAGTGAGTTGCACTGAAAAACTTAGAATATAAGAAACGCATAGTGTAGTACATAGTATATGAGTGAGTTGCACTGAAAAACTTAGAATATAAGAAACGCACAGTGTAGTACATAGTATATGAGTGTGTTGCACTGAAAAACTTAGAATATAAGAAACGCACAGTGTAGTACATAGTATATGAGTGAGTTTCACTGAAAAATTTAGAATATAAGAAACGCACAGTGTAGTACATAGTATATGAGTGAGTTGCACTGAAAAACTTAGAATATAAGAAACGCACAGTGTAGTACATAGTATATGAGTGAGTTGCACTGAAAAATTTAGAATATAAGAAACGCACAGTGTAGTACATAGTATATGAGTGAGGTGCACTGAAAAACTTAGAATTTACTGAAAAACCAGCATTACACGAAATGCACAGTGTAGTACATAGTATATGAGTGAGTTGCACTGAAAAACTTAGAATATAAGAAACGCACAATGTAGTACATAGTATATGAGTGAGTTGCACTGAAAAACTTAGAATATAAGAAACGCACAGTGTAATACATAGTATATGAGTGAGTTGCACTGAAAAACTTAGAGTATAAGAAACGCACAGTGAAGTACATATTATATGAGTGAGTTGCACTGAAAAACTTAGAATATAAGAAACGCACAGTGTAGTACATAGTATATGAGTGAGTTGCACTGAAAAACTTAGAATATAAGAAACGCACATTGTAGTACATAGTATATGAGTGAGTTGCACTGAAAAACTTAGAATATAAGAAACGCACAGTGTAATACATAGTATATGAGTGAGTTGCACTGAAAAACTTAGAGTATAAGAAACGCACAGTGTAGTACACAGTATATGAGTGAGTTGCACTGAAAAACTTAGAATATAAGAAACGCACAGTGTAGTACATAGTATATGAGTGAGTTGCACTGAAAAACTTAGAATATAAGAAACGCACAGTGTAGTACATAGTATATGAGTGAGTTGCACTGAAAAACTTAGAATATAAGAAACGCACAGTGTAGTACATAGTATATGAGTGAGTTGCACTGAAAAACTTAGAGTATAAGAAACGCACAGTGTAGTACATAGTATATGAGTGAGTTACACTGAAAAACTTAGAATATAAGAAACGCACAGTGTAGTACATAGTATATGAGTGAGTTGCACTGAAAAACTTAGAATATAAGAAACGCACAGTGTAGTACATAGTATATGAGTGAGTTGCACTGAAAAACTTAGAATATAAGAAACGCACAGTGTAGTACATAGTATATGAGTGAGTTGCACTGAAAAACTAAGAATATAAGAAACGCACAGTGTAGTACATAGTATATGAGTGAGTTGCACTGAAAAACTTAGAATATAAGAAACGCACAGTGTAGTACATAGTATATGAGTGAGTTGCACTGAAAAACTTAGAATATAAGAAACGCACAGTGTAGTACATAGTATATGAGTGAGTTGCACTGAAAAACTTAGAATATAAGAAACGCACAGTGTAGTACATAGTATATGAGTGAGTTGCACTGAAAAATTTAGAATATAAGAAACGCACAGTGTAGTACATAGTATATGAGTGAGGTGCACTGAAAAACTTAGAATTTACTGAAAAACCAGCATTACACGAAATGCACAGTGTAGTACATAGTATATGAGTGAGTTGCACTGAAAAACTTAGAATATAAGAAACGCACAGTGTAGTACATAGTATATGAGTGAGTTGCACTGAAAAACTTAGAATATAAGAAACGCACAGTGTAGTACATAGTATATGAGTGAGTTGCACTGAAAAACTTAGAATATAAGAAACGCACAGTGTAGTACATAGTATATGAGTGAGTTGCACTGAAAAACTAAGAATATAAGAAACGCACAGTGTAGTACATAGTATATGAGTGAGTTGCACTGAAAAACTAAGAATATAAGAAACGCACAGTGTAGTACATAGTATATGAGTGAGTTGCACTGAAAAACTTAGAATATAAGAAACGCACAGTGTAGTACATAGTATATGAGTGAGTTGCACTGAAAAACTTAGAATATAAGAAACGCACAGTGTAGTACATAGTATATGAGTGAGTTGCACTGAAAAACTTAGAATATAAGAAACGCACAGTGTAGTACATAGTATATGAGTGAGTTGCACTGAAAAATTTAGAATATAAGAAACGCACAGTGTAGTACATAGTATATGAGTGAGGTGCACTGAAAAACTTAGAATTTACTGAAAAACCAGCATTACACGAAATGCACAGTGTAGTACATAGTATATGAGTGAGTTGCACTGAAAAACTTAGAATATAAGAAACGCACAGTGTAGTACATAGTATATGAGTGAGTTGCACTGAAAAACTTAGAATATAAGAAACGCACAGTGTAGTACATAGTATATGAGTGAGTTGCACTGAAAAACTTAGAATATAAGAAACGCACAGTGTAGTACATAGTATATGAGTGAGTTGCACTGAAAAACTTAGAATATAAGAAACGCACAGTGTAGTACATAGTATATGAGTGAGTTGCACTGAAAAACTTAGAATATAAGAAACGCACATTGTAGTACATAGTATATGAGTGAGTTGCACTGAAAAACTTAGAATATAAGAAACGCACAGTGTAGTACATAGTATATGAGTGAGTTGCACTGAAAAACTTAGAATATAAGAAACGCACAGTGTAGTACATAGTATATGAGTGAGTTGCACTGAAAAACTTAGAATTTACAGAAAAACCAGCATTACACGAAATGCACAGTGTAGTACATAGTATATGAGTGAGTTGCACTGAAAAACTTAGAATATAAGAAACGCACAGTGTAGTACATAGTATATGAGTGAGTTGCACTGAAAAACTTAGAATATAAGAAACGCACAGTGTAGTACATAGTATATGAGTGAGTTGCACTGAAAAACTTAGAATATAAGAAACGCACAGTGTAGTACATAGTATATGAGTGAGTTGCACTGAAAAACTTAGAATATAAGAAACGCACAGTGTAGTACATAGTATATGAGTGAGTTGCACTGAAAAACTTAGAATATAAGAAACGCATAGTGTAGTACATAGTATATGAGTGAGTTGCACTGAAAAACTTAGAATATAAGAAACGCACAGTGTAGTACATAGTATATGAGTGTGTTGCACTGAAAAACTTAGAATATAAGAAACGCACAGTGTAGTACATAGTATATGAGTGAGTTTCACTGAAAAATTTAGAATATAAGAAACGCACAGTGTAGTACATAGTATATGAGTGAGTTGCACTGAAAAACTTAGAATATAAGAAACGCACAGTGTAGTACATAGTATATGAGTGAGTTGCACTGAAAAATTTAGAATATAAGAAACGCACAGTGTAGTACATAGTATATGAGTGAGGTGCACTGAAAAACTTAGAATTTACTGAAAAACCAGCATTACACGAAATGCACAGTGTAGTACATAGTATATGAGTGAGTTGCACTGAAAAACTTAGAATATAAGAAACGCACAGTGTTTTACATAGTATATGAGTGAGTTGCACTGAAAAACTTAGAATATAAGAAACGCACAGTGTAATACATAGTATATGAGTGAGTTGCACTGAAAAACTTAGAGTATAAGAAACGCACAGTGTAGTACATAGTATATGAGTGAGTTGCACTGAAAAACTTAGAATATAAGAAACGCACAGTGTAGTACATAGTATATGAGTGAGTTGCACTGAAAAACTTAGAATATAAGAAACGCACATTGTAGTACATAGTATATGAGTGAGTTGCACTGAAAAACTTAGAATATAAGAAACGCACATTGTAATACATAGTATATGAGTGAGTTGCACTGAAAAACTTAGAGTATAAGAAACGCACAGTGTAGTACATAGTATATGAGTGAGTTGCACTGAAAAACTTAGAATATAAGAAACGCACAGTGTAGTACATAGTATATGAGTGAGTTGCACTGAAAAACTTAGAATATAAGAAACGCACAGTGTAGTACATAGTATATGAGTGAGTTGCACTGAAAAACTTAGAATATAAGAAACGCACAGTGTAGTACATAGTATATGAGTGAGTTGCACTGAAAAACTTAGAATATAAGAAACGCACAGTGTAGTACATAGTATATGAGTGAGTTGCACTGAAAAACTTAGAATATAAGAAACGCACAGTGTAGTACATAGTATATGAGTGAGTTGCACTGAAAAACTTAGAATATAAGAAACGCACAGTGTAGTACATAGTATATGAGTGAGTTGCACTGAAAAACTTAGAATATAAGAAACGCACAGTGTAGTACATAGTATATGAGTGAGTTGCACTGAAAAACTAAGAATATAAGAAACGCACAGTGTAGTACATAGTATATGAGTGAGTTGCACTGAAAAACTTAGAATATAAGAAACGCACAGTGTAGTACATAGTATATGAGTGAGTTGCACTGAAAAACTTAGAATATAAGAAACGCACAGTGTAGTACATAGTATATGAGTGAGTTGCACTGAAAAACTTAGAATATAAGAAACGCACATTGTAGTACATAGTATATGAGTGAGTTGCACTGAAAAACTTAGAATATAAGAAACGCACAGTGTAGTACATAGTATATGAGTGAGTTGCACTGATAAACTTAGAATATAAGAAACGCACAGTGTAGTACATAGTATATGAGTGAGTTGCACTGAAAAACTTAGAATTTACAGAAAAACCAGCATTACACGAAATGCACAGTGTAGTACATAGTATATGAGTGAGTTGCACTGAAAAACTTAGAATATAAGAAACGCACAGTGTAGTACATAGTATACGAGTGAGTTGCACTGAAAAACTTAGAATATAAGAAACGCACAGTGTAGTACATAGTATATGAGTGAGTTGCACTGAAAAACTTAGAATATAAGAAACGCACAGTGTAGTACATAGTATATGAGTGAGTTTCACTGAAAAACTTAGAATATAAGAAACGCACAGTGTAGTACATATTATATGAGTGAGTTGCACTGAAAAACTTAGAATATAAGAAACGCACAGTGTAGTACATAGTATATGAGTGAGTTGCACTGAAAAACTTAGAATATAAGAAACGCACATTGTAGTACATAGTATATGAGTGAGTTGCACTGAAAAACTTAGAATATAAGAAACGCACAGTGTAATACATAGTATATGAGTGAGTTGCACTGAAAAACTTAGAGTATAAGAAACGCACAGTGTAGTACATAGTATATGAGTGAGTTGCACTGAAAAACTTAGAATATAAGAAACGCACAGTGTAGTACATAGTATATGAGTGAGTTGCACTGAAAAACTTAGAATATAAGAAACGCACAGTGTAGTACATAGTATATGAGTGAGTTGCACTGAAAAACTTAGAATATAAGAAACGCACAGTGTAGTACATAGTATATGAGTGAGTTGCACTGAAAAACTTAGAATATAAGAAACGCACAGTGTAGTACATAGTATATGAGTGAGTTGCACTGAAAAACTTAGAATATAAGAAACGCACAGTGTAGTACATAGTATATGAGTGAGTTGCACTGAAAAACTTAGAATATAAGAAACGCACATTGTAGTACATAGTATATGAGTGAGTTGCACTGAAAAACTTAGAATATAAGAAACGCACAGTGTAGTACATAGTATATGAGTGAGTTGCACTGAAAAACTTAGAATATAAGAAACGCACAGTGTAGTACATAGTATATGAGTGAGTTGCACTGAAAAACTTAGAATTTACAGAAAAACCAGCATTACACGAAATGCACAGTGTAGTACATAGTATATGAGTGAGTTGCACTGAAAAACTTAGAATATAAGAAACGCACAGTGTAGTACATAGTATATGAGTGAGTTGCACTGAAAAACTTAGAATATAAGAAACGCACAGTGTAGTACATAGTATATGAGTGAGTTGCACTGAAAAACTTAGAATATAAGAAACGCACAGTGTAGTACATAGTATATGAGTGAGTTGCACTGAAAAACTTAGAATATAAGAAACGCACAGTGTAGTACATAGTATATGAGTGAGTTGCACTAAAAAACTTAGAATATAAGAAACGCACAGTGTAGTACATAGTATATGAGTGAGTTGCACTGAAAAACTTAGAATATAAGAAACGCACAGTGTAGTACATAGTATATGAGTGAGTTGCACTGAAAAACTTAGAATATAAGAAACGCACAGTGTAGTACATAGTATATGAGTGAGTTGCACTGAAAAACTTAGAATATAAGAAACGCACAGTGTAGTACATAGTATATGAGTGAGTTGCACTGAAAAACTTAGAATATAAGAAACGCACAGTGTAGTACATAGTATATGAGTGAGTTGCACTGAAAAACTTAGAATATAAGAAACGCACAGTGTAGTACATAGTATATGAGTGAGTTGCACTGAAAAACTTAGAATATAAGAAACGCACAGTGTAGTACATAGTATATGAGTGAGTTGCACTGAAAAACTTAGAATATAAGAAACGCACAGTGTAGTACATAGTATATGAGTGAGTTGCACTGAAAAACTTAGAATTTACAGAAAAACCAGCATTACACGAAATGCACAGTGTAGTACATAGTATATGAGTGAGTTGCACTGAAAAACTTAGAATATAAGAAACGCACAGTGTAGTACATAGTATATGAGTGAGTTGCACTGAAAAACTTAGAATATAAGAAACGCACAGTGTAGTACATAGTATATGAGTGAGTTGCACTGAAAAACTTAGAATATAAGAAACGCACAGTGTAGTACATAGTATATGAGTGAGTTGCACTGAAAAACTTAGAATATAAGAAACGCACAGTGTAGTACATAGTATATGAGTGAGTTGCACTGAAAAACTTAAAATATAAGAAACGCATAGTGTAGTACATAGTATATGAGTGAGTTGCACTGAAAAACTTAGAATATAAGAAACGCACAGTGTAGTACATAGTATATGAGTGTGTTGCACTGAAAAACTTAGAATATAAGAAACGCACAGTGTAGTACATAGTATATGAGTGAGTTTCACTGAAAAATTTAGAATATAAGAAACGCACAGTGTAGTACATAGTATATGAGTGAGTTGCACTGAAAAACTTAGAATATAAGAAACGCACAGTGTAGTACATAGTATATGAGTGAGTTGCACTGAAAAATTTAGAATATAAGAAACGCACAGTGTAGTACATAGTATATGAGTGAGGTGCACTGAAAAACTTAGAATTTACTGAAAAACCAGCATTACACGAAATGCACAGTGTAGTACACAGTATATGAGTGAGTTGCACTGAAAAACTTAGAATATAAGAAACGCACAGTGTAGTACATAGTATATGAGTGAGTTGCACTGAAAAACTTAGAATATAAGAAACGCACAGTGTAATACATAGTATATGAGTGAGTTGCACTGAAAAACTTAGAGTATAAGAAACGCACAGTGTAGTACATAGTATATGAGTGAGTTGCACTGAAAAACTTAGAATATAAGAAACGCACAGTGTAGTACATAGTATATGAGTGAGTTGCACTGAAAAACTTAGAATATAAGAAACGCACATTGTAGTACATAGTATATGAGTGAGTTGCACTGAAAAACTTAGAATATAAGAAACGCACAGTGTAATACTTAGTATATGAGTGAGTTGCACTGAAAAACTTAGAGTATAAGAAACGCACAGTGTAGTACATAGTATATGAGTGAGTTGCACTGAAAAACTTAGAATATAAGAAACGCACAGTGTAGTACATAGTATATGAGTGAGTTGCACTGAAAAACTTAGAATATAAGAAACGCACAGTGTAGTACATAGTATATGAGTGAGTTGCACTGAAAAACTTAGAATATAAGAAACGCACAGTGTAGTACATAGTATATGAGTGAGTTGCACTGAAAAACTTAGAATATAAGAAACGCACAGTGTAGTACATAGTATATGAGTGAGTTGCACTGAAAAACTTAGAATATAAGAAACGCACAGTGTAGTACATAGTATATGAGTGAGTTGCACTGAAAAACTAAGAATATAAGAAACGCACAGTGTAGTACATAGTATATGAGTGAGTTGCACTGAAAAACTTAGAATATAAGAAACGCACAGTGTAGTACATAGTATATGAGTGAGTTGCACTGAAAATCTTAGAATATAAGAAACGCACAGTGTAGTACATAGTATATGAGTGAGTTGCACTGAAAAACTTAGAATATAAGAAACTCACATTGTAGTACATAGTATATGAGTGAGTTGCACTGAAAAACTTAGAATATAAGAAACGCACAGTGTACTACATAGTTTATGAGTGAGTTGCACTGAAAAAATTAGAATATAAGAAACGCACAGTGTAGTACATAGTATATGAGTGAGTTGCACTGAAAAAATTAGAATTTACAGAAAAACCAGCATTACACGAAATGCACAGTGTAGTACATAGTATATGAGTGAGTTGCACTGAAAAACTTAGAATATAAGAAACGCACAGTGTAGTACATAGTATACGAGTGAGTTGCACTGAAAAACTTAGAATATAAGAAACGCACAGTGTAGTACATAGTATATGAGTGAGTTGCACTGAAAAACTTAGAATATAAGAAACGCACAGTGTAGTACATAGTATATGAGAGAGTTGCACTGAAAAACTTAGAATATAAGAAACGCACAGTGTAGTACATAGTTTATGAGTGAGTTGCACTGAAAAAATTAGAATATAAGAAACGCACAGTGTAGTACATAGTATATGAGTGAGTTGCACTGAAAAAATTAGAATTTACAGAAAAACCAGCATTACACGAAATGCACAGTGTAGTACATAGTATATGAGTGAGTTGCACTGAAAAACTTAGAATATAAGAAACGCACAGTGTAGTACATAGTATATGAGTGAGTTGCACTGAAAAACTTAGAATATAAGAAACGCACAGTGTAGTACATAGTATATGAGTGAGTTGCACTGAAAAACTTAGAATATAAGAAACGCACAGTGTAGTACATAGTATATGAGTGAGTTGCACTGAAAAACTTAAAATATAAGAAACGCATAGTGTAGTACATAGTATATGAGTGAGTTGCACTGAAAAACTTAGAATATAAGAAACACACAGTGTAGTACATAGTATATGAGTGTGTTGCACTGAAAAACTTAGAATATAAGAAACGCACAGTGTAGTACATAGTATATGAGTGAGTTTCACTGAAAAATTTAGAATATAAGAAACGCACAGTGTAGTACATAGTATATGAGTGAGTTGCACTGAAAAACTTAGAATATAAGAAACGCACAGTGTAGTACATAGTATATGAGTGAGTTGCACTGAAAAATTTAGAATATAAGAAACGCACAGTGTAGTACATAGTATATGAGTGAGGTGCACTGAAAAACTTAGAATTTACTGAAAAACCAGCATTACACGAAATGCACAGTGTAGTACACAGTATATGAGTGAGTTGCACTGAAAAACTTAGAATATAAGAAACGCACAGTGTAGTACATAGTATATGAGTGAGTTGCACTGAAAAACTTAGAATATAAGAAACGCACAGTGTAATACATAGTATATGAGTGAGTTGCACTGAAAAACTTAGAGTATAAGAAACGCACAGTGTAGTACATAGTATATGAGTGAGTTGCACTGAAAAACTTAGAATATAAGAAACGCACAGTGTAGTACATAGTATATGAGTGAGTTGCACTGAAAAACTTAGAATATAAGAAACGCACATTGTAGTACATAGTATATGAGTGAGTTGCACTGAAAAACTTAGAATATAAGAAACGCACAGTGTAATACTTAGTATATGAGTGAGTTGCACTGAAAAACTTAGAGTATAAGAAACGCACAGTGTAGTACATAGTATATGAGTGAGTTGCACTGAAAAACTTAGAATATAAGAAACGCACAGTGTAGTACATAGTATATGAGTGAGTTGCACTGAAAAACTTAGAATATAAGAAACGCACAGTGTAGTACATAGTATATGAGTGAGTTGCACTGAAAAACTTAGAATATAAGAAACGCACAGTGTAGTACATAGTATATGAGTGAGTTGCACTGAAAAACTTAGAATATAAGAAACGCACAGTGTAGTACATAGTATATGAGTGAGTTGCACTGAAAAACTTAGAATATAAGAAACGCACAGTGTAGTACATAGTATATGAGTGAGTTGCACTGAAAAACTTAGAATATAAGAAACGCACAGTGTAGTACATAGTATATGAGTGAGTTGCACTGAAAAACTTAGAATATAAGAAACGCACAGTGTAGTACATAGTATATGAGTGAGTTGCACTGAAAAACTTAGAATATAAGAAACGCACAGTGTAGTACATAGTATATGAGTGAGTTGCACTGAAAAACTAAGAATATAAGAAACGCACAGTGTAGTACATAGTATATGAGTGAGTTGCACTGAAAAACTTAGAATATAAGAAACGCACAGTGTAGTACATAGTATATGAGTGAGTTGCACTGAAAATCTTAGAATATAAGAAACGCACAGTGTAGTACATAGTATATGAGTGAGTTGCACTGAAAAACTTAGAATATAAGAAACTCACATTGTAGTACATAGTATATGAGTGAGTTGCACTGAAAAACTTAGAATATAAGAAACGCACAGTGTAGTACATAGTTTATGAGTGAGTTGCACTGAAAAAATTAGAATATAAGAAACGCACAGTGTAGTACATAGTATATGAGTGAGTTGCACTGAAAAAGTTAGAATTTACAGAAAAACCAGCATTACACGAAATGCACAGTGTAGTACATAGTATATGAGTGAGTTGCACTGAAAAACTTAGAATATAAGAAACGCACAGTGTAGTACATAGTATACGAGTGAGTTGCACTGAAAAACTTAGAATATAAGAAACGCACAGTGTAGTACATAGTATATGAGTGAGTTGCACTGAAAAACTTAGAATATAAGAAACGCACAGTGTAGTACATAGTATATGAGTGAGTTTCACTGAAAAACTTAGAATATAAGAAACGCACAGTGTAGTACATATTATATGAGTGAGTTGCACTGAAAAACTTAGAATATAAGAAACGCACAGTGTAGTACATAGTATATGAGTGAGTTGCACTGAAAAACTTAGAATATAAGAAACGCACATTGTAGTACATAGTATATGAGTGAGTTGCACTGAAAAACTTAGAATATAAGAAACGCACAGTGTAATACATAGTATATGAGTGAGTTGCACTGAAAAACTTAGAGTATAAGAAACGCACAGTGTAGTACATAGTATATGAGTGAGTTGCACTGAAAAACTTAGAATATAAGAAACGCACAGTGTAGTACATAGTATATGAGTGAGTTGCACTGAAAAACTTAGAATATAAGAAACGCACAGTGTAGTACATAGTATATGAGTGAGTTGCACTGAAAAACTTAGAATATAAGAAACGCACAGTGTAGTACATAGTATATGAGTGAGTTGCACTGAAAAACTTAGAATATAAGAAACGCACAGTGTAGTACATAGTATATGAGTGAGTTGAACTGAAAAACTTAGAATATAAGAAACGCACAGTGTAGTACATAGTATATGAGTGAGTTGCACTGAAAAACTTAGAATTTACAGAAAAACCAGCATTACACGAAATGCACAGTGTAGTACATAGTATATGAGTGAGTTGCACTGAAAAACTTAGAATATAAGAAACGCACAGTGTAGTACATAGTATACGAGTGAGTTGCACTGAAAAACTTAGAATATAAGAAACGCACAGTGTAGTACATAGTATATGAGTGAGTTGCACTGAAAAACTTAGAATATAAGAAACGCAGTGTAGTACATAGTATATGAGTGAGTTTCACTGAAAAACTTAGAATATAAGAAACGCACAGTGTAGTACATATTATATGAGTGAGTTGCACTGAAAAACTTAGAATATAAGAAACGCACAGTGTAGTACATAGTATATGAGTGAGTTGCACTGAAAAACTTAGAATATAAGAAACGCACAGTGTAGTACATAGTATATGAGTGAGTTGCACTGAAAAACTTAGAATATAAGAAACGCACAGTGTAGTACATAGTATATGAGTGAGTTGCACTGAAAAACTTAGAATATAAGAAACGCACAGTGTAGTACATAGTATATGAGTGAGTTGCACTGAAAAACTTAGAATATAAGAAACGCACAGTGTAGTACATAGTATATGAGTGAGTTGCACTGAAAAACTTAGAATATAAGAAACGCACAGTGTAGTACATAGTATATGAGTGAGTTGCACTGAAAAACTAAGAATATAAGAAACGCACAGTGTAGTACATAGTATATGAGTGAGTTGCACTGAAAAACTTAGAATATAAGAAACGCACAGTGTAGTACATAGTATATGAGTGAGTTGCACTGAAAAACTTAGAATATAAGAAACGCACAGTGTAGTACATAGTATATGAGTGAGTTGCACTGAAAAACTTAGAATATAAGAAACGCACATTGTAGTACATAGTATATGAGTGAGTTGCACTGAAAAACTTAGAATATAAGAAACGCACAGTGTAGTACATAGTATATGAGTGAGTTGCACTGATAAACTTAGAATATAAGAAACGCACAGTGTAGTACATAGTATATGAGTGAGTTGCACTGAAAAACTTAGAATTTACAGAAAAACCAGCATTACACGAAATGCACAGTGTAGTACATAGTATATGAGTGAGTTGCACTGAAAAACTTAGAATATAAGAAACGCACAGTGTAGTACATAGTATACGAGTGAGTTGCACTGAAAAACTTAGAATATAAGAAACGCACAGTGTAGTACATAGTATATGAGTGAGTTGCACTGAAAAACTTAGAATATAAGAAACGCACAGTGTAGTACATAGTATATGAGTGAGTTTCACTGAAAAACTTAGAATATAAGAAACGCACAGTGTAGTACATATTATATGAGTGAGTTGCACTGAAAAACTTAGAATATAAGAAACGCACAGTGTAGTACATAGTATATGAGTGAGTTGCACTGAAAAACTTAGAATATAAGAAACGCACATTGTAGTACATAGTATATGAGTGAGTTGCACTGAAAAACTTAGAATATAAGAAACGCACAGTGTAATACATAGTATATGAGTGAGTTGCACTGAAAAACTTAGAGTATAAGAAACGCACAGTGTAGTACATAGTATATGAGTGAGTTGCACTGAAAAACTTAGAATATAAGAAACGCACAGTGTAGTACATAGTATATGAGTGAGTTGCACTGAAAAACTTAGAATATAAGAAACGCACAGTGTAGTACATAGTATATGAGTGAGTTGCACTGAAAAACTTAGAATATAAGAAACGCACAGTGTAGTACATAGTATATGAGTGAGTTGCACTGAAAAACTTAGAATATAAGAAACGCACAGTGTAGTACATAGTATATGAGTGAGTTGCACTGAAAAACTTAGAATATAAGAAACGCACAGTGTAGTACATAGTATATGAGTGAGTTGCACTGAAAAACTTAGAATATAAGAAACGCACATTGTAGTACATAGTATATGAGTGAGTTGCACTGAAAAACTTAGAATATAAGAAACGCACAGTGTAGTACATAGTATATGAGTGAGTTGCACTGAAAAACTTAGAATATAAGAAACGCACAGTGTAGTACATAGTATATGAGTGAGTTGCACTGAAAAACTTAGAATTTACAGAAAAACCAGCATTACACGAAATGCACAGTGTAGTACATAGTATATGAGTGAGTTGCACTGAAAAACTTAGAATATAAGAAACGCACAGTGTAGTACATAGTATATGAGTGAGTTGCACTGAAAAACTTAGAATATAAGAAACGCACAGTGTAGTACATAGTATATGAGTGAGTTGCACTGAAAAACTTAGAATATAAGAAACGCACAGTGTAGTACATAGTATATGAGTGAGTTGCACTGAAAAACTTAGAATATAAGAAACGCACAGTGTAGTACATAGTATATGAGTGAGTTGCACTGAAAAACTTAGAATATAAGAAACGCACAGTGTAGTACATAGTATATGAGTGAGTTGCACTGAAAAACTTAGAATATAAGAAACGCACAGTGTAGTACATAGTATATGAGTGAGTTGCACTGAAAAACTTAGAATATAAGAAACGCACAGTGTAGTACATAGTATATGAGTGAGTTGCACTGAAAAACTTAGAATATAAGAAACGCACAGTGTAGTACATAGTATATGAGTGAGTTGCACTGAAAAACTTAGAATATAAGAAACGCACAGTGTAGTACATAGTATATGAGTGAGTTGCACTGAAAAACTTAGAATATAAGAAACGCACAGTGTAGTACATAGTATATGAGTGAGTTGCACTGAAAAACTTAGAATATAAGAAACGCACAGTGTAGTACATAGTATATGAGTGAGTTGCACTGAAAAACTTAGAATATAAGAAACGCACAGTGTAGTACATAGTATATGAGTGAGTTGCACTGAAAAACTTAGAATTTACAGAAAAACCAGCATTACACGAAATGCACAGTGTAGTACATAGTATATGAGTGAGTTGCACTGAAAAACTTAGAATATAAGAAACGCACAGTGTAGTACATAGTATATGAGTGAGTTGCACTGAAAAACTTAGAATATAAGAAACGCACAGTGTAGTACATAGTATATGAGTGAGTTGCACTGAAAAACTTAGAATATAAGAAACGCACAGTGTAGTACATAGTATATGAGTGAGTTGCACTGAAAAACTTAGAATATAAGAAACGCACAGTGTAGTACATAGTATATGAGTGAGTTGCACTGAAAAACTTAAAATATAAGAAACGCATAGTGTAGTACATAGTATATGAGTGAGTTGCACTGAAAAACTTAGAATATAAGAAACGCACAGTGTAGTACATAGTATATGAGTGTGTTGCACTGAAAAACTTAGAATATAAGAAACGCACAGTGTAGTACATAGTATATGAGTGAGTTTCACTGAAAAATTTAGAATATAAGAAACGCACAGTGTAGTACATAGTATATGAGTGAGTTGCACTGAAAAACTTAGAATATAAGAAACGCACAGTGTAGTACATAGTATATGAGTGAGTTGCACTGAAAAATTTAGAATATAAGAAACGCACAGTGTAGTACATAGTATATGAGTGAGGTGCACTGAAAAACTTAGAATTTACTGAAAAACCAGCATTACACGAAATGCACAGTGTAGTACACAGTATATGAGTGAGTTGCACTGAAAAACTTAGAATATAAGAAACGCACAGTGTAGTACATAGTATATGAGTGAGTTGCACTGAAAAACTTAGAATATAAGAAACGCACAGTGTAATACATAGTATATGAGTGAGTTGCACTGAAAAACTTAGAGTATAAGAAACGCACAGTGTAGTACATAGTATATGAGTGAGTTGCACTGAAAAACTTAGAATATAAGAAACGCACAGTGTAGTACATAGTATATGAGTGAGTTGCACTGAAAAACTTAGAATATAAGAAACGCACATTGTAGTACATAGTATATGAGTGAGTTGCACTGAAAAACTTAGAATATAAGAAACGCACAGTGTAATACTTAGTATATGAGTGAGTTGCACTGAAAAACTTAGAGTATAAGAAACGCACAGTGTAGTACATAGTATATGAGTGAGTTGCACTGAAAAACTTAGAATATAAGAAACGCACAGTGTAGTACATAGTATATGAGTGAGTTGCACTGAAAAACTTAGAATATAAGAAACGCACAGTGTAGTACATAGTATATGAGTGAGTTGCACTGAAAAACTTAGAATATAAGAAACGCACAGTGTAGTACATAGTATATGAGTGAGTTGCACTGAAAAACTTAGAATATAAGAAACGCACAGTGTAGTACATAGTATATGAGTGAGTTGCACTGAAAAACTTAGAATATAAGAAACGCACAGTGTAGTACATAGTATATGAGTGAGTTGCACTGAAAAACTAAGAATATAAGAAACGCACAGTGTAGTACATAGTATATGAGTGAGTTGCACTGAAAAACTTAGAATATAAGAAACGCACAGTGTAGTACATAGTATATGAGTGAGTTGCACTGAAAATCTTAGAATATAAGAAACGCACAGTGTAGTACATAGTATATGAGTGAGTTGCACTGAAAAACTTAGAATATAAGAAACTCACATTGTAGTACATAGTATATGAGTGAGTTGCACTGAAAAACTTAGAATATAAGAAACGCACAGTGTACTACATAGTTTATGAGTGAGTTGCACTGAAAAAATTAGAATATAAGAAACGCACAGTGTAGTACATAGTATATGAGTGAGTTGCACTGAAAAAATTAGAATTTACAGAAAAACCAGCATTACACGAAATGCACAGTGTAGTACATAGTATATGAGTGAGTTGCACTGAAAAACTTAGAATATAAGAAACGCACAGTGTAGTACATAGTATACGAGTGAGTTGCACTGAAAAACTTAGAATATAAGAAACGCACAGTGTAGTACATAGTATATGAGTGAGTTGCACTGAAAAACTTAGAATATAAGAAACGCACAGTGTAGTACATAGTATATGAGAGAGTTGCACTGAAAAACTTAGAATATAAGAAACGCACAGTGTAGTACATAGTTTATGAGTGAGTTGCACTGAAAAAATTAGAATATAAGAAACGCACAGTGTAGTACATAGTATATGAGTGAGTTGCACTGAAAAAATTAGAATTTACAGAAAAACCAGCATTACACGAAATGCACAGTGTAGTACATAGTATATGAGTGAGTTGCACTGAAAAACTTAGAATATAAGAAACGCACAGTGTAGTACATAGTATATGAGTGAGTTGCACTGAAAAACTTAGAATATAAGAAACGCACAGTGTAGTACATAGTATATGAGTGAGTTGCACTGAAAAACTTAGAATATAAGAAACGCACAGTGTAGTACATAGTATATGAGTGAGTTGCACTGAAAAACTTAAAATATAAGAAACGCATAGTGTAGTACATAGTATATGAGTGAGTTGCACTGAAAAACTTAGAATATAAGAAACGCACAGTGTAGTACATAGTATATGAGTGTGTTGCACTGAAAAACTTAGAATATAAGAAACGCACAGTGTAGTACATAGTATATGAGTGAGTTTCACTGAAAAATTTAGAATATAAGAAACGCACAGTGTAGTACATAGTATATGAGTGAGTTGCACTGAAAAACTTAGAATATAAGAAACGCACAGTGTAGTACATAGTATATGAGTGAGTTGCACTGAAAAATTTAGAATATAAGAAACGCACAGTGTAGTACATAGTATATGAGTGAGGTGCACTGAAAAACTTAGAATTTACTGAAAAACCAGCATTACACGAAATGCACAGTGTAGTACACAGTATATGAGTGAGTTGCACTGAAAAACTTAGAATATAAGAAACGCACAGTGTAGTACATAGTATATGAGTGAGTTGCACTGAAAAACTTAGAATATAAGAAACGCACAGTGTAATACATAGTATATGAGTGAGTTGCACTGAAAAACTTAGAGTATAAGAAACGCACAGTGTAGTACATAGTATATGAGTGAGTTGCACTGAAAAACTTAGAATATAAGAAACGCACAGTGTAGTACATAGTATATGAGTGAGTTGCACTGAAAAACTTAGAATATAAGAAACGCACATTGTAGTACATAGTATATGAGTGAGTTGCACTGAAAAACTTAGAATATAAGAAACGCACAGTGTAATACTTAGTATATGAGTGAGTTGCACTGAAAAACTTAGAGTATAAGAAACGCACAGTGTAGTACATAGTATATGAGTGAGTTGCACTGAAAAACTTAGAATATAAGAAACGCACAGTGTAGTACATAGTATATGAGTGAGTTGCACTGAAAAACTTAGAATATAAGAAACGCACAGTGTAGTACATAGTATATGAGTGAGTTGCACTGAAAAACTTAGAATATAAGAAACGCACAGTGTAGTACATAGTATATGAGTGAGTTGCACTGAAAAACTTAGAATATAAGAAACGCACAGTGTAGTACATAGTATATGAGTGAGTTGCACTGAAAAACTTAGAATATAAGAAACGCACAGTGTAGTACATAGTATATGAGTGAGTTGCACTGAAAAACTTAGAATATAAGAAACGCACAGTGTAGTACATAGTATATGAGTGAGTTGCACTGAAAAACTTAGAATATAAGAAACGCACAGTGTAGTACATAGTATATGAGTGAGTTGCACTGAAAAACTTAGAATATAAGAAACGCACAGTGTAGTACATAGTATATGAGTGAGTTGCACTGAAAAACTAAGAATATAAGAAACGCACAGTGTAGTACATAGTATATGAGTGAGTTGCACTGAAAAACTTAGAATATAAGAAACGCACAGTGTAGTACATAGTATATGAGTGAGTTGCACTGAAAATCTTAGAATATAAGAAACGCACAGTGTAGTACATAGTATATGAGTGAGTTGCACTGAAAAACTTAGAATATAAGAAACTCACATTGTAGTACATAGTATATGAGTGAGTTGCACTGAAAAACTTAGAATATAAGAAACGCACAGTGTACTACATAGTTTATGAGTGAGTTGCACTGAAAAAATTAGAATATAAGAAACGCACAGTGTAGTACATAGTATATGAGTGAGTTGCACTGAAAAAATTAGAATTTACAGAAAAACCAGCATTACACGAAATGCACAGTGTAGTACATAGTATATGAGTGAGTTGCACTGAAAAACTTAGAATATAAGAAACGCACAGTGTAGTACATAGTATACGAGTGAGTTGCACTGAAAAACTTAGAATATAAGAAACGCACAGTGTAGTACATAGTATATGAGTGAGTTGCACTGAAAAACTTAGAATATAAGAAACGCACAGTGTAGTACATAGTATATGAGAGAGTTGCACTGAAAAACTTAGAATATAAGAAACGCACAGTGTAGTACATAGTTTATGAGTGAGTTGCACTGAAAAAATTAGAATATAAGAAACGCACAGTGTAGTACATAGTATATGAGTGAGTTGCACTGAAAAAATTAGAATTTACAGAAAAACCAGCATTACACGAAATGCACAGTGTAGTACATAGTATATGAGTGAGTTGCACTGAAAAACTTAGAATATAAGAAACGCACAGTGTAGTACATAGTATATGAGTGAGTTGCACTGAAAAACTTAGAATATAAGAAACGCACAGTGTAGTACATAGTATATGAGTGAGTTGCACTGAAAAACTTAGAATATAAGAAACGCACAGTGTAGTACATAGTATATGAGTGAGTTGCACTGAAAAACTTAAAATATAAGAAACGCATAGTGTAGTACATAGTATATGAGTGAGTTGCACTGAAAAACTTAGAATATAAGAAACGCACAGTGTAGTACATAGTATATGAGTGTGTTGCACTGAAAAACTTAGAATATAAGAAACGCACAGTGTAGTACATAGTATATGAGTGAGTTTCACTGAAAAATTTAGAATATAAGAAACGCACAGTGTAGTACATAGTATATGAGTGAGTTGCACTGAAAAACTTAGAATATAAGAAACGCACAGTGTAGTACATAGTATATGAGTGAGTTGCACTGAAAAATTTAGAATATAAGAAACGCACAGTGTAGTACATAGTATATGAGTGAGGTGCACTGAAAAACTTAGAATTTACTGAAAAACCAGCATTACACGAAATGCACAGTGTAGTACACAGTATATGAGTGAGTTGCACTGAAAAACTTAGAATATAAGAAACGCACAGTGTAGTACATAGTATATGAGTGAGTTGCACTGAAAAACTTAGAATATAAGAAACGCACAGTGTAATACATAGTATATGAGTGAGTTGCACTGAAAAACTTAGAGTATAAGAAACGCACAGTGTAGTACATAGTATATGAGTGAGTTGCACTGAAAAACTTAGAATATAAGAAACGCACAGTGTAGTACATAGTATATGAGTGAGTTGCACTGAAAAACTTAGAATATAAGAAACGCACATTGTAGTACATAGTATATGAGTGAGTTGCACTGAAAAACTTAGAATATAAGAAACGCACAGTGTAATACTTAGTATATGAGTGAGTTGCACTGAAAAACTTAGAGTATAAGAAACGCACAGTGTAGTACATAGTATATGAGTGAGTTGCACTGAAAAACTTAGAATATAAGAAACGCACAGTGTAGTACATAGTATATGAGTGAGTTGCACTGAAAAACTTAGAATATAAGAAACGCACAGTGTAGTACATAGTATATGAGTGAGTTGCACTGAAAAACTTAGAATATAAGAAACGCACAGTGTAGTACATAGTATATGAGTGAGTTGCACTGAAAAACTTAGAATATAAGAAACGCACAGTGTAGTACATAGTATATGAGTGAGTTGCACTGAAAAACTTAGAATATAAGAAACGCACAGTGTAGTACATAGTATATGAGTGAGTTGCACTGAAAAACTTAGAATATAAGAAACGCACAGTGTAGTACATAGTATATGAGTGAGTTGCACTGAAAAACTTAGAATATAAGAAACGCACAGTGTAGTACATAGTATATGAGTGAGTTGCACTGAAAAACTTAGAATATAAGAAACGCACAGTGTAGTACATAGTATATGAGTGAGTTGCACTGAAAAACTAAGAATATAAGAAACGCACAGTGTAGTACATAGTATATGAGTGAGTTGCACTGAAAAACTTAGAATATAAGAAACGCACAGTGTAGTACATAGTATATGAGTGAGTTGCACTGAAAATCTTAGAATATAAGAAACGCACAGTGTAGTACATAGTATATGAGTGAGTTGCACTGAAAAACTTAGAATATAAGAAACTCACATTGTAGTACATAGTATATGAGTGAGTTGCACTGAAAAACTTAGAATATAAGAAACGCACAGTGTAGTACATAGTTTATGAGTGAGTTGCACTGAAAAAATTAGAATATAAGAAACGCACAGTGTAGTACATAGTATATGAGTGAGTTGCACTGAAAAAATTAGAATTTACAGAAAAACCAGCATTACACGAAATGCACAGTGTAGTACATAGTATATGAGTGAGTTGCACTGAAAAACTTAGAATATAAGAAACGCACAGTGTAGTACATAGTATACGAGTGAGTTGCACTGAAAAACTTAGAATATAAGAAACGCACAGTGTAGTACATAGTATATGAGTGAGTTGCACTGAAAAACTTAGAATATAAGAAACGCACAGTGTAGTACATAGTATATGAGTGAGTTTCACTGAAAAACTTAGAATATAAGAAACGCACAGTGTAGTACATATTATATGAGTGAGTTGCACTGAAAAACTTAGAATATAAGAAACGCACAGTGTAGTACATAGTATATGAGTGAGTTGCACTGAAAAACTTAGAATATAAGAAACGCACATTGTAGTACATAGTATATGAGTGAGTTGCACTGAAAAACTTAGAATATAAGAAACGCACAGTGTAATACATAGTATATGAGTGAGTTGCACTGAAAAACTTAGAGTATAAGAAACGCACAGTGTAGTACATAGTATATGAGTGAGTTGCACTGAAAAACTTAGAATATAAGAAACGCACAGTGTAGTACATAGTATATGAGTGAGTTGCACTGAAAAACTTAGAATATAAGAAACGCACAGTGTAGTACATAGTATATGAGTGAGTTGCACTGAAAAACTTAGAATATAAGAAACGCACAGTGTAGTACATAGTATATGAGTGAGTTGCACTGAAAAACTTAGAATATAAGAAACGCACAGTGTAGTACATAGTATATGAGTGAGTTGAACTGAAAAACTTAGAATATAAGAAACGCACAGTGTAGTACATAGTATATGAGTGAGTTGCACTGAAAAACTTAGAATTTACAGAAAAACCAGCATTACACGAAATGCACAGTGTAGTACATAGTATATGAGTGAGTTGCACTGAAAAACTTAGAATATAAGAAACGCACAGTGTAGTACATAGTATACGAGTGAGTTGCACTGAAAAACTTAGAATATAAGAAACGCACAGTGTAGTACATAGTATATGAGTGAGTTGCACTGAAAAACTTAGAATATAAGAAACGCAGTGTAGTACATAGTATATGAGTGAGTTTCACTGAAAAACTTAGAATATAAGAAACGCACAGTGTAGTACATATTATATGAGTGAGTTGCACTGAAAAACTTAGAATATAAGAAACGCACAGTGTAGTACATAGTATATGAGTGAGTTGCACTGAAAAACTTAGAATATAAGAAACGCACATTGTAGTACATAGTATATGAGTGAGTTGCACTGAAAAACTTAGAATATAAGAAACGCACAGTGTAATACATAGTATATGAGTGAGTTGCACTGAAAAACTTAGAGTATAAGAAACGCACAGTGTAGTACATAGTATATGAGTGAGTTGCACTGAAAAACTTAGAATATAAGAAACGCACAGTGTAGTACATAGTATATGAGTGAGTGGCACTGAAAAACTTAGAATATAAGAAACGCACAGTGTAGTACATAGTATATGAGTGAGTTGCACTGAAAAACTTAGAATATAAGAAACGCACAGTGTAGTACATAGTATATGAGTGAGTTGCACTGAAAAACTTAGAATATAAGAAACGCACAGTGTAGTACATAGTATATGAGTGAGTTGCACTGAAAAACTTAGAATATAAGAAACGCACAGTGTAGTACATAGTATATGAGTGAGTTGCACTGAAAAACTTAGTATATAAGAAACGCACAGTGTAGTACATAGTATATGAGTGAGTTGCACTGAAAAACTTAGAATATAAGAAACGCACAGTGTAGTACATAGTATATGAGTGAGTTGCACTGAAAAACTAAGAATATAAGAAACGCACAGTGTAGTACATAGTATATGAGTGAGTTGCACTGAAAAACTTAGAATATAAGAAACGCACAGTGTAGTACATAGTATATGAGTGAGTTGCACTGAAAAACTTAGAATATAAGAAACGCACAGTGTAGTACATAGTATATGAGTGAGTTGCACTGAAAAACTTAGAATATAAGAAACGCACAGTGTAGTACATAGTGTATGAGTGAGTTGCACTGAAAAATTTAGAATATAAGAAACGCACAGTGTAGTACATAGTATATGAGTGAGGTGCACTGAAAAACTTAGAATTTACTGAAAAACCAGCATTACACGAAATGCACAGTGTAGTACATAGTATATGAGTGAGTTGCACTGAAAAACTTAGAATATAAGAAACGCACAGTGTAGTACATAGTATATGAGTGAGTTGCACTGAAAAACTTAGAATATAAGAAACGCACAGTGTAGTACATAGTGTATGAGTGAGTTGCACTGAAAAATTTAGAATATAAGAAACGCACAGTGTAGTACATAGTATATGAGTGAGGTGCACTGAAAAACTTAGAATATAAGAAACGCACAGTGTAGTACATAGTATATGAGTGAGTTGCACTGAAAAACTTAGAATATAAGAAACGCACAGTGTAGTACATAGTATATGAGTGAGTTGCACTGAAAAACTAAGAATATAAGAAACGCACAGTGTAGTAAATAGTATATGAGTGAGTTGCACTGAAAAACTAAGAATATAAGAAACGCACAGTGTAGTACATAGTATATGAGTGAGTTGCACTGAAAAACTTAGAATATAAGAAACGCACAGTGTAGTACATAGTATATGAGTGAGTTGCACTGAAAAACTTAGAATATAAGAAACGCACAGTGTAGTACATAGTATATGAGTGAGTTGCACTGAAAAACTTAGAATATAAGAAACGCACAGTGTAGTACATAGTATATGAGTGAGTTGCACTGAAAAATTTAGAATATAAGAAACGCACAGTGTAGTACATAGTATATGAGTGAGGTGCACTGAAAAACTTAGAATTTACTGAAAAACCAGCATTACACGAAATGCACAGTGTAGTACATAGTATATGAGTGAGTTGCACTGAAAAACTTAGAATATAAGAAACGCACAGTGTAGTACATAGTATATGAGTGAGTTGCACTGAAAAACTTAGAATATAAGAAACGCACAGTGTAGTACATAGTATATGAGTGAGTTGCACTGAAAAACTTAGAATATAAGAAACGCACAGTGTAGTACATAGTATATGAGTGAGTTGCACTGAAAAACTTAGAATATAAGAAACGCACAGTGTAGTACATAGTATATGAGTGAGTTGCACTGAAAAACTTAGAATATAAGAAACGCACAGTGTAGTACATAGTATATGAGTGAGTTGCACTGAAAAACTTAGAATATAAGAAACGCACATTGTAGTACATAGTATATGAGTGAGTTGCACTGAAAAACTTAGAATATAAGAAACGCACAGTGTAGTACATAGTATATGAGTGAGTTGCACTGAAAAACTTAGAATATAAGAAACGCACAGTGTAGTACATAGTATATGAGTGAGTTGCACTGAAAAACTTAGAATTTACAGAAAAACCAGCATTACACGAAATGCACAGTGTAGTACATAGTATATGAGTGAGTTGCACTGAAAAACTTAGAATATAAGAAACACACAGTGTAGTACATAGTATATGAGTGAGTTGCACTGAAAAACTTAGAATATAAGAAACGCACAGTGTAGTACATAGTATATGAGTGAGTTGCACTGAAAAACTTAGAATATAAGAAACGCACAGTGTAGTACATAGTATATGAGTGAGTTGCACTGAAAAACTTAGAATATAAGAAACGCACAGTGTAGTACATAGTATATGAGTGAGTTGCACTGAAAAACTTAGAATATAAGAAACGCATAGTGTAGTACATAGTATATGAGTGAGTTGCACTGAAAAACTTAGAATATAAGAAACGCACAGTGTAGTACATAGTATATGAGTGTGTTGCACTGAAAAACTTAGAATATAAGAAACGCACAGTGTAGTACATAGTATATGAGTGAGTTTCACTGAAAAATTTAGAATATAAGAAACGCACAGTGTAGTACATAGTATATGAGTGAGTTGCACTGAAAAACTTAGAATATAAGAAACGCACAGTGTAGTACATAGTATATGAGTGAGTTGCACTGAAAAATTTATAATATAAGAAACGCACAGTGTAGTACATAGTATATGAGTGAGGTGCACTGAAAAACTTAGAATTTACTGAAAAACCAGCATTACACGAAATGCACAGTGTAGTACATAGTATATGAGTGAGTTGCACTGAAAAACTTAGATATAAGAAACGCACAGTGTAGTACATAGTATATGAGTGAGTTGCACTGAAAAACTTAGAATATAAGAAACGCACAGTGTAATACATAGTATATGAGTGAGTTGCACTGAAAAACTTAGAGTATAAGAAACGCACAGTGTAGTACATAGTATATGAGTGAGTTGCACTGAAAAACTTAGAATATAAGAAACGCACAGTGTAGTACATAGTATATGAGTGAGTTGCACTGAAAAACTTAGAATATAAGAAACGCACAGTGTAGTACATAGTATATGAGTGAGTTGCACTGAAAAACTTAGAATATAAGAAACGCACAGTGTAGTACATAGTATATGAGTGAGTTGCACTGAAAAACTTAGAATATAAGAAACGCACAGTGTAGTACATAGTATATGAGTGAGTTGCACTGAAAAACTTAGAATATAAGAAACGCACAGTGTAGTACATAGTATATGAGTGAGTTGCACTGAAAAACTTAGAATATAAGAAACGCACATTGTAGTACATAGTATATGAGTGAGTTGCACTGAAAAACTTAGAATATAAGAAACGCACAGTGTAGTACATAGTATATGAGTGAGTTGCACTGAAAAACTTAGAATATAAGAAACGCACAGTGTAGTACATAGTATATGAGTGAGTTGCACTGAAAAACTTAGAATTTACAGAAAAACCAGCATTACACGAAATGCACAGTGTAGTACATAGTATATGAGTGAGTTGCACTGAAAAACTTAGAATATAAGAAACGCACAGTGTAGTACATAGTATACGAGTGAGTTGCACTGAAAAACTTAGAATATAAGAAACGCACAGTGTAGTACATAGTATATGAGTGAGTTGCACTGAAAAACGTAGAATATAAGAAACGCACAGTGTAGTACATAGTATATGAGTGAGTTGCACTGAAAAATTTATAATATAAGAAACGCACAGTGTAGTACATAGTATATGAGTGAGGTGCACTGAAAAACTTAGAATTTACTGAAAAACCAGCATTACACGAAATGCACAGTGTAGTACATAGTATATGAGTGAGTTGCACTGAAAAACTTAGATATAAGAAACGCACAGTGTAGTACATAGTATATGAGTGAGTTGCACTGAAAAACTTAGAATATAAGAAACGCACAGTGTAATACATAGTATATGAGTGAGTTGCACTGAAAAACTTAGAGTATAAGAAACGCACAGTGTAGTACATAGTATATGAGTGACTTGCACTGAAAAACTTAGAATATAAGAAACGCACAGTGTAGTACATAGTATATGAGTGAGTTGCACTGAAAAACTTAGAATATAAGAAACGCACATTGTAGTACATAGTATATGAGTGAGTTGCACTGAAAAACTTAGAATATAAGAAACACACAGTGTAATACATAGTATATGAGTGAGTTGCACTGAAAAACTTAGAGTATAAGAAACGCACAGTGTAGTACATAGTATATGAGTGAGTTGCACTGAAAAACTTAGAATATAAGAAACGCACAGTGTAGTACATAGTATATGAGTGAGTTGCACTGAAAAACTTAGAATATAAGAAACGCACAGTGTAGTACATAGTATATGAGTGAGTTGCACTGAAAAACTTAGAATATAAGAAACGCACAGTGTAGTAATAGTATATGAGTGAGTTGCACTGAAAAACTTAGAATATAAGAAACGCACAGTGTAGTACATAGTATATGAGTGAGTTGCACTGAAAAACTTAGAATATAAGAAACGCACAGTGTAGTACATAGTATATGAGTGAGTTGCACTGAAAAACTTAGAATATAAGAAACGCACAGTGTAGTACATAGTATATGAGTGAGTTGCACTGAAAAACTTAGAATATAAGAAACGCACAGTGTAGTACATAGTATATGAGTGAGTTGCACTGAAAAACTAAGAATATAAGAAACGCACAGTGTAGTACATAGTATATGAGTGAGTTGCACTGAAAAACTTAGAATATAAGAAACGCACAGTGTAGTACATAGTATATGAGTGAGTTGCACTGAAAAACTTAGAATATAAGAAACGCACATTGTAGTACATAGTATATGAGTGAGTTGCACTGAAAAACTTAGAATATAAGAAACGCACAGTGTAGTACATAGTATATGAGTGAGTTGCACTGAAAAACTTAGAATATAAGAAACGCACAGTGTAGTACATAGTATATGAGTGAGTTGCACTGAAAAACTTAGAATTTACAGAAAAACCAGCATTACACGAAATGCACAGTGTAGTACATAGTATATGAGTGAGTTGCACTGAAAAACTTAGAATATAAGAAACGCACAGTGTAGTACATAGTATACGAGTGAGTTGCACTGAAAAACTTAGAATATAAGAAACGCACAGTGTAGTACATAGTATATGAGTGAGTTGCACTGAAAAACTTAGAATATAAGAAACGCACAGTGTAGTACATAGTATATGAGTGAGTTGCACTGAAAAACTTAGAATATAAGAAACGCACAGTGTAGTACATAGTATATGAGTGAGTTGCACTGAAAAACTTAGAATATAAGAAACGCACAGTGTAGTACATAGTATATGAGTGAGTTGCACTGAAAAACTTAGAATATAAGAAACGCACAGTGTAGTACATAGTGTATGAGTGAGTTGCACTGAAAAATTTAGAATATAAGAAACGCACAGTGTAGTACATAGTATATGAGTGAGGTGCACTGAAAAACTTAGAATTTACTGAAAAACCAGCATTACACGAAATGCACAGTGTAGTACATAGTATATGAGTGAGTTGCACTGAAAAACTTAGAATATAAGAAACGCACAGTGTAGTACATAGTATATGAGTGAGTTGCACTGAAAAACTTAGAATATAAGAAACGCACAGTGTAGTACATAGTGTATGAGTGAGTTGCACTGAAAAATTTAGAATATAAGAAACGCACAGTGTAGTACATAGTATATGAGTGAGGTGCACTGAAAAACTTAGAATTTACTGAAAAACCAGCATTACACGAAATGCACAGTGTAGTACATAGTATATGAGTGAGTTGCACTGAAAAATTTATAATATAAGAAACGCACAGTGTAGTACATAGTATATGAGTGAGGTGCACTGAAAAACTTAGAATTTACTGAAAAACCAGCATTACACGAAATGCACAGTGTAGTACATAGTATATGAGTGAGTTGCACTGAAAAACTTAGATATAAGAAACGCACAGTGTAGTACATAGTATATGAGTGAGTTGCACTGAAAAACTTAGAATATAAGAAACGCACAGTGTAATACATAGTATATGAGTGAGTTGCACTGAAAAACTTAGAGTATAAGAAACGCACAGTGTAGTACATAGTATATGAGTGACTTGCACTGAAAAACTTAGAATATAAGAAACGCACAGTGTAGTACATAGTATATGAGTGAGTTGCACTGAAAAACTTAGAATATAAGAAACGCACATTGTAGTACATAGTATATGAGTGAGTTGCACTGAAAAACTTAGAATATAAGAAACACACAGTGTAATACATAGTATATGAGTGAGTTGCACTGAAAAACTTAGAGTATAAGAAACGCACAGTGTAGTACATAGTATATGAGTGAGTTGCACTGAAAAACTTAGAATATAAGAAACGCACAGTGTAGTACATAGTATATGAGTGAGTTGCACTGAAAAACTTAGAATATAAGAAACGCACAGTGTAGTACATAGTATATGAGTGAGTTGCACTGAAAAACTTAGAATATAAGAAACGCACAGTGTAGTAATAGTATATGAGTGAGTTGCACTGAAAAACTTAGAATATAAGAAACGCACAGTGTAGTACATAGTATATGAGTGAGTTGCACTGAAAAACTTAGAATATAAGAAACGCACAGTGTAGTACATAGTATATGAGTGAGTTGCACTGAAAAACTTAGAATATAAGAAACGCACAGTGTAGTACATAGTATATGAGTGAGTTGCACTGAAAAACTTAGAATATAAGAAACGCACAGTGTAGTACATAGTATATGAGTGAGTTGCACTGAAAAACTAAGAATATAAGAAACGCACAGTGTAGTACATAGTATATGAGTGAGTTGCACTGAAAAACTTAGAATATAAGAAACGCACAGTGTAGTACATAGTATATGAGTGAGTTGCACTGAAAAACTTAGAATATAAGAAACGCACATTGTAGTACATAGTATATGAGTGAGTTGCACTGAAAAACTTAGAATATAAGAAACGCACAGTGTAGTACATAGTATATGAGTGAGTTGCACTGAAAAACTTAGAATATAAGAAACGCACAGTGTAGTACATAGTATATGAGTGAGTTGCACTGAAAAACTTAGAATTTACAGAAAAACCAGCATTACACGAAATGCACAGTGTAGTACATAGTATATGAGTGAGTTGCACTGAAAAACTTAGAATATAAGAAACGCACAGTGTAGTACATAGTATACGAGTGAGTTGCACTGAAAAACTTAGAATATAAGAAACGCACAGTGTAGTACATAGTATATGAGTGAGTTGCACTGAAAAACTTAGAATATAAGAAACGCACAGTGTAGTACATAGTATATGAGTGAGTTGCACTGAAAAACTTAGAATATAAGAAACGCACAGTGTAGTACATAGTATATGAGTGAGTTGCACTGAAAAACTTAGAATATAAGAAACGCACAGTGTAGTACATAGTATATGAGTGAGTTGCACTGAAAAACTTAGAATATAAGAAACGCACAGTGTAGTACATAGTGTATGAGTGAGTTGCACTGAAAAATTTAGAATATAAGAAACGCACAGTGTAGTACATAGTATATGAGTGAGGTGCACTGAAAAACTTAGAATTTACTGAAAAACCAGCATTACACGAAATGCACAGTGTAGTACATAGTATATGAGTGAGTTGCACTGAAAAACTTAGAATATAAGAAACGCACAGTGTAGTACATAGTATATGAGTGAGTTGCACTGAAAAACTTAGAATATAAGAAACGCACAGTGTAGTACATAGTGTATGAGTGAGTTGCACTGAAAAATTTAGAATATAAGAAACGCACAGTGTAGTACATAGTATATGAGTGAGGTGCACTGAAAAACTTAGAATTTACTGAAAAACCAGCATTACACGAAATGCACAGTGTAGTACATAGTATATGAGTGAGTTGCACTGAAAAACTTAGAATATAAGAAACGCACAGTGTAGTACATAGTATATGAGTGAGTTGCACTGAAAAACTTAGAATATAAGAAACGCACAGTGTAGTACATAGTATATGAGTGAGTTGCACTGAAAAACTTAGAATATAAGAAACGCACAGTGTAGTACATAGTATATGAGTGAGTTGCACTGAAAAACTTAGAATTTACAGAAAAACCAGCATTACACGAAATGCACAGTGTAGTACATAGTATATGAGTGAGTTGCACTGAAAAACTTAGAATATAAGAAACGCACAGTGTAGTACATAGTATACGAGTGAGTTGCACTGAAAAACTTAGAATATAAGAAACGCACAGTGTAGTACATAGTATATGAGTGAGTTGCACTGAAAAACTTAGAATATAAGAAACGCACAGTGTAGTACATAGTATATGAGTGAGTTGCACTGAAAAACTTAGAATATAAGAAACGCACATTGTAGTACATAGTATATGAGTGAGTTGCACTGAAAAACTTAGAATATAAGAAACGCACAGTGTAGTACATAGTATATGAGTGAGTTGCACTGAAAAACTTAGAATATAAGAAACGCACAGTGTAGTACATAGTATATGAGTGAGTTGCACTGAAAAACTTAGAATTTACAGAAAAACCAGCATTACACGAAATGCACAGTGTAGTACATAGTATATGAGTGAGTTGCACTGAAAAACTTAGAATATAAGAAACGCACAGTGTAGTACATAGTATACGAGTGAGTTGCACTGAAAAACTTAGAATATAAGAAACGCACAGTGTAGTACATAGTATATGAGTGAGTTGCACTGAAAAACTTAGAATATAAGAAACGCACAGTGTAGTACATAGTATATGAGTGAGTTGCACTGAAAAACTTAGAATATAAGAAACGCACAGTGTAGTACATAGTATATGAGTGAGTTGCACTGAAAAACTTAGAATATAAGAAACGCACAGTGTAGTACATAGTATATGAGTGAGTTGCACTGAAAAACTTAGAATATAAGAAACGCACAGTGTAGTACATAGTGTATGAGTGAGTTGCACTGAAAAATTTAGAATATAAGAAACGCACAGTGTAGTACATAGTATATGAGTGAGGTGCACTGAAAAACTTAGAATTTACTGAAAAACCAGCATTACACGAAATGCACAGTGTAGTACATAGTATATGAGTGAGTTGCACTGAAAAACTTAGAATATAAGAAACGCACAGTGTAGTACATAGTATATGAGTGAGTTGCACTGAAAAACTTAGAATATAAGAAACGCACAGTGTAGTACATAGTGTATGAGTGAGTTGCACTGAAAAATTTAGAATATAAGAAACGCACAGTGTAGTACATAGTATATGAGTGAGGTGCACTGAAAAACTTAGAATTTACTGAAAAACCAGCATTACACGAAATGCACAGTGTAGTACATAGTATATGAGTGAGTTGCACTGAAAAACTTAGAATATAAGAAACGCACAGTGTAGTACATAGTATATGAGTGAGTTGCACTGAAAAACTTAGAATATAAGAAACGCACAGTGTAGTACATAGTATATGAGTGAGTTGCACTGAAAAACTTAGAATATAAGAAACGCACAGTGTAGTACATAGTATATGAGTGAGTTGCACTGAAAAACTTAGAATTTACAGAAAAACCAGCATTACACGAAATGCACAGTGTAGTACATAGTATATGAGTGAGTTGCACTGAAAAACTTAGAATATAAGAAACGCACAGTGTAGTACATAGTATACGAGTGAGTTGCACTGAAAAACTTAGAATATAAGAAACGCACAGTGTAGTACATAGTATATGAGTGAGTTGCACTGAAAAACTTAGAATATAAGAAACGCACAGTGTAGTACATAGTATATGAGTGAGTTGCACTGAAAAATTTATAATATAAGAAACGCACAGTGTAGTACATAGTATATGAGTGAGGTGCACTGAAAAACTTAGAATTTACTGAAAAACCAGCATTACACGAAATGCACAGTGTAGTACATAGTATATGAGTGAGTTGCACTGAAAAACTTAGATATAAGAAACGCACAGTGTAGTACATAGTATATGAGTGAGTTGCACTGAAAAACTTAGAATATAAGAAACGCACAGTGTAATACATAGTATATGAGTGAGTTGCACTGAAAAACTTAGAGTATAAGAAACGCACAGTGTAGTACATAGTATATGAGTGAGTTGCACTGAAAAACTTAGAATATAAGAAACGCACAGTGTAGTACATAGTATATGAGTGAGTTGCACTGAAAAACTTAGAATATAAGAAACGCACATTGTAGTACATAGTATATGAGTGAGTTGCACTGAAAAACTTAGAATATAAGAAACGCACAGTGTAATACATAGTATATGAGTGAGTTGCACTGAAAAACTTAGAGTATAAGAAACGCACAGTGTAGTACATAGTATATGAGTGAGTTGCACTGAAAAACTTAGAATATAAGAAACGCACAGTGTAGTACATAGTATATGAGTGAGTTGCACTGAAAAACTTAGAATATAAGAAACGCACAGTGTAGTACATAGTATATGAGTGAGTTGCACTGAAAAACTTAGAATATAAGAAACGCACAGTGTAGTACATAGTATATGAGTGAGTTGCACTGAAAAACTTAGAATATAAGAAACGCACAGTGTAGTACATAGTATATGAGTGAGTTGCACTGAAAAACTTAGAATATAAGAAACGCACAGTGTAGTACATAGTATATGAGTGAGTTGCACTGAAAAACTTAGAATATAAGAAACGCACAGTGTAGTACATAGTATATGAGTGAGTTGCACTGAAAAACTTAGAATATAAGAAACGCACAGTGTAGTACATAGTATATGAGTGAGTTGCACTGAAAAACTAAGAATATAAGAAACGCACAGTGTAGTACATAGTATATGAGTGAGTTGCACTGAAAAACTTAGAATATAAGAAACGCACAGTGTAGTACATAGTATATGAGTGAGTTGCACTGAAAAACTTAGAATATAAGAAACGCACATTGTAGTACATAGTATATGAGTGAGTTGCACTGAAAAACTTAGAATATAAGAAACGCACAGTGTAGTACATAGTATATGAGTGAGTTGCACTGAAAAACTTAGAATATAAGAAACGCACAGTGTAGTACATAGTATATGAGTGAGTTGCACTGAAAAACTTAGAATTTACAGAAAAACCAGCATTACACGAAATGCACAGTGTAGTACATAGTATATGAGTGAGTTGCACTGAAAAACTTAGAATATAAGAAACGCACAGTGTAGTACATAGTATACGAGTGAGTTGCACTGAAAAACTTAGAATATAAGAAACGCACAGTGTAGTACATAGTATATGAGTGAGTTGCACTGAAAAACTTAGAATATAAGAAACGCACAGTGTAGTACATAGTATATGAGTGAGTTGCACTGAAAAACTTAGAATATAAGAAACGCACAGTGTAGTACATAGTATATGAGTGAGTTGCACTGAAAAACTTAGAATATAAGAAACGCACAGTGTAGTACATAGTATATGAGTGAGTTGCACTGAAAAACTTAGAATATAAGAAACGCACAGTGTAGTACATAGTGTATGAGTGAGTTGCACTGAAAAATTTAGAATATAAGAAACGCACAGTGTAGTACATAGTATATGAGTGAGGTGCACTGAAAAACTTAGAATTTACTGAAAAACCAGCATTACACGAAATGCACAGTGTAGTACATAGTATATGAGTGAGTTGCACTGAAAAACTTAGAATATAAGAAACGCACAGTGTAGTACATAGTATATGAGTGAGTTGCACTGAAAAACTTAGAATATAAGAAACGCACAGTGTAGTACATAGTGTATGAGTGAGTTGCACTGAAAAATTTAGAATATAAGAAACGCACAGTGTAGTACATAGTATATGAGTGAGGTGCACTGAAAAACTTAGAATTTACTGAAAAACCAGCATTACACGAAATGCACAGTGTAGTACATAGTATATGAGTGAGTTGCACTGAAAAACTTAGAATATAAGAAACGCACAGTGTAGTACATAGTATATGAGTGAGTTGCACTGAAAAACTTAGAATATAAGAAACGCACAGTGTAGTACATAGTATATGAGTGAGTTGCACTGAAAAACTTAGAATATAAGAAACGCACAGTGTAGTACATAGTATATGAGTGAGTTGCACTGAAAAACTAAGAATATAAGAAACGCACAGTGTAGTAAATAGTATATGAGTGAGTTGCACTGAAAAACTAAGAATATAAGAAACGCACAGTGTAGTACATAGTATATGAGTGAGTTGCACTGAAAAACTTAGAATATAAGAAACGCACAGTGTAGTACATAGTATATGAGTGAGTTGCACTGAAAAACTTAGAATATAAGAAACGCACAGTGTAGTACATAGTATATGAGTGAGTTGCACTGAAAAACTTAGAATATAAGAAACGCACAGTGTAGTACATAGTATATGAGTGAGTTGCACTGAAAAATTTAGAATATAAGAAACGCACAGTGTAGTACATAGTATATGAGTGAGGTGCACTGAAAAACTTAGAATTTACTGAAAAACCAGCATTACACGAAATGCACAGTGTAGTACATAGTATATGAGTGAGTTGCACTGAAAAACTTAGAATATAAGAAACGCACAGTGTAGTACATAGTATATGAGTGAGTTGCACTGAAAAACTTAGAATATAAGAAACGCACAGTGTAGTACATAGTATATGAGTGAGTTGCACTGAAAAACTTAGAATATAAGAAACGCACAGTGTAGTACATAGTATATGAGTGAGTTGCACTGAAAAACTTAGAATATAAGAAACGCACAGTGTAGTACATAGTATATGAGTGAGTTGCACTGAAAAACTTAGAATATAAGAAACGCACAGTGTAGTACATAGTATATGAGTGAGTTGCACTGAAAAACTTAGAATATAAGAAACGCACATTGTAGTACATAGTATATGAGTGAGTTGCACTGAAAAACTTAGAATATAAGAAACGCACAGTGTAGTACATAGTATATGAGTGAGTTGCACTGAAAAACTTAGAATATAAGAAACGCACAGTGTAGTACATAGTATATGAGTGAGTTGCACTGAAAAACTTAGAATTTACAGAAAAACCAGCATTACACGAAATGCACAGTGTAGTACATAGTATATGAGTGAGTTGCACTGAAAAACTTAGAATATAAGAAACGCACAGTGTAGTACATAGTATATGAGTGAGTTGCACTGAAAAACTTAGAATATAAGAAACGCACAGTGTAGTACATAGTATATGAGTGAGTTGCACTGAAAAACTTAGAATATAAGAAACGCACAGTGTAGTACATAGTATATGAGTGAGTTGCACTGAAAAACTTAGAATTTACAGAAAAACCAGCATTACACGAAATGCACAGTGTAGTACATAGTATATGAGTGAGTTGCACTGAAAAACTTAGAATATAAGAAACGCACAGTGTAGTACATAGTATACGAGTGAGTTGCACTGAAAAACTTAGAATATAAGAAACGCACAGTGTAGTACATAGTATATGAGTGAGTTGCACTGAAAAACTTAGAATATAAGAAACGCACAGTGTAGTACATAGTATATGAGTGAGTTGCACTGAAAAACTTAGAATATAAGAAACGCACAGTGTAGTACATAGTATATGAGTGAGTTGCACTGAAAAACTAAGAATATAAGAAACGCACAGTGTAGTACATAGTATATGAGTGAGTTGCACTGAAAAACTTAGAATATAAGAAACGCACAGTGTAGTACATAGTATATGAGTGAGTTGCACTGAAAAACTTAGAATATAAGAAACGCACATTGTAGTACATAGTATATGAGTGAGTTGCACTGAAAAACTTAGAATATAAGAAACGCACAGTGTAGTACATAGTATATGAGTGAGTTGCACTGAAAAACTTAGAATATAAGAAACGCACAGTGTAGTACATAGTATATGAGTGAGTTGCACTGAAAAACTTAGAATTTACAGAAAAACCAGCATTACACGAAATGCACAGTGTAGTACATAGTATATGAGTGAGTTGCACTGAAAAACTTAGAATATAAGAAACGCACAGTGTAGTACATAGTATACGAGTGAGTTGCACTGAAAAACTTAGAATATAAGAAACGCACAGTGTAGTACATAGTATATGAGTGAGTTGCACTGAAAAACTTAGAATATAAGAAACGCACAGTGTAGTACATAGTATATGAGTGAGTTGCACTGAAAAACTTAGAATATAAGAAACGCACAGTGTAGTACATAGTATATGAGTGAGTTGCACTGAAAAACTTAGAATATAAGAAACGCACAGTGTAGTACATAGTATATGAGTGAGTTGCACTGAAAAACTTAGAATATAAGAAACGCACAGTGTAGTACATAGTGTATGAGTGAGTTGCACTGAAAAATTTAGAATATAAGAAACGCACAGTGTAGTACATAGTATATGAGTGAGGTGCACTGAAAAACTTAGAATTTACTGAAAAAACCAGCATTACACGAAATGCACAGTGTAGTACATAGTATATGAGTGAGTTGCACTGAAAAACTTAGAATATAAGAAACGCACAGTGTAGTACATAGTATATGAGTGAGTTGCACTGAAAAACTTAGAATATAAGAAACGCACAGTGTAGTACATAGTGTATGAGTGAGTTGCACTGAAAAATTTAGAATATAAGAAACGCACAGTGTAGTACATAGTATATGAGTGAGGTGCACTGAAAAACTTAGAATTTACTGAAAAACCAGCATTACACGAAATGCACAGTGTAGTACATAGTATATGAGTGAGTTGCACTGAAAAACTTAGAATATAAGAAACGCACAGTGTAGTACATAGTATATGAGTGAGTTGCACTGAAAAACTTAGAATATAAGAAACGCACAGTGTAGTACATAGTATATGAGTGAGTTGCACTGAAAAACTTAGAATATAAGAAACGCACAGTGTAGTACATAGTATATGAGTGAGTTGCACTGAAAAACTAAGAATATAAGAAACGCACAGTGTAGTAAATAGTATATGAGTGAGTTGCACTGAAAAACTAAGAATATAAGAAACGCACAGTGTAGTACATAGTATATGAGTGAGTTGCACTGAAAAACTTAGAATATAAGAAACGCACAGTGTAGTACATAGTATATGAGTGAGTTGCACTGAAAAACTTAGAATATAAGAAACGCACAGTGTAGTACATAGTATATGAGTGAGTTGCACTGAAAAACTTAGAATATAAGAAACGCACAGTGTAGTACATAGTATATGAGTGAGTTGCACTGAAAAATTTAGAATATAAGAAACGCACAGTGTAGTACATAGTATATGAGTGAGGTGCACTGAAAAACTTAGAATTTACTGAAAAACCAGCATTACACGAAATGCACAGTGTAGTACATAGTATATGAGTGAGTTGCACTGAAAAACTTAGAATATAAGAAACGCACAGTGTAGTACATAGTATATGAGTGAGTTGCACTGAAAAACTTAGAATATAAGAAACGCACAGTGTAGTACATAGTATATGAGTGAGTTGCACTGAAAAACTTAGAATATAAGAAACGCACAGTGTAGTACATAGTATATGAGTGAGTTGCACTGAAAAACTTAGAATATAAGAAACGCACAGTGTAGTACATAGTATATGAGTGAGTTGCACTGAAAAACTTAGAATATAAGAAACGCACAGTGTAGTACATAGTATATGAGTGAGTTGCACTGAAAAACTTAGAATATAAGAAACGCACATTGTAGTACATAGTATATGAGTGAGTTGCACTGAAAAACTTAGAATATAAGAAACGCACAGTGTAGTACATAGTATATGAGTGAGTTGCACTGAAAAACTTAGAATATAAGAAACGCACAGTGTAGTACATAGTATATGAGTGAGTTGCACTGAAAAACTTAGAATTTACAGAAAAACCAGCATTACACGAAATGCACAGTGTAGTACATAGTATATGAGTGAGTTGCACTGAAAAACTTAGAATATAAGAAACGCACAGTGTAGTACATAGTATATGAGTGAGTTGCACTGAAAAACTTAGAATATAAGAAACGCACAGTGTAGTACATAGTATATGAGTGAGTTGCACTGAAAAACTTAGAATATAAGAAACGCACAGTGTAGTACATAGTATATGAGTGAGTTGCACTGAAAAACTTAGAATTTACAGAAAAACCAGCATTACACGAAATGCACAGTGTAGTACATAGTATATGAGTGAGTTGCACTGAAAAACTTAGAATATAAGAAACGCACAGTGTAGTACATAGTATACGAGTGAGTTGCACTGAAAAACTTAGAATATAAGAAACGCACAGTGTAGTACATAGTATATGAGTGAGTTGCACTGAAAAACTTAGAATATAAGAAACGCACAGTGTAGTACATAGTATATGAGTGAGTTGCACTGAAAAATTTATAATATAAGAAACGCACAGTGTAGTACATAGTATATGAGTGAGGTGCACTGAAAAACTTAGAATTTACTGAAAAACCAGCATTACACGAAATGCACAGTGTAGTACATAGTATATGAGTGAGTTGCACTGAAAAACTTAGATATAAGAAACGCACAGTGTAGTACATAGTATATGAGTGAGTTGCACTGAAAAACTTAGAATATAAGAAACGCACAGTGTAATACATAGTATATGAGTGAGTTGCACTGAAAAACTTAGAGTATAAGAAACGCACAGTGTAGTACATAGTATATGAGTGAGTTGCACTGAAAAACTTAGAATATAAGAAACGCACAGTGTAGTACATAGTATATGAGTGAGTTGCACTGAAAAACTTAGAATATAAGAAACGCACATTGTAGTACATAGTATATGAGTGAGTTGCACTGAAAAACTTAGAATATAAGAAACACACAGTGTAATACATAGTATATGAGTGAGTTGCACTGAAAAACTTAGAGTATAAGAAACGCACAGTGTAGTACATAGTATATGAGTGAGTTGCACTGAAAAACTTAGAATATAAGAAACGCACAGTGTAATACATAGTATATGAGTGAGTTGCACTGAAAAACTTAGAATATAAGAAACGCACAGTGTAGTACATAGTATATGAGTGAGTTGCACTGAAAAACTTAGAATATAAGAAACGCACAGTGTAGTACATAGTATATGAGTGAGTTGCACTGAAAAACTTAGAATATAAGAAACGCACAGTGTAGTACATAGTATATGAGTGAGTTGCACTGAAAAACTTAGAATATAAGAAACGCACAGTGTAGTACATAGTATATGAGTGAGTTGCACTGAAAAACTTAGAATATAAGAAACGCACAGTGTAGTACATAGTATATGAGTGAGTTGCACTGAAAAACTTAGAATATAAGAAACGCACAGTGTAGTACATAGTATATGAGTGAGTTGCACTGAAAAACTTAGAATATAAGAAACGCACAGTGTAGTACATAGTATATGAGTGAGTTGCACTGAAAAACTAAGAATATAAGAAACGCACAGTGTAGTACATAGTATATGAGTGAGTTGCACTGAAAAACTTAGAATATAAGAAACGCACAGTGTAGTACATAGTATATGAGTGAGTTGCACTGAAAAACTTAGAATATAAGAAACGCACAGTGTAGTACATAGTATATGAGTGAGTTGCACTGAAAAACTTAGAATATAAGAAACGCACAGTGTAGTACATAGTATATGAGTGAGTTGCACTGAAAAACTTAGAATATAAGAAACGCATATTGTAGTACATAGTATATGAGTGAGTTGCACTGAAAAACTTAGAATATAAGAAACGCACAGTGTAGTACATAGTATATGAGTGAGTTGCACTGAAAAACTTAGAATATAAGAAACGCACAGTGTAGTACATAGTATATGAGTGAGTTGCACTGAAAAACTTAGAATTTACAGAAAAACCAGCATTACACGAAATGCACAGTGTAGTACATAGTATATGAGTGAGTTGCACTGAAAAACTTAGAATATAAGAAACGCACAGTGTAGTACATAGTATATGAGTGAGTTGCACTGAAAAACTTAGAATATAAGAAACGCACAGTGTAGTACATAGTATATGAGTGAGTTGCACTGAAAAACTTAGAATATAAGAAACGCACAGTGTAGTACATAGTATATGAGTGAGTTGCACTGAAAAACTTAGAATATAAGAAACGCACAGTGTAGTACATAGTATATGAGTGAGTTGCACTGAAAAACTTAGAATATAAGAAACGCATAGTGTAGTACATAGTATATGAGTGAGTTGCACTGAAAAACTTAGAATATAAGAAACGCACAGTGTAGTACATAGTATATGAGTGTGTTGCACTGAAAAACTTAGAATATAAGAAACGCACAGTGTAGTACATAGTATATGAGTGAGTTTCACTGAAAAATTTAGAATATAAGAAACGCACAGTGTAGTACATAGTATATGAGTGAGTTGCACTGAAAAACTTAGAATATAAGAAACGCACAGTGTAGTACATAGTATATGAGTGAGTTGCACTGAAAAATTTATAATATAAGAAACGCACAGTGTAGTACATAGTATATGAGTGAGGTGCACTGAAAAACTTAGAATTTACTGAAAAACCAGCATTACACGAAATGCACAGTGTAGTACATAGTATATGAGTGAGTTGCACTGAAAAACTTAGATATAAGAAACGCACAGTGTAGTACATAGTATATGAGTGAGTTGCACTGAAAAACTTAGAATATAAGAAACGCACAGTGTAATACATAGTATATGAGTGAGTTGCACTGAAAAACTTAGAGTATAAGAAACGCACAGTGTAGTACATAGTATATGAGTGAGTTGCACTGAAAAACTTAGAATATAAGAAACGCACAGTGTAGTACATAGTATATGAGTGAGTTGCACTGAAAAACTTAGAATATAAGAAACGCACAGTGTAGTACATAGTATATGAGTGAGTTGCACTGAAAAACTTAGAATATAAGAAACGCACAGTGTAGTACATAGTATATGAGTGAGTTGCACTGAAAAACTTAGAATATAAGAAACGCACAGTGTAGTACATAGTATATGAGTGAGTTGCACTGAAAAACTTAGAATATAAGAAACGCACAGTGTAGTACATAGTATATGAGTGAGTTGCACTGAAAAACTTAGAATATAAGAAACGCACAGTGTAGTACATAGTATATGAGTGAGTTGCACTGAAAAACTTAGAATATAAGAAACGCACAGTGTAGTACATAGTATATGAGTGAGTTGCACTGAAAAACTAAGAATATAAGAAACGCACAGTGTAGTACATAGTATATGAGTGAGTTGCACTGAAAAACTTAGAATATAAGAAACGCACAGTGTAGTACATAGTATATGAGTGAGTTGCACTGAAAAACTTAGAATATAAGAAACGCACATTGTAGTACATAGTATATGAGTGAGTTGCACTGAAAAACTTAGAATATAAGAAACGCACAGTGTAGTACATAGTATATGAGTGAGTTGCACTGAAAAACTTAGAATATAAGAAACGCACAGTGTAGTACATAGTATATGAGTGAGTTGCACTGAAAAACTTAGAATTTACAGAAAAACCAGCATTACACGAAATGCACAGTGTAGTACATAGTATATGAGTGAGTTGCACTGAAAAACTTAGAATATAAGAAACGCACAGTGTAGTACATAGTATACGAGTGAGTTGCACTGAAAAACTTAGAATATAAGAAACGCACAGTGTAGTACATAGTATATGAGTGAGTTGCACTGAAAAACTTAGAATATAAGAAACGCACAGTGTAGTACATAGTATATGAGTGAGTTGCACTGAAAAACTTAGAATATAAGAAACGCACAGTGTAGTACATAGTATATGAGTGAGTTGCACTGAAAAACTTAGAATATAAGAAACGCACAGTGTAGTACATAGTATATGAGTGAGTTGCACTGAAAAACTTAGAATATAAGAAACGCACAGTGTAGTACATAGTGTATGAGTGAGTTGCACTGAAAAATTTAGAATATAAGAAACGCACAGTGTAGTACATAGTATATGAGTGAGGTGCACTGAAAAACTTAGAATTTACTGAAAAACCAGCATTACACGAAATGCACAGTGTAGTACATAGTATATGAGTGAGTTGCACTGAAAAACTTAGAATATAAGAAACGCACAGTGTAGTACATAGTATATGAGTGAGTTGCACTGAAAAACTTAGAATATAAGAAACGCACAGTGTAGTACATAGTGTATGAGTGAGTTGCACTGAAAAATTTAGAATATAAGAAACGCACAGTGTAGTACATAGTATATGAGTGAGGTGCACTGAAAAACTTAGAATTTACTGAAAAACCAGCATTACACGAAATGCACAGTGTAGTACATAGTATATGAGTGAGTTGCACTGAAAAACTTAGAATATAAGAAACGCACAGTGTAGTACATAGTATATGAGTGAGTTGCACTGAAAAACTTAGAATATAAGAAACGCACAGTGTAGTACATAGTATATGAGTGAGTTGCACTGAAAAACTTAGAATATAAGAAACGCACAGTGTAGTACATAGTATATGAGTGAGTTGCACTGAAAAACTAAGAATATAAGAAACGCACAGTGTAGTAAATAGTATATGAGTGAGTTGCACTGAAAAACTAAGAATATAAGAAACGCACAGTGTAGTACATAGTATATGAGTGAGTTGCACTGAAAAACTTAGAATATAAGAAACGCACAGTGTAGTACATAGTATATGAGTGAGTTGCACTGAAAAACTTAGAATATAAGAAACGCACAGTGTAGTACATAGTATATGAGTGAGTTGCACTGAAAAACTTAGAATATAAGAAACGCACAGTGTAGTACATAGTATATGAGTGAGTTGCACTGAAAAATTTAGAATATAAGAAACGCACAGTGTAGTACATAGTATATGAGTGAGGTGCACTGAAAAACTTAGAATTTACTGAAAAACCAGCATTACACGAAATGCACAGTGTAGTACATAGTATATGAGTGAGTTGCACTGAAAAACTTAGAATATAAGAAACGCACAGTGTAGTACATAGTATATGAGTGAGTTGCACTGAAAAACTTAGAATATAAGAAACGCACAGTGTAGTACATAGTATATGAGTGAGTTGCACTGAAAAACTTAGAATATAAGAAACGCACAGTGTAGTACATAGTATATGAGTGAGTTGCACTGAAAAACTTAGAATATAAGAAACGCACAGTGTAGTACATAGTATATGAGTGAGTTGCACTGAAAAACTTAGAATATAAGAAACGCACAGTGTAGTACATAGTATATGAGTGAGTTGCACTGAAAAACTTAGAATATAAGAAACGCACATTGTAGTACATAGTATATGAGTGAGTTGCACTGAAAAACTTAGAATATAAGAAACGCACAGTGTAGTACATAGTATATGAGTGAGTTGCACTGAAAAACTTAGAATATAAGAAACGCACAGTGTAGTACATAGTATATGAGTGAGTTGCACTGAAAAACTTAGAATTTACAGAAAAACCAGCATTACACGAAATGCACAGTGTAGTACATAGTATATGAGTGAGTTGCACTGAAAAACTTAGAATATAAGAAACGCACAGTGTAGTACATAGTATATGAGTGAGTTGCACTGAAAAACTTAGAATATAAGAAACGCACAGTGTAGTACATAGTATATGAGTGAGTTGCACTGAAAAACTTAGAATATAAGAAACGCACAGTGTAGTACATAGTATATGAGTGAGTTGCACTGAAAAACTTAGAATATAAGAAACGCACAGTGTAGTACATAGTATATGAGTGAGTTGCACTGAAAAACTTAGAATATAAGAAACGCATAGTGTAGTACATAGTATATGAGTGAGTTGCACTGAAAAACTTAGAATATAAGAAACGCACAGTGTAGTACATAGTATATGAGTGTGTTGCACTGAAAAACTTAGAATATAAGAAACGCACAGTGTAGTACATAGTATATGAGTGAGTTTCACTGAAAAATTTAGAATATAAGAAACGCACAGTGTAGTACATAGTATATGAGTGAGTTGCACTGAAAAACTTAGAATATAAGAAACGCACAGTGTAGTACATAGTATATGAGTGAGTTGCACTGAAAAATTTATAATATAAGAAACGCACAGTGTAGTACATAGTATATGAGTGAGGTGCACTGAAAAACTTAGAATTTACTGAAAAACCAGCATTACACGAAATGCACAGTGTAGTACATAGTATATGAGTGAGTTGCACTGAAAAACTTAGATATAAGAAACGCACAGTGTAGTACATAGTATATGAGTGAGTTGCACTGAAAAACTTAGAATATAAGAAACGCACAGTGTAATACATAGTATATGAGTGAGTTGCACTGAAAAACTTAGAGTATAAGAAACGCACAGTGTAGTACATAGTATATGAGTGAGTTGCACTGAAAAACTTAGAATATAAGAAACGCACAGTGTAGTACATAGTATATGAGTGAGTTGCACTGAAAAACTTAGAATATAAGAAACGCACATTGTAGTACATAGTATATGAGTGAGTTGCACTGAAAAACTTAGAATATAAGAAACACACAGTGTAATACATAGTATATGAGTGAGTTGCACTGAAAAACTTAGAGTATAAGAAACGCACAGTGTAGTACATAGTATATGAGTGAGTTGCACTGAAAAACTTAGAATATAAGAAACGCACAGTGTAGTACATAGTATATGAGTGAGTTGCACTGAAAAACTTAGAATATAAGAAACGCACAGTGTAGTACATAGTATATGAGTGAGTTGCACTGAAAAACTTAGAATATAAGAAACGCACAGTGTAGTACATAGTATATGAGTGAGTTGCACTGAAAAACTTAGAATATAAGAAACGCACAGTGTAGTACATAGTATATGAGTGAGTTGCACTGAAAAACTTAGAATATAAGAAACGCACAGTGTAGTACATAGTATATGAGTGAGTTGCACTGAAAAACTTAGAATATAAGAAACGCACAGTGTAGTACATAGTATATGAGTGAGTTGCACTGAAAAACTTAGAATATAAGAAACGCACAGTGTAGTACATAGTATATGAGTGAGTTGCACTGAAAAACTAAGAATATAAGAAACGCACAGTGTAGTACATAGTATATGAGTGAGTTGCACTGAAAAACTTAGAATATAAGAAACGCACAGTGTAGTACATAGTATATGAGTGAGTTGCACTGAAAAACTTAGAATATAAGAAACGCACATTGTAGTACATAGTATATGAGTGAGTTGCACTGAAAAACTTAGAATATAAGAAACGCACAGTGTAGTACATAGTATATGAGTGAGGTGCACTGAAAAACTTAGAATTTACTGAAAAACCAGCATTACACGAAATGCACAGTGTAGTACATAGTATATGAGTGAGTTGCACTGAAAAACTTAGAATATAAGAAACGCACAGTGTAGTACATAGTATATGAGTGAGTTGCACTGAAAAACTTAGAATATAAGAAACGCACAGTGTAGTACATAGTATATGAGTGAGTTGCACTGAAAAACTTAGAATATAAGAAACGCACAGTGTAGTACATAGTATATGAGTGAGTTGCACTGAAAAACTTAGAATATAAGAAACGCACAGTGTAGTACATAGTATATGAGTGAGTTGCACTGAAAAACTTAGAATATAAGAAACGCACAGTGTAGTACATAGTATATGAGTGAGTTGCACTGAAAAACTTAGAATATAAGAAACGCACATTGTAGTACATAGTATATGAGTGAGTTGCACTGAAAAACTTAGAATATAAGAAACGCACAGTGTAGTACATAGTATATGAGTGAGTTGCACTGAAAAACTTAGAATATAAGAAACGCACAGTGTAGTACATAGTATATGAGTGAGTTGCACTGAAAAACTTAGAATTTACAGAAAAACCAGCATTACACGAAATGCACAGTGTAGTACATAGTATATGAGTGAGTTGCACTGAAAAACTTAGAATATAAGAAACGCACAGTGTAGTACATAGTATATGAGTGAGTTGCACTGAAAAACTTAGAATATAAGAAACGCACAGTGTAGTACATAGTATATGAGTGAGTTGCACTGAAAAACTTAGAATATAAGAAACGCACAGTGTAGTACATAGTATATGAGTGAGTTGCACTGAAAAACTTAGAATTTACAGAAAAACCAGCATTACACGAAATGCACAGTGTAGTACATAGTATATGAGTGAGTTGCACTGAAAAACTTAGAATATAAGAAACGCACAGTGTAGTACATAGTATACGAGTGAGTTGCACTGAAAAACTTAGAATATAAGAAACGCACAGTGTAGTACATAGTATATGAGTGAGTTGCACTGAAAAACTTAGAATATAAGAAACGCACAGTGTAGTACATAGTATATGAGTGAGTTGCACTGAAAAATTTATAATATAAGAAACGCACAGTGTAGTACATAGTATATGAGTGAGGTGCACTGAAAAACTTAGAATTTACTGAAAAACCAGCATTACACGAAATGCACAGTGTAGTACATAGTATATGAGTGAGTTGCACTGAAAAACTTAGATATAAGAAACGCACAGTGTAGTACATAGTATATGAGTGAGTTGCACTGAAAAACTTAGAATATAAGAAACGCACAGTGTAATACATAGTATATGAGTGAGTTGCACTGAAAAACTTAGAGTATAAGAAACGCACAGTGTAGTACATAGTATATGAGTGAGTTGCACTGAAAAACTTAGAATATAAGAAACGCACAGTGTAGTACATAGTATATGAGTGAGTTGCACTGAAAAACTTAGAATATAAGAAACGCACAGTGTAGTACATAGTATATGAGTGAGTTGCACTGAAAAACTTAGAATATAAGAAACGCACAGTGTAGTACATAGTATATGAGTGAGTTGCACTGAAAAACTTAGAATATAAGAAACGCACAGTGTAGTACATAGTATATGAGTGAGTTGCACTGAAAAACTTAGAATATAAGAAACGCACAGTGTAGTACATAGTATATGAGTGAGTTGCACTGAAAAACTTAGAATATAAGAAACGCACAGTGTAGTACATAGTATATGAGTGAGTTGCACTGAAAAACTTAGAATATAAGAAACGCACAGTGTAGTACATAGTATATGAGTGAGTTGCACTGAAAAACTTAGAATATAAGAAACGCACAGTGTAGTACATAGTATATGAGTGAGTTGCACTGAAAAACTAAGAATATAAGAAACGCACAGTGTAGTACATAGTATATGAGTGAGTTGCACTGAAAAACTTAGAATATAAGAAACGCACAGTGTAGTACATAGTATATGAGTGAGTTGCACTGAAAAACTTAGAATATAAGAAACGCACAGTGTAGTACATAGTATATGAGTGAGTTGCACTGAAAAACTTAGAATATAAGAAACGCACAGTGTAGTACATAGTATATGAGTGAGTTGCACTGAAAAACTTAGAATATAAGAAACGCACATTGTAGTACATAGTATATGAGTGAGTTGCACTGAAAAACTTAGAATATAAGAAACGCACAGTGTAGTACATAGTATATGAGTGAGTTGCACTGAAAAACTTAGAATATAAGAAACGCACAGTGTAGTACATAGTATATGAGTGAGTTGCACTGAAAAACTTAGAATTTACAGAAAAACCAGCATTACACGAAATGCACAGTGTAGTACATAGTATATGAGTGAGTTGCACTGAAAAACTTAGAATATAAGAAACGCACAGTGTAGTACATAGTATATGAGTGAGTTGCACTGAAAAACTTAGAATATAAGAAACGCACAGTGTAGTACATAGTATATGAGTGAGTTGCACTGAAAAACTTAGAATATAAGAAACGCACAGTGTAGTACATAGTATATGAGTGAGTTGCACTGAAAAACTTAGAATATAAGAAACGCACAGTGTAGTACATAGTATATGAGTGAGTTGCACTGAAAAACTTAGAATATAAGAAACGCATAGTGTAGTACATAGTATATGAGTGAGTTGCACTGAAAAACTTAGAATATAAGAAACGCACAGTGTAGTACATAGTATATGAGTGTGTTGCACTGAAAAACTTAGAATATAAGAAACGCACAGTGTAGTACATAGTATATGAGTGAGTTTCACTGAAAAATTTAGAATATAAGAAACGCACAGTGTAGTACATAGTATATGAGTGAGTTGCACTGAAAAACTTAGAATATAAGAAACGCACAGTGTAGTACATAGTATATGAGTGAGTTGCACTGAAAAATTTATAATATAAGAAACGCACAGTGTAGTACATAGTATATGAGTGAGGTGCACTGAAAAACTTAGAATTTACTGAAAAACCAGCATTACACGAAATGCACAGTGTAGTACATAGTATATGAGTGAGTTGCACTGAAAAACTTAGATATAAGAAACGCACAGTGTAGTACATAGTATATGAGTGAGTTGCACTGAAAAACTTAGAATATAAGAAACGCACAGTGTAATACATAGTATATGAGTGAGTTGCACTGAAAAACTTAGAGTATAAGAAACGCACAGTGTAGTACATAGTATATGAGTGAGTTGCACTGAAAAACTTAGAATATAAGAAACGCACAGTGTAGTACATAGTATATGAGTGAGTTGCACTGAAAAACTTAGAATATAAGAAACGCACAGTGTAGTACATAGTATATGAGTGAGTTGCACTGAAAAACTTAGAATATAAGAAACGCACAGTGTAGTACATAGTATATGAGTGAGTTGCACTGAAAAACTTAGAATATAAGAAACGCACAGTGTAGTACATAGTATATGAGTGAGTTGCACTGAAAAACTTAGAATATAAGAAACGCACAGTGTAGTACATAGTATATGAGTGAGTTGCACTGAAAAACTTAGAATATAAGAAACGCACAGTGTAGTACATAGTATATGAGTGAGTTGCACTGAAAAACTTAGAATATAAGAAACGCACAGTGTAGTACATAGTATATGAGTGAGTTGCACTGAAAAACTAAGAATATAAGAAACGCACAGTGTAGTACATAGTATATGAGTGAGTTGCACTGAAAAACTTAGAATATAAGAAACGCACAGTGTAGTACATAGTATATGAGTGAGTTGCACTGAAAAACTTAGAATATAAGAAACGCACATTGTAGTACATAGTATATGAGTGAGTTGCACTGAAAAACTTAGAATATAAGAAACGCACAGTGTAGTACATAGTATATGAGTGAGTTGCACTGAAAAACTTAGAATATAAGAAACGCACAGTGTAGTACATAGTATATGAGTGAGTTGCACTGAAAAACTTAGAATTTACAGAAAAACCAGCATTACACGAAATGCACAGTGTAGTACATAGTATATGAGTGAGTTGCACTGAAAAACTTAGAATATAAGAAACGCACAGTGTAGTACATAGTATACGAGTGAGTTGCACTGAAAAACTTAGAATATAAGAAACGCACAGTGTAGTACATAGTATATGAGTGAGTTGCACTGAAAAACTTAGAATATAAGAAACGCACAGTGTAGTACATAGTATATGAGTGAGTTGCACTGAAAAACTTAGAATATAAGAAACGCACAGTGTAGTACATAGTATATGAGTGAGTTGCACTGAAAAACTTAGAATATAAGAAACGCACAGTGTAGTACATAGTATATGAGTGAGTTGCACTGAAAAACTTAGAATATAAGAAACGCACAGTGTAGTACATAGTGTATGAGTGAGTTGCACTGAAAAATTTAGAATATAAGAAACGCACAGTGTAGTACATAGTATATGAGTGAGGTGCACTGAAAAACTTAGAATTTACTGAAAAACCAGCATTACACGAAATGCACAGTGTAGTACATAGTATATGAGTGAGTTGCACTGAAAAACTTAGAATATAAGAAACGCACAGTGTAGTACATAGTATATGAGTGAGTTGCACTGAAAAACTTAGAATATAAGAAACGCACAGTGTAGTACATAGTGTATGAGTGAGTTGCACTGAAAAATTTAGAATATAAGAAACGCACAGTGTAGTACATAGTATATGAGTGAGTTGCACTGAAAAACTTAGAATATAAGAAACGCACAGTGTAGTACATAGTATATGAGTGAGTTGCACTGAAAAACTTAGAATATAAGAAACGCACAGTGTAGTACATAGTATATGAGTGAGTTGCACTGAAAAACTTAGAATATAAGAAACGCACAGTGTAGTACATAGTATATGAGTGAGTTGCACTGAAAAACTTAGAATATAAGAAACGCACATTGTAGTACATAGTATATGAGTGAGTTGCACTGAAAAACTTAGAATATAAGAAACGCACAGTGTAGTACATAGTATATGAGTGAGTTGCACTGAAAAACTTAGAATATAAGAAACGCACAGTGTAGTACATAGTATATGAGTGAGTTGCACTGAAAAACTTAGAATTTACAGAAAAACCAGCATTACACGAAATGCACAGTGTAGTACATAGTATATGAGTGAGTTGCACTGAAAAACTTAGAATATAAGAAACGCACAGTGTAGTACATAGTATATGAGTGAGTTGCACTGAAAAACTTAGAATATAAGAAACGCACAGTGTAGTACATAGTATATGAGTGAGTTGCACTGAAAAACTTAGAATATAAGAAACGCACAGTGTAGTACATAGTATATGAGTGAGTTGCACTGAAAAACTTAGAATATAAGAAACGCACAGTGTAGTACATAGTATATGAGTGAGTTGCACTGAAAAACTTAGAATATAAGAAACGCATAGTGTAGTACATAGTATATGAGTGAGTTGCACTGAAAAACTTAGAATATAAGAAACGCACAGTGTAGTACATAGTATATGAGTGTGTTGCACTGAAAAACTTAGAATATAAGAAACGCACAGTGTAGTACATAGTATATGAGTGAGTTTCACTGAAAAATTTAGAATATAAGAAACGCACAGTGTAGTACATAGTATATGAGTGAGTTGCACTGAAAAACTTAGAATATAAGAAACGCACAGTGTAGTACATAGTATATGAGTGAGTTGCAATGAAAAATTTATAATATAAGAAACGCACAGTGTAGTACATAGTATATGAGTGAGGTGCACTGAAAAACTTAGAATTTACTGAAAAACCAGCATTACACGAAATGCACAGTGTAGTACATAGTATATGAGTGAGTTGCACTGAAAAACTTAGATATAAGAAACGCACAGTGTAGTACATAGTATATGAGTGAGTTGCACTGAAAAACTTAGAATATAAGAAACGCACAGTGTAATACATAGTATATGAGTGAGTTGCACTGAAAAACTTAGAGTATAAGAAACGCACAGTGTAGTACATAGTATATGAGTGAGTTGCACTGAAAAACTTAGAATATAAGAAACGCACAGTGTAGTACATAGTATATGAGTGAGTTGCACTGAAAAACTTAGAATATAAGAAACGCACAGTGTAGTACATAGTATATGAGTGAGTTGCACTGAAAAACTTAGAATATAAGAAACGCACAGTGTAGTACATAGTATATGAGTGAGTTGCACTGAAAAACTTAGAATATAAGAAACGCACAGTGTAGTACATAGTATATGAGTGAGTTGCACTGAAAAACTTAGAATATAAGAAACGCACAGTGTAGTACATAGTATATGAGTGAGTTGCACTGAAAAACTTAGAATATAAGAAACGCACAGTGTAGTACATAGTATATGAGTGAGTTGCACTGAAAAACTTAGAATATAAGAAACGCACAGTGTAGTACATAGTATATGAGTGAGTTGCACTGAAAAACTAAGAATATAAGAAACGCACAGTGTAGTACATAGTATATGAGTGAGTTGCACTGAAAAACTTAGAATATAAGAAACGCACAGTGTAGTACATAGTATATGAGTGAGTTGCACTGAAAAACTTAGAATATAAGAAACGCACATTGTAGTACATAGTATATGAGTGAGTTGCACTGAAAAACTTAGAATATAAGAAACGCACAGTGTAGTACATAGTATATGAGTGAGTTGCACTGAAAAACTTAGAATATAAGAAACGCACAGTGTAGTACATAGTATATGAGTGAGTTGCACTGAAAAACTTAGAATTTACAGAAAAACCAGCATTACACGAAATGCACAGTGTAGTACATAGTATATGAGTGAGTTGCACTGAAAAACTTAGAATATAAGAAACGCACAGTGTAGTACATAGTATATGAGTGAGTTGCACTGAAAAACTTAGAATATAAGAAACGCATAGTGTAGTACATAGTATATGAGTGAGTTGCACTGAAAAACTTAGAATATAAGAAACGCACAGTGTAGTACATAGTATATGAGTGTGTTGCACTGAAAAACTTAGAATATAAGAAACGCACAGTGTAGTACATAGTATATGAGTGAGTTTCACTGAAAAATTTAGAATATAAGAAACGCACAGTGTAGTACATAGTATATGAGTGAGTTGCACTGAAAAACTTAGAATATAAGAAACGCACAGTGTAGTACATAGTATATGAGTGAGTTGCAATGAAAAATTTATAATATAAGAAACGCACAGTGTAGTACATAGTATATGAGTGAGGTGCACTGAAAAACTTAGAATTTACTGAAAAACCAGCATTACACGAAATGCACAGTGTAGTACATAGTATATGAGTGAGTTGCACTGAAAAACTTAGATATAAGAAACGCACAGTGTAGTACATAGTATATGAGTGAGTTGCACTGAAAAACTTAGAATATAAGAAACGCACAGTGTAATACATAGTATATGAGTGAGTTGCACTGAAAAACTTAGAGTATAAGAAACGCACAGTGTAGTACATAGTATATGAGTGAGTTGCACTGAAAAACTTAGAATATAAGAAACGCACAGTGTAGTACATAGTATATGAGTGAGTTGCACTGAAAAACTTAGAATATAAGAAACGCACAGTGTAGTACATAGTATATGAGTGAGTTGCACTGAAAAACTTAGAATATAAGAAACGCACAGTGTAGTACATAGTATATGAGTGAGTTGCACTGAAAAACTTAGAATATAAGAAACGCACAGTGTAGTACATAGTATATGAGTGAGTTGCACTGAAAAACTTAGAATATAAGAAACGCACAGTGTAGTACATAGTATATGAGTGAGTTGCACTGAAAAACTTAGAATATAAGAAACGCACAGTGTAGTACATAGTATATGAGTGAGTTGCACTGAAAAACTTAGAATATAAGAAACGCACAGTGTAGTACATAGTATATGAGTGAGTTGCACTGAAAAACTAAGAATATAAGAAACGCACAGTGTAGTACATAGTATATGAGTGAGTTGCACTGAAAAACTTAGAATATAAGAAACGCACAGTGTAGTACATAGTATATGAGTGAGTTGCACTGAAAAACTTAGAATATAAGAAACGCACATTGTAGTACATAGTATATGAGTGAGTTGCACTGAAAAACTTAGAATATAAGAAACGCACAGTGTAGTACATAGTATATGAGTGAGTTGCACTGAAAAACTTAGAATATAAGAAACGCACAGTGTAGTACATAGTATATGAGTGAGTTGCACTGAAAAACTTAGAATTTACAGAAAAACCAGCATTACACGAAATGCACAGTGTAGTACATAGTATATGAGTGAGTTGCACTGAAAAACTTAGAATATAAGAAACGCACAGTGTAGTACATAGTATACGAGTGAGTTGCACTGAAAAACTTAGAATATAAGAAACGCACAGTGTAGTACATAGTATATGAGTGAGTTGCACTGAAAAACTTAGAATATAAGAAACGCACAGTGTAGTACATAGTATATGAGTGAGTTGCACTGAAAAACTTAGAATATAAGAAACGCACAGTGTAGTACATAGTATATGAGTGAGTTGCACTGAAAAACTTAGAATATAAGAAACGCACAGTGTAGTACATAGTATATGAGTGAGTTGCACTGAAAAACTTAGAATATAAGAAACGCACAGTGTAGTACATAGTGTATGAGTGAGTTGCACTGAAAAATTTAGAATATAAGAAACGCACAGTGTAGTACATAGTATATGAGTGAGGTGCACTGAAAAACTTAGAATTTACTGAAAAACCAGCATTACACGAAATGCACAGTGTAGTACATAGTATATGAGTGAGTTGCACTGAAAAACTTAGAATATAAGAAACGCACAGTGTAGTACATAGTATATGAGTGAGTTGCACTGAAAAACTTAGAATTTACAGAAAAACCAGCATTACACGAAATGCACAGTGTAGTACATAGTATATGAGTGAGTTGCACTGAAAAACTTAGAATATAAGAAACGCACAGTGTAGTACATAGTATACGAGTGAGTTGCACTGAAAAACTTAGAATATAAGAAACGCACAGTGTAGTACATAGTATATGAGTGAGTTGCACTGAAAAACTTAGAATATAAGAAACGCACAGTGTAGTACATAGTATATGAGTGAGTTGCACTGAAAAACTTAGAATATAAGAAACGCACAGTGTAGTACATAGTATATGAGTGAGTTGCACTGAAAAACTTAGAATATAAGAAACGCACAGTGTAGTACATAGTATATGAGTGAGTTGCACTGAAAAACTTAGAATATAAGAAACGCACAGTGTAGTACATAGTGTATGAGTGAGTTGCACTGAAAAATTTAGAATATAAGAAACGCACAGTGTAGTACATAGTATATGAGTGAGGTGCACTGAAAAACTTAGAATTTACTGAAAAACCAGCATTACACGAAATGCACAGTGTAGTACATAGTATATGAGTGAGTTGCACTGAAAAACTTAGAATATAAGAAACGCACAGTGTAGTACATAGTATATGAGTGAGTTGCACTGAAAAACTTAGAATATAAGAAACGCACAGTGTAGTACATAGTGTATGAGTGAGTTGCACTGAAAAATTTAGAATATAAGAAACGCACAGTGTAGTACATAGTATATGAGTGAGTTGCACTGAAAAACTTAGAATATAAGAAACGCACAGTGTAGTACATAGTATATGAGTGAGTTGCACTGAAAAACTTAGAATATAAGAAACGCACAGTGTAGTACATAGTATATGAGTGAGTTGCACTGAAAAACTTAGAATTTACAGAAAAACCAGCATTACACGAAATGCACAGTGTAGTACATAGTATATGAGTGAGTTGCACTGAAAAACTTAGAATATAAGAAACGCACAGTGTAGTACATAGTATATGAGTGAGTTGCACTGAAAAACTTAGAATATAAGAAACGCACAGTGTAGTACATAGTATATGAGTGAGTTGCACTGAAAAACTTAGAATATAAGAAACGCACAGTGTAGTACATAGTATATGAGTGAGTTGCACTGAAAAACTTAGAATATAAGAAACGCACAGTGTAGTACATAGTATATGAGTGAGTTGCACTGAAAAACTTAGAATATAAGAAACGCATAGTGTAGTACATAGTATATGAGTGAGTTGCACTGAAAAACTTAGAATATAAGAAACGCACAGTGTAGTACATAGTATATGAGTGTGTTGCACTGAAAAACTTAGAATATAAGAAACGCACAGTGTAGTACATAGTATATGAGTGAGTTTCACTGAAAAATTTAGAATATAAGAAACGCACAGTGTAGTACATAGTATATGAGTGAGTTGCACTGAAAAACTTAGAATATAAGAAACGCACAGTGTAGTACATAGTATATGAGTGAGTTGCACTGAAAAATTTATAATATAAGAAACGCACAGTGTAGTACATAGTATATGAGTGAGGTGCACTGAAAAACTTAGAATTTACTGAAAAACCAGCATTACACGAAATGCACAGTGTAGTACATAGTATATGAGTGAGTTGCACTGAAAAACTTAGATATAAGAAACGCACAGTGTAGTACATAGTATATGAGTGAGTTGCACTGAAAAACTTAGAATATAAGAAACGCACAGTGTAATACATAGTATATGAGTGAGTTGCACTGAAAAACTTAGAGTATAAGAAACGCACAGTGTAGTACATAGTATATGAGTGAGTTGCACTGAAAAACTTAGAATATAAGAAACGCACAGTGTAGTACATAGTATATGAGTGAGTTGCACTGAAAAACTTAGAATATAAGAAACGCACAGTGTAGTACATAGTATATGAGTGAGTTGCACTGAAAAACTTAGAATATAAGAAACGCACAGTGTAGTACATAGTATATGAGTGAGTTGCACTGAAAAACTTAGAATATAAGAAACGCACAGTGTAGTACATAGTATATGAGTGAGTTGCACTGAAAAACTTAGAATATAAGAAACGCACAGTGTAGTACATAGTATATGAGTGAGTTGCACTGAAAAACTTAGAATATAAGAAACGCACAGTGTAGTACATAGTATATGAGTGAGTTGCACTGAAAAACTTAGAATATAAGAAACGCACAGTGTAGTACATAGTATATGAGTGAGTTGCACTGAAAAACTAAGAATATAAGAAACGCACAGTGTAGTACATAGTATATGAGTGAGTTGCACTGAAAAACTTAGAATATAAGAAACGCACAGTGTAGTACATAGTATATGAGTGAGTTGCACTGAAAAACTTAGAATATAAGAAACGCACATTGTAGTACATAGTATATGAGTGAGTTGCACTGAAAAACTTAGAATATAAGAAACGCACAGTGTAGTACATAGTATATGAGTGAGTTGCACTGAAAAACTTAGAATATAAGAAACGCACAGTGTAGTACATAGTATATGAGTGAGTTGCACTGAAAAACTTAGAATTTACAGAAAAACCAGCATTACACGAAATGCACAGTGTAGTACATAGTATATGAGTGAGTTGCACTGAAAAACTTAGAATATAAGAAACGCACAGTGTAGTACATAGTATACGAGTGAGTTGCACTGAAAAACTTAGAATATAAGAAACGCACAGTGTAGTACATAGTATATGAGTGAGTTGCACTGAAAAACTTAGAATATAAGAAACGCACAGTGTAGTACATAGTATATGAGTGAGTTGCACTGAAAAACTTAGAATATAAGAAACGCACAGTGTAGTACATAGTATATGAGTGAGTTGCACTGAAAAACTTAGAATATAAGAAACGCACAGTGTAGTACATAGTATATGAGTGAGTTGCACTGAAAAACTTAGAATATAAGAAACGCACAGTGTAGTACATAGTGTATGAGTGAGTTGCACTGAAAAATTTAGAATATAAGAAACGCACAGTGTAGTACATAGTATATGAGTGAGGTGCACTGAAAAACTTAGAATTTACTGAAAAACCAGCATTACACGAAATGCACAGTGTAGTACATAGTATATGAGTGAGTTGCACTGAAAAACTTAGAATATAAGAAACGCACAGTGTAGTACATAGTATATGAGTGAGTTGCACTGAAAAACTTAGAATATAAGAAACGCACAGTGTAGTACATAGTGTATGAGTGAGTTGCACTGAAAAATTTAGAATATAAGAAACGCACAGTGTAGTACATAGTATATGAGTGAGGTGCACTGAAAAACTTAGAATTTACTGAAAAACCAGCATTACACGAAATGCACAGTGTAGTACATAGTATATGAGTGAGTTGCACTGAAAAACTTAGAATATAAGAAACGCACAGTGTAGTACATAGTATATGAGTGAGTTGCACTGAAAAACTTAGAATATAAGAAACGCACAGTGTAGTACATAGTATATGAGTGAGTTGCACTGAAAAACTTAGAATATAAGAAACGCACAGTGTAGTACATAGTATATGAGTGAGTTGCACTGAAAAACTAAGAATATAAGAAACGCACAGTGTAGTAAATAGTATATGAGTGAGTTGCACTGAAAAACTAAGAATATAAGAAACGCACAGTGTAGTACATAGTATATGAGTGAGTTGCACTGAAAAACTTAGAATATAAGAAACGCACAGTGTAGTACATAGTATATGAGTGAGTTGCACTGAAAAACTTAGAATATAAGAAACGCACAGTGTAGTACATAGTATATGAGTGAGTTGCACTGAAAAACTTAGAATATAAGAAACGCACAGTGTAGTACATAGTATATGAGTGAGTTGCACTGAAAAATTTAGAATATAAGAAACGCACAGTGTAGTACATAGTATATGAGTGAGGTGCACTGAAAAACTTAGAATTTACTGAAAAACCAGCATTACACGAAATGCACAGTGTAGTACATAGTATATGAGTGAGTTGCACTGAAAAACTTAGAATATAAGAAACGCACAGTGTAGTACATAGTATATGAGTGAGTTGCACTGAAAAACTTAGAATATAAGAAACGCACAGTGTAGTACATAGTATATGAGTGAGTTGCACTGAAAAACTTAGAATATAAGAAACGCACAGTGTAGTACATAGTATATGAGTGAGTTGCACTGAAAAACTTAGAATATAAGAAACGCACAGTGTAGTACATAGTATATGAGTGAGTTGCACTGAAAAACTTAGAATATAAGAAACGCACAGTGTAGTACATAGTATATGAGTGAGTTGCACTGAAAAACTTAGAATATAAGAAACGCACATTGTAGTACATAGTATATGAGTGAGTTGCACTGAAAAACTTAGAATATAAGAAACGCACAGTGTAGTACATAGTATATGAGTGAGTTGCACTGAAAAACTTAGAATATAAGAAACGCACAGTGTAGTACATAGTATATGAGTGAGTTGCACTGAAAAACTTAGAATTTACAGAAAAACCAGCATTACACGAAATGCACAGTGTAGTACATAGTATATGAGTGAGTTGCACTGAAAAACTTAGAATATAAGAAACGCACAGTGTAGTACATAGTATATGAGTGAGTTGCACTGAAAAACTTAGAATATAAGAAACGCACAGTGTAGTACATAGTATATGAGTGAGTTGCACTGAAAAACTTAGAATATAAGAAACGCACAGTGTAGTACATAGTATATGAGTGAGTTGCACTGAAAAACTTAGAATATAAGAAACGCACAGTGTAGTACATAGTATATGAGTGAGTTGCACTGAAAAACTTAGAATATAAGAAACGCATAGTGTAGTACATAGTATATGAGTGAGTTGCACTGAAAAACTTAGAATATAAGAAACGCACAGTGTAGTACATAGTATATGAGTGTGTTGCACTGAAAAACTTAGAATATAAGAAACGCACAGTGTAGTACATAGTATATGAGTGAGTTTCACTGAAAAATTTAGAATATAAGAAACGCACAGTGTAGTACATAGTATATGAGTGAGTTGCACTGAAAAACTTAGAATATAAGAAACGCACAGTGTAGTACATAGTATATGAGTGAGTTGCACTGAAAAATTTATAATATAAGAAACGCACAGTGTAGTACATAGTATATGAGTGAGGTGCACTGAAAAACTTAGAATTTACTGAAAAACCAGCATTACACGAAATGCACAGTGTAGTACATAGTATATGAGTGAGTTGCACTGAAAAACTTAGATATAAGAAACGCACAGTGTAGTACATAGTATATGAGTGAGTTGCACTGAAAAACTTAGAATATAAGAAACGCACAGTGTAATACATAGTATATGAGTGAGTTGCACTGAAAAACTTAGAGTATAAGAAACGCACAGTGTAGTACATAGTATATGAGTGAGTTGCACTGAAAAACTTAGAATATAAGAAACGCACAGTGTAGTACATAGTATATGAGTGAGTTGCACTGAAAAACTTAGAATATAAGAAACGCACATTGTAGTACATAGTATATGAGTGAGTTGCACTGAAAAACTTAGAATATAAGAAACACACAGTGTAATACATAGTATATGAGTGAGTTGCACTGAAAAACTTAGAGTATAAGAAACGCACAGTGTAGTACATAGTATATGAGTGAGTTGCACTGAAAAACTTAGAATATAAGAAACGCACAGTGTAGTACATAGTATATGAGTGAGTTGCACTGAAAAACTTAGAATATAAGAAACGCACAGTGTAGTACATAGTATATGAGTGAGTTGCACTGAAAAACTTAGAATATAAGAAACGCACAGTGTAGTACATAGTATATGAGTGAGTTGCACTGAAAAACTTAGAATATAAGAAACGCACAGTGTAGTACATAGTATATGAGTGAGTTGCACTGAAAAACTTAGAATATAAGAAACGCACAGTGTAGTACATAGTATATGAGTGAGTTGCACTGAAAAACTTAGAATATAAGAAACGCACAGTGTAGTACATAGTATATGAGTGAGTTGCACTGAAAAACTTAGAATATAAGAAACGCACAGTGTAGTACATAGTATATGAGTGAGTTGCACTGAAAAACTAAGAATATAAGAAACGCACAGTGTAGTACATAGTATATGAGTGAGTTGCACTGAAAAACTTAGAATATAAGAAACGCACAGTGTAGTACATAGTATATGAGTGAGTTGCACTGAAAAACTTAGAATATAAGAAACGCACATTGTAGTACATAGTATATGAGTGAGTTGCACTGAAAAACTTAGAATATAAGAAACGCACAGTGTAGTACATAGTATATGAGTGAGTTGCACTGAAAAACTTAGAATATAAGAAACGCACAGTGTAGTACATAGTATATGAGTGAGTTGCACTGAAAAACTTAGAATTTACAGAAAAACCAGCATTACACGAAATGCCCAGTGTAGTACATAGTATATGAGTGAGTTGCACTGAAAAACTTAGAATATAAGAAACGCACAGTGTAGTACATAGTATACGAGTGAGTTGCACTGAAAAACTTAGAATATAAGAAACGCACAGTGTAGTACATAGTATATGAGTGAGTTGCACTGAAAAACTTAGAATATAAGAAACGCACAGTGTAGTACATAGTATATGAGTGAGTTGCACTGAAAAACTTAGAATATAAGAAACGCACAGTGTAGTACATAGTATATGAGTGAGTTGCACTGAAAAATTTAGAATATAAGAAACGCATAGTGTAGTACATAGTATATGAGTGAGTTGCACTGAAAAACTTAGAATATAAGAAACGCACAGTGTAGTACATAGTATATGAGTGAGTTTCACTGAAAAATTTAGAATATAAGAAACGCACAGTGTAGTACATAGTATATGAGTGAGTTGCACTGAAAAACTTAGAATATAAGAAACGCACAGTGTAGTACATAGTATATGAGTGAGTTGCACTGAAAAATTTAGAATATAAGAAACGCACAGTGTAGTAAATAGTATATGAGTGAGGTGCACTGAAAAACTTAGAATTTACTGAAAAACCAGCATTACACGAAATGCACAGTGTAGTACATAGTATATGAGTGAGTTGCACTGAAAAACTTAGAATATAAGAAACGCACAGTGTAGTACATAGTATATGAGTGAGTTGCACTGAAAAACTTAGAATATAAGAAACGCACAGTGTAATACATAGTATATGAGTGAGTTGCACTGAAAAACTTAGAGTATAAGAAACGCACAGTGTAGTACATAGTATATGAGTGAGTTGCACTGAAAAACTTAGAATATAAGAAACGCACAGTGTAGTACATAGTATATGAGTGAGTTGCACTGAAAAACTTAGAATATAAGAAACGCACAGTGTAGTACATAGTATATGAGTGAGTTGCACTGAAAAACTTAGAATATAAGAAACGCACAGTGTAGTACATAGTATATGAGTGAGTTGCACTGAAAAACTTAGAATATAAGAAACGCACAGTGTAGTACATAGTATATGAGTGAGTTGCACTGAAAAACTTAGAATATAAGAAACGCACAGTGTAGTACATAGTATATGAGTGAGTTGCACTGAAAAACTTAGAATATAAGAAACGCACAGTGTAGTACATAGTATATGAGTGAGTTGCACTGAAAAACTTAGAATATAAGAAACGCACAGTGTAGTACATAGTATATGAGTGAGTTGCACTGAAAAACTAAGAATATAAGAAACGCACAGTGTAGTACATAGTATATGAGTGAGTTGCACTGAAAAACTTAGAATATAAGAAACGCACAGTGTAGTACATAGTATATGAGTGAGTTGCACTGAAAAACTTAGAATATAAGAAACGCACAGTGTAGTACATAGTATATGAGTGAGTTGCACTGAAAAACTTAGAATATAAGAAACGCACAGTGTAGTACATAGTATATGAGTGAGTTGCACTGAAAAACTTAGAATATAAGAAACGCACAGTGTAGTACATAGTATATGAGTGAGTTGCACTGAAAAATTTAGAATATAAGAAACGCACAGTGTAGTACATAGTATATGAGTGAGGTGCACTGAAAAACTTAGAATTTACTGAAAAACCAGCATTACACGAAATGCACAGTGTAGTACATAGTATATGAGTGAGTTGCACTGAAAAACTTAGAATATAAGAAACGCACAGTGTAGTACATAGTATATGAGTGAGTTGCACTGAAAAACTTAGAATATAAGAAACGCACAGTGTAGTACATAGTATATGAGTGAGTTGCACTGAAAAACTTAGAATATAAGAAACGCACAGTGTAGTACATAGTATATGAGTGAGTTGCACTGAAAAACTTAGAATATAAGAAACGCACAGTGTAGTACATAGTATATGAGTGAGTTGCACTGAAAAACTTAGAATATAAGAAACGCACAGTGTAGTACATAGTATATGAGTGAGTTGCACTGAAAAACTTAGAATATAAGAAACGCACAGTGTAGTACATAGTATATGAGTGAGTTGCACTGAAAAACTTAGAATATAAGAAACGCACAGTGTAGTACATAGTATATGAGTGAGTTGCACTGAAAAACTAAGAATATAAGAAACGCACAGTGTAGTACATAGTATATGAGTGAGTTGCACTGAAAAACTTAGAATATAAGAAACGCACAGTGTAGTACATAGTATATGAGTGAGTTGCACTGAAAAACTTAGAATATAAGAAACGCACATTGTAGTACATAGTATATGAGTGAGTTGCACTGAAAAACTTAGAATATAAGAAACGCACAGTGTAGTACATAGTATATGAGTGAGTTGCACTGAAAAACTTAGAATATAAGAAACGCACAGTGTAGTACATAGTATATGAGTGAGTTGCACTGAAAAATTTAGAATATAAGAAACGCACAGTGTAGTACATAGTATATGAGTGAGGTGCACTGAAAAACTTAGAATTTACTGAAAAACCAGCATTACACGAAATGCACAGTGTAGTACATAGTATATGAGTGAGTTGCACTGAAAAACTTAGAATATAAGAAACGCACAGTGTAGTACATAGTATATGAATGAGTTGCACTGAAAAACTTAGAATATAAGAAACGCACAGTGTAGTACATAGTATATGAGTGAGTTGCACTGAAAAACTTAGAATATAAGAAACGCACAGTGTAGTACATAGTATATGAGTGAGTTGCACTGAAAAACTTAGAATATAAGAAACGCACAGTGTAGTACATAGTATATGAGTGAGTTGCACTGAAAAACTTAGAATATAAGAAACGCACAGTGTAGTACATAGTGTATGAGTGAGTTGCACTGAAAAATTTAGAATATAAGAAACGCAAAGTGTAGTACATAGTATATGAGTGAGGTGCACTGAAAAACTTAGAATTTACTGAAAAACCAGCATTACACGAAATGCACAGTGTAGTACATAGTATATGAGTGAGTTGCACTGAAAAACTTAGAATATAAGAAACGCACAGTGTAGTACATAGTATATGAGTGAGTTGCACTGAAAAACTTAGAATATAAGAAACGCACAGTGTAGTACATAGTGTATGAGTGAGTTGCACTGAAAAATTTAGAATATAAGAAACGCACAGTGTAGTACATAGTATATGAGTGAGGTGCACTGAAAAACTTAGAATTTACTGAAAAACCAGCATTACACGAAATGCACAGTGTAGTACATAGTATATGAGTGAGTTGCACTGAAAAACTTAGAATATAAGAAACGCACAGTGTAGTACATAGTATATGAGTGAGTTGCACTGAAAAACTTAGAATATAAGAAACGCACAGTGTAGTACATAGTATATGAGTGAGTTGCACTGAAAAACTTAGAATATAAGAAACGCACAGTGTAGTACATAGTATATGAGTGAGTTGCACTGAAAAACTAAGAATATAAGAAACGCACAGTGTAGTAAATAGTATATGAGTGAGTTGCACTGAAAAACTAAGAATATAAGAAACGCACAGTGTAGTACATAGTATATGAGTGAGTTGCACTGAAAAACTTAGAATATAAGAAACGCACAGTGTAGTACATAGTATATGAGTGAGTTGCACTGAAAAACTTAGAATATAAGAAACGCACAGTGTAGTACATAGTATATGAGTGAGTTGCACTGAAAAACTTAGAATATAAGAAACGCACAGTGTAGTACATAGTATATGAGTGAGTTGCACTGAAAAATTTAGAATATAAGAAACGCACAGTGTAGTACATAGTATATGAGTGAGGTGCACTGAAAAACTTAGAATTTACTGAAAAACCAGCATTACACGAAATGCACAGTGTAGTACATAGTATATGAGTGAGTTGCACTGAAAAACTTAGAATATAAGAAACGCACAGTGTAGTACATAGTATATGAGTGAGTTGCACTGAAAAACTTAGAATATAAGAAACGCACAGTGTAGTACATAGTATATGAGTGAGTTGCACTGAAAAACTTAGAATATAAGAAACGCACAGTGTAGTACATAGTATATGAGTGAGTTGCACTGAAAAACTTAGAATATAAGAAACGCACAGTGTAGTACATAGTATATGAGTGAGTTGCACTGAAAAACTTAGAATATAAGAAACGCACAGTGTAGTACATAGTATATGAGTGAGTTGCACTGAAAAACTTAGAATATAAGAAACGCACATTGTAGTACATAGTATATGAGTGAGTTGCACTGAAAAACTTAGAATATAAGAAACGCACAGTGTAGTACATAGTATATGAGTGAGTTGCACTGAAAAACTTAGAATATAAGAAACGCACAGTGTAGTACATAGTATATGAGTGAGTTGCACTGAAAAACTTAGAATTTACAGAAAAACCAGCATTACACGAAATGCACAGTGTAGTACATATTATATGAGTGAGTTGCACTGAAAAACTTAGAATATAAGAAACGCACAGTGTAGTACATAGTATATGAGTGAGTTGCACTGAAAAACTTAGAATATAAGAAACGCACAGTGTAGTACATAGTATATGAGTGAGTTGCACTGAAAAACTTAGAATATAAGAAACGCACAGTGTAGTACATAGTATATGAGTGAGTTGCACTGAAAAACTTAGAATATAAGAAACGCACAGTGTAGTACATAGTATATGAGTGAGTTGCACTGAAAAACTTAGAATATAAGAAACGCATAGTGTAGTACATAGTATATGAGTGAGTTGCACTGAAAAACTTAGAATATAAGAAACGCACAGTGTAGTACATAGTATATGAGTGTGTTGCACTGAAAAACTTAGAATATAAGAAACGCACAGTGTAGTACATAGTATATGAGTGAGTTTCACTGAAAAATTTAGAATATAAGAAACGCACAGTGTAGTACATAGTATATGAGTGAGTTGCACTGAAAAACTTAGAATATAAGAAACGCACAGTGTAGTACATAGTATATGAGTGAGTTGCACTGAAAAATTTATAATATAAGAAACGCACAGTGTAGTACATAGTATATGAGTGAGGTGCACTGAAAAACTTAGAATTTACTGAAAAACCAGCATTACACGAAATGCACAGTGTAGTACATAGTATATGAGTGAGTTGCACTGAAAAACTTAGATATAAGAAACGCACAGTGTAGTACATAGTATATGAGTGAGTTGCACTGAAAAACTTAGAATATAAGAAACGCACAGTGTAATACATAGTATATGAGTGAGTTGCACTGAAAAACTTAGAGTATAAGAAACGCACAGTGTAGTACATAGTATATGAGTGAGTTGCACTGAAAAACTTAGAATATAAGAAACGCACAGTGTAGTACATAGTATATGAGTGAGTTGCACTGAAAAACTTAGAATATAAGAAACGCACATTGTAGTACATAGTATATGAGTGAGTTGCACTGAAAAACTTAGAATATAAGAAACACACAGTGTAATACATAGTATATGAGTGAGTTGCACTGAAAAACTTAGAGTATAAGAAACGCACAGTGTAGTACATAGTATATGAGTGAGTTGCACTGAAAAACTTAGAATATAAGAAACGCACAGTGTAGTACATAGTATATGAGTGAGTTGCACTGAAAAACTTAGAATATAAGAAACGCACAGTGTAGTACATAGTATATGAGTGAGTTGCACTGAAAAACTTAGAATATAAGAAACGCACAGTGTAGTACATAGTATATGAGTGAGTTGCACTGAAAAACTTAGAATATAAGAAACGCACAGTGTAGTACATAGTATATGAGTGAGTTGCACTGAAAAACTTAGAATATAAGAAACGCACAGTGTAGTACATAGTATATGAGTGAGTTGCACTGAAAAACTTAGAATATAAGAAACGCACAGTGTAGTACATAGTATATGAGTGAGTTGCACTGAAAAACTTAGAATATAAGAAACGCACAGTGTAGTACATAGTATATGAGTGAGTTGCACTGAAAAACTAAGAATATAAGAAACGCACAGTGTAGTACATAGTATATGAGTGAGTTGCACTGAAAAACTTAGAATATAAGAAACGCACAGTGTAGTACATAGTATATGAGTGAGTTGCACTGAAAAACTTAGAATATAAGAAACGCACATTGTAGTACATAGTATATGAGTGAGTTGCACTGAAAAACTTAGAATATAAGAAACGCACAGTGTAGTACATAGTATATGAGTGAGTTGCACTGAAAAACTTAGAATATAAGAAACGCACAGTGTAGTACATAGTATATGAGTGAGTTGCACTGAAAAACTTAGAATTTACAGAAAAACCAGCATTACACGAAATGCACAGTGTAGTACATAGTATATGAGTGAGTTGCACTGAAAAACTTAGAATATAAGAAACGCACAGTGTAGTACATAGTATACGAGTGAGTTGCACTGAAAAACTTAGAATATAAGAAACGCACAGTGTAGTACATAGTATATGAGTGAGTTGCACTGAAAAACTTAGAATATAAGAAACGCACAGTGTAGTACATAGTATATGAGTGAGTTGCACTGAAAAACTTAGAATATAAGAAACGCACAGTGTAGTACATAGTATATGAGTGAGTTGCACTGAAAAATTTAGAATATAAGAAACGCATAGTGTAGTACATAGTATATGAGTGAGTTGCACTGAAAAACTTAGAATATAAGAAACGCACAGTGTAGTACATAGTATATGAGTGAGTTTCACTGAAATATTTAGAATATAAGAAACGCACAGTGTAGTACATAGTATATGAGTGAGTTGCACTGAAAAACTTAGAATATAAGAAACGCACAGTGTAGTACATAGTATATGAGTGAGTTGCACTGAAAAATTTAGAATATAAGAAACGCACAGTGTAGTAAATAGTATATGAGTGAGGTGCACTGAAAAACTTAGAATTTACTGAAAAACCAGCATTACACGAAATGCACAGTGTAGTACATAGTATATGAGTGAGTTGCACTGAAAAACTTAGAATATAAGAAACGCACAGTGTAGTACATAGTATATGAGTGAGTTGCACTGAAAAACTTAGAATATAAGAAACGCACAGTGTAATACATAGTATATGAGTGAGTTGCACTGAAAAACTTAGAGTATAAGAAACGCACAGTGTAGTACATAGTATATGAGTGAGTTGCACTGAAAAACTTAGAATATAAGAAACGCACAGTGTAGTACATAGTATATGAGTGAGTTGCACTGAAAAACTTAGAATATAAGAAACGCACAGTGTAGTACATAGTATATGAGTGAGTTGCACTGAAAAACTTAGAATATAAGAAACGCACAGTGTAGTACATAGTATATGAGTGAGTTGCACTGAAAAACTTAGAATATAAGAAACGCACAGTGTAGTACATAGTATATGAGTGAGTTGCACTGAAAAACTTAGAATATAAGAAACGCACAGTGTAGTACATAGTATATGAGTGAGTTGCACTGAAAAACTTAGAATATAAGAAACGCACAGTGTAGTACATAGTATATGAGTGAGTTGCACTGAAAAACTTAGAATATAAGAAACGCACAGTGTAGTACATAGTATATGAGTGAGTTGCACTGAAAAACTAAGAATATAAGAAACGCACAGTGTAGTACATAGTATATGAGTGAGTTGCACTGAAAAACTTAGAATATAAGAAACGCACAGTGTAGTACATAGTATATGAGTGAGTTGCACTGAAAAACTTAGAATATAAGAAACGCACAGTGTAGTACATAGTATATGAGTGAGTTGCACTGAAAAACTTAGAATATAAGAAACGCACAGTGTAGTACATAGTATATGAGTGAGTTGCACTGAAAAACTTAGAATATAAGAAACGCACAGTGTAGTACATAGTATATGAGTGAGTTGCACTGAAAAATTTAGAATATAAGAAACGCACAGTGTAGTACATAGTATATGAGTGAGGTGCACTGAAAAACTTAGAATTTACTGAAAAACCAGCATTACACGAAATGCACAGTGTAGTACATAGTATATGAGTGAGTTGCACTGAAAAACTTAGAATATAAGAAACGCACAGTGTAGTACATAGTATATGAGTGAGTTGCACTGAAAAACTTAGAATATAAGAAACGCACAGTGTAGTACATAGTATATGAGTGAGTTGCACTGAAAAACTTAGAATATAAGAAACGCACAGTGTAGTACATAGTATATGAGTGAGTTGCACTGAAAAACTTAGAATATAAGAAACGCACAGTGTAGTACATAGTATATGAGTGAGTTGCACTGAAAAACTTAGAATATAAGAAACGCACAGTGTAGTACATAGTATATGAGTGAGTTGCACTGAAAAACTTAGAATATAAGAAACGCACAGTGTAGTACATAGTATATGAGTGAGTTGCACTGAAAAACTTAGAATATAAGAAACGCACAGTGTAGTACATAGTATATGAGTGAGTTGCACTGAAAAACTAAGAATATAAGAAACGCACAGTGTAGTACATAGTATATGAGTGAGTTGCACTGAAAAACTTAGAATATAAGAAACGCACAGTGTAGTACATAGTATATGAGTGAGTTGCACTGAAAAACTTAGAATATAAGAAACGCACATTGTAGTACATAGTATATGAGTGAGTTGCACTGAAAAACTTAGAATATAAGAAACGCACAGTGTAGTACATAGTATATGAGTGAGTTGCACTGAAAAACTTAGAATATAAGAAACGCACAGTGTAGTACATAGTATATGAGTGAGTTGCACTGAAAAATTTAGAATATAAGAAACGCACAGTGTAGTACATAGTATATGAGTGAGGTGCACTGAAAAACTTAGAATTTACTGAAAAACCAGCATTACACGAAATGCACAGTGTAGTACATAGTATATGAGTGAGTTGCACTGAAAAACTTAGAATATAAGAAACGCACAGTGTAGTACATAGTATATGAGTGAGTTGCACTGAAAAACTTAGAATATAAGAAACGCACAGTGTAGTACATAGTATATGAGTGAGTTGCACTGAAAAACTTAGAATATAAGAAACGCACAGTGTAGTACATAGTATATGAGTGAGTTGCACTGAAAAACTTAGAATATAAGAAACGCACAGTGTAGTACATAGTATATGAGTGAGTTGCACTGAAAAACTTAGAATATAAAAAACGCACAGTGTAGTACATAGTATATAAGTGAGTTGCACTGAAAAACTTAGAATATAAGAAACGCACAGTGTAGTACATAGTATATGAGTGAGTTGCACTGAAAAACTTAGAATATAAGAAACGCACAGTGTAGTACATAGTATATGAGTGAGTTTCACTGAAAAACTAAGAATATAAGAAACGCACAGTATAGTACATAGTATATGAGTGAGTTGCACTGAAAAACTTAGAATATAAGAAACGCACAGTGTAGTACATAGTATATGAGTGAGGTGCACTGAAAAACTTAGAATATAAGAAACGCACAGTGTAGTACATAGTATATGAGTGAGTTGCACTGAAAAACTTAGAATATAAGAAACGCACAGTGTAGTACATAGTATATGAGTGAGTTGCACTGAAAAATTTATAATATAAGAAACGCACAGTGTAGTACATAGTATATGAGTGAGGTGCACTGAAAAACTTAGAATTTACTGAAAAACCAGCATTACACGAAATACACAGTGTAGAACATAGTATATGAGTGAGTTGCACTGAAAAATTTATAATATAAGAAACGCACAGTGTAGTACATAGTATATGAGTGAGGTGCACTGAAAAACTTAGAATTTACTGAAAAACCAGCATTACACGAAATGCACAGTGTAGTACATAGTATATGAGTGAGTTGCACTGAAAAACTTAGATATAAGAAACGCACAGTGTAGTACATAGTATATGAGTGAGTTGCACTGAAAAACTTAGAATATAAGAAACGCACAGTGTAATACATAGTATATGAGTGAGTTGCACTGAAAAACTTAGAGTATAAGAAACGCACAGTGTAGTACATAGTATATGAGTGAGTTGCACTGAAAAACTTAGAATATAAGAAACGCACAGTGTAGTACATAGTATATGAGTGAGTTGCACTGAAAAACTTAGAATATAAGAAACGCACATTGTAGTACATAGTATATGAGTGAGTTGCACTGAAAAACTTAGAATATAAGAAACACACAGTGTAATACATAGTATATGAGTGAGTTGCACTGAAAAACTTAGAGTATAAGAAACGCACAGTGTAGTACATAGTATATGAGTGAGTTGCACTGAAAAACTTAGAATATAAGAAACGCACAGTGTAGTACATAGTATATGAGTGAGTTGCACTGAAAAACTTAGAATATAAGAAACGCACAGTGTAGTACATAGTATATGAGTGAGTTGCACTGAAAAACTTAGAATATAAGAAACGCACAGTGTAGTACATAGTATATGAGTGAGTTGCACTGAAAAACTTAGAATATAAGAAACGCACAGTGTAGTACATAGTATATGAGTGAGTTGCACTGAAAAACTTAGAATATAAGAAACGCACAGTGTAGTACATAGTATATGAGTGAGTTGCACTGAAAAACTTAGAATATAAGAAACGCACAGTGTAGTACATAGTATATGAGTGAGTTGCACTGAAAAACTTAGAATATAAGAAACGCACAGTGTAGTACATAGTATATGAGTGAGTTGCACTGAAAAACTAAGAATATAAGAAACGCACAGTGTAGTACATAGTATATGAGTGAGTTGCACTGAAAAACTTAGAATATAAGAAACGCACAGTGTAGTACATAGTATATGAGTGAGTTGCACTGAAAAACTTAGAATATAAGAAACGCACATTGTAGTACATAGTATATGAGTGAGTTGCACTGAAAAACTTAGAATATAAGAAACGCACAGTGTAGTACATAGTATATGAGTGAGTTGCACTGAAAAACTTAGAATATAAGAAACGCACAGTGTAGTACATAGTATATGAGTGAGTTGCACTGAAAAACTTAGAATTTACAGAAAAACCAGCATTACACGAAATGCACAGTGTAGTACATAGTATATGAGTGAGTTGCACTGAAAAACTTAGAATATAAGAAACGCACAGTGTAGTACATAGTATACGAGTGAGTTGCACTGAAAAACTTAGAATATAAGAAACGCACAGTGTAGTACATAGTATATGAGTGAGTTGCACTGAAAAACTTAGAATATAAGAAACGCACAGTGTAGTACATAGTATATGAGTGAGTTGCACTGAAAAACTTAGAATATAAGAAACGCACAGTGTAGTACATAGTATATGAGTGAGTTGCACTGAAAAATTTAGAATATAAGAAACGCATAGTGTAGTACATAGTATATGAGTGAGTTGCACTGAAAAACTTAGAATATAAGAAACGCACAGTGTAGTACATAGTATATGAGTGAGTTTCACTGAAAAATTTAGAATATAAGAAACGCACAGTGTAGTACATAGTATATGAGTGAGTTGCACTGAAAAACTTAGAATATAAGAAACGCACAGTGTAGTACATAGTATATGAGTGAGTTGCACTGAAAAATTTAGAATATAAGAAACGCACAGTGTAGTACATAGTATATGAGTGAGGTGCACTGAAAAACTTAGAATTTACTGAAAAACCAGCATTACACGAAATGCACAGTGTAGTACATAGTATATGAGTGAGTTGCACTGAAAAACTTAGAATATAAGAAACGCACAGTGTAGTACATAGTATATGAGTGAGTTGCACTGAAAAACTTAGAATATAAGAAACGCACAGTGTAATACATAGTATATGAGTGAGTTGCACTGAAAAACTTAGAGTATAAGAAACGCACAGTGTAGTACATAGTATATGAGTGAGTTGCACTGAAAAACTTAGAATATAAGAAACGCACAGTGTAGTACATAGTATATGAGTGAGTTGCACTGAAAAACTTAGAATATAAGAAACGCACAGTGTAGTACATAGTATATGAGTGAGTTGCACTGAAAAACTTAGAATATAAGAAACGCACAGTGTAGTACATAGTATATGAGTGAGTTGCACTGAAAAACTTAGAATATAAGAAACGCACAGTGTAGTACATAGTATATGAGTGAGTTGCACTGAAAAACTTAGAATATAAGAAACGCACAGTGTAGTACATAGTATATGAGTGAGTTGCACTGAAAAACTTAGAATATAAGAAACGCACAGTGTAGTACATAGTATATGAGTGAGTTGCACTGAAAAACTTAGAATATAAGAAACGCACAGTGTAGTACATAGTATATGAGTGAGTTGCACTGAAAAACTAAGAATATAAGAAACGCACAGTGTAGTACATAGTATATGAGTGAGTTGCACTGAAAAACTTAGAATATAAGAAACGCACAGTGTAGTACATAGTATATGAGTGAGTTGCACTGAAAAACTTAGAATATAAGAAACGCACAGTGTAGTACATAGTATATGAGTGAGTTGCACTGAAAAACTTAGAATATAAGAAACGCACAGTGTAGTACATAGTATATGAGTGAGTTGCACTGAAAAACTTAGAATATAAGAAACGCACAGTGTAGTACATAGTATATGAGTGAGTTGCACTGAAAAATTTAGAATATAAGAAACGCACAGTGTAGTACATAGTATATGAGTGAGGTGCACTGAAAAACTTAGAATTTACTGAAAAACCAGCATTACACGAAATGCACAGTGTAGTACATAGTATATGAGTGAGTTGCACTGAAAAACTTAGAATATAAGAAACGCACAGTGTAGTACATAGTATATGAGTGAGTTGCACTGAAAAACTTAGAATATAAGAAACGCACAGTGTAGTACATAGTATATGAGTGAGTTGCACTGAAAAACTTAGAATATAAGAAACGCACAGTGTAGTACATAGTATATGAGTGAGTTGCACTGAAAAACTTAGAATATAAGAAACGCACAGTGTAGTACATAGTATATGAGTGAGTTGCACTGAAAAACTTAGAATATAAAAAACGCACAGTGTAGTATATAGTATATGAGTGAGTTGCACTGAAAAACTTAGAATATAAGAAACGCACAGTGTAGTACATAGTATATGAGTGAGTTGCACTGAAAAACTTAGAATATAAGAAACGCACAGTGTAGTACATAGTATATGAGTGAGTTGCACTGAAAAACTAAGAATATAAGAAACGCACAGTATAGTACATAGTATATGAGTGAGTTGCACTGAAAAACTTAGAATATAAGAAACGCACAGTGTAGTACATAGTATATGAGTGAGGTGCACTGAAAAACTTAGAATATAAGAAACGCACAGTGTAGTACATAGTATATGAGTGAGGTGCACTGAAAAACTTAGAATATAAGAAACGCACAGTGTAGTACATAGTATATGAGTGAGTTGCACTGAAAAACTTAGAATATAAGAAACGCACAGTGTAGTACATAGTATATGAGTGAGTTGCACTGAAAAACTTAGAATATAAGAAACGCACAGTGTAGTACATAGTATATGAGTGAGTTGCACTGAAAAACTTAGAATATAAGAAACGCACATTGTAGTACATAGTATATGAGTGAGTTGCACTGAAAAACTTAGAATATAAGAAACGCACAGTGTAGTACATAGTATATGAGTGAGTTGCACTGAAAAACTTAGAATATAAGAAACGCACAGTGTAGTACATAGTATATGAGTAAGGTGCACTGAAAAACTTAGAATTTACAGAAAAACCAGCATTACACGAAATGCACAGTGTAGTACATAGTATATGAGTGAGTTGCACTGAAAAACTTAGAATATAAGAAACGCACAGTGTAGTACATAGTATATGAGTGAGTTGCACTGAAAAACTAAGAATATAAGAAACGCACAGTGTAGTACATAGTATATGAGTGAGTTGCACTGAAAAACTTAGAATATAAGAAACGCACAGTGTAGTACATAGTATATGAGTGAGTTGCACTGAAAAACTTAGAATATAAGAAACGCACAGTGTAGTACATAGTATATGAGTGAGTTGCACTGAAAAACTTAGAATATAAGAAACGCACAGTGTAGTACATAGTATATGAGTGAGTTGCACTGAAAAACTTAGAATATAAGAAACGCACAGTGTAGTACATAGTATAGGAGTGAGTTGCACTGAAAAACTTAGAATATAAGAAACGCACAGTGTAGTACATAGTATATGAGTGAGTTGCACTGAAAAACTTAGAATATAAGAAACGCACAGTGTAGTACATAGTATATGAGTGAGTTGCACTGAAAAACTTAGAATTTACTGAAAAACCAGCATTACACGAAATGCACAGTGTAGTACATAGTATATGAGGGAGTTGCACTGAAAAACTTAGAATATAAGAAACGCACAGTGTAGTACATAGTATATGAGTGAGTTGCACTGAAAAACTTAGAATATAAGAAACGCACAGTGTAGTACATAGTATATGAGTGAGTTGCACTGAAAAACTTAGAATATAAGAAACGCACAGTGTAGTACATAGTATATGAGTGAGTTTTACTGAAAAACTTATAATATAAGAAACGCACAGTGTAGTACATAGTATATGAGTGAGTTGCACTGAAAAACTTAGAATATAAGAAACGCACAGTGTAGTACATAGTATATGAGAGAGTTGCACTGAAAAACTTAGAATATAAGAAACGCACAGTGTAGTACATAGTATATGAGTGAGTTGCACTGAAAAACTTAGAATATAAGAAACGCACAGTGTAGTACATAGTATATGAGTGAGGAGCACTGAAAAACTTAGAATATAAGAAACGCACAGTGTAGTACATAGTATATGAGTGAGGTGCATGAAAAACTTAGAATTTACTGAAAAACCAGCATTACACGAAATGCACAGTGTAGTACATAGTATATGAGTGAGTTGCACTGAAAAACTTAGAATATAAGAAACGCACAGTGTAGTACATAGTATATGAGTTGCACTGAAAAACTTAGAATATAAGAAACGCACAGTGTAGTACATAGTATATGAGTGAGTTGCACTGAAAAACTTAGAATATAAGAAACGCACAGTGTAGTACATAGTATATGAGTGAGTTGCACTTAAAAACTTAGAATATAAGAAACGCATAGTGTAGTACATAGTATATGAGTGAGTTGCACTGAAAAACTTAGAATTTACTGAAAAACCGGCATTACACGAAATGCACAGTGTAGTACATAGTATATGAGTGAGTTGCACTGAAAAACTTAGAATATAAGAAACGCACAGTGTAATACATAGTATATGAGTGAGTTGCACTGAAAAACTTAGAGTATAAGAAACGCACAGTGTAGTACATAGTATATGAGTGAGTTGCACTGAAAAACTTAGAATATAAGAAACGCAGTGTAGTACATAGTATATGAGTGAGTTGCACTGAAAAACTTAGAATATAAGAAACGCAGTGTAGTACATAGTATATGAGTGAGTTGCACTGAAAAACTTAGAATATAAGAAACGCACAGTGTAGTACATAGTATATGAGTGAGTTGCACTGTAAAACTTAGAATATAAGAAACGCACAGTGTAGTACATAGTATATGAGTGAGTTGCACTGAAAAACTTAGAATATAAGAAACGCACAGTGTAGTACATAGTATATGAGTGAGTTGCACTGAAAAACTTAGAATATAAGAAACGCACAGTGTAGTACATAGTATATGAGTGAGTTGCACTGAAAAACTTAGAATATAAGAAACGCACAGTGTAGTACATAGTATATGAGTGAGTTGCACTGAAAAACTTAGAATATAAGAAACGCACAGTGTAGTACATAGTATATGAGTGAATTGCACTGAAAAACTTAGAATATAAGAAACGCACAGTGTAGTACATAGTATATGAGTGAGTTGCACTGAAAAACTAAGAATATAAGAAACGCACAGTGTAGTACATAGTATATGAGTGAGTTGCACTGAAAAACTTAGAATATAAGAAACGCACAGTGTAGTACATAGTATATGAGTGAGTTGCACTGAAAAACTTAGAATATAAGAAACGCACATTGTAGTACATAGTATATGAGTGAGTTGCACTGAAAAACTTAGAATATAAGAAACGCACAGTGTAGTACATAGTATATGAGTGAGTTGAACTGAAAAACTTAGAATATAAGAAACGCACAGTGTAGTACATAGTATATGAGTGAGTTGCACTGAAAAACTTAGAATTTACAGAAAAACCAGCATTACACGAAATGCACAGTGTAGTACATAGTATATGAGTGAGTTGCACTGAAAAACTTAGAATATAAGAAACGCACAGTGTAGTACATAGTATACGAGTGAGTTGCACTGAAAAACTTAGAATATAAGAAACGCACAGTGTAGTACATAGTATATGAGTGAGTTGCACTGAAAAACTTAGAATATAAGAAACGCACAGTGTAGTACATAGTATATGAGTGAGTTGCACTGAAAAACTTAGAATATAAGAAACGCACAGTGTAGTACATAGTATATGAGTGAGTTGCACTGAAAAATTTAGAATATAAGAAACGCATAGTGTAGTACATAGTATATGAGTGAGTTGCACTGAAAAACTTAGAATATAAGAAACGCACAGTGTAGTACATAGTATATGAGTGAGTTTCACTGAAAAATTTAGAATATAAGAAACGCACAGTGTAGTACATAGTATATGAGTGAGTTGCACTGAAAAACTTAGAATATAAGAAACGCACAGTGTAGTACATAGTATATGAGTGAGTTGCACTGAAAAATTTAGAATATAAGAAACGCACAGTGTAGTACATAGTATATGAGTGAGGTGCACTGAAAAACTTAGAATTTACTGAAAAACCAGCATTACACGAAATGCACAGTGTAGTACATAGTATATGAGTGAGTTGCACTGAAAAACTTAGAATATAAGAAACGCACAGTGTAGTACATAGTATATGAGTGAGTTGCACTGAAAAACTTAGAATATAAGAAACGCACAGTGTAATACATAGTATATGAGTGAGTTGCACTGAAAAACTTAGAGTATAAGAAACGCACAGTGTAGTACATAGTATATGAGTGAGTTGCACTGAAAAACTTAGAATATAAGAAACGCACAGTGTAGTACATAGTATATGAGTGAGTTGCACTGAAAAACTTAGAATATAAGAAACGCACAGTGTAGTACATAGTATATGAGTGAGTTGCACTGAAAAACTTAGAATATAAGAAACGCACAGTGTAGTACATAGTATATGAGTGAGTTGCACTGAAAAACTTAGAATATAAGAAACGCACAGTGTAGTACATAGTATATGAGTGAGTTGCACTGAAAAACTTAGAATATAAGAAACGCACAGTGTAGTACATAGTATATGAGTGAGTTGCACTGAAAAACTTAGAATATAAGAAACGCACAGTGTAGTACATAGTATATGAGTGAGTTGCACTGAAAAACTTAGAATATAAGAAACGCACAGTGTAGTACATAGTATATGAGTGAGTTGCACTGAAAAACTAAGAATATAAGAAACGCACAGTGTAGTACATAGTATATGAGTGAGTTGCACTGAAAAACTTAGAATATAAGAAACGCACAGTGTAGTACATAGTATATGAGTGAGTTGCACTGAAAAACTTAGAATATAAGAAACGCACAGTGTAGTACATAGTATATGAGTGAGTTGCACTGAAAAACTTAGAATATAAGAAACGCACAGTGTAGTACATAGTATATGAGTGAGTTGCACTGAAAAACTTAGAATATAAGAAACGCACAGTGTAGTACATAGTATATGAGTGAGTTGCACTGAAAAATTTAGAATATAAGAAACGCACAGTGTAGTACATAGTATATGAGTGAGGTGCACTGAAAAACTTAGAATTTACTGAAAAACCAGCATTACACGAAATGCACAGTGTAGTACATAGTATATGAGTGAGTTGCACTGAAAAACTTAGAATATAAGAAACGCACAGTGTAGTACATAGTATATGAGTGAGTTGCACTGAAAAACTTAGAATATAAGAAACGCACAGTGTAGTACATAGTATATGAGTGAGTTGCACTGAAAAACTTAGAATATAAGAAACGCACAGTGTAGTACATAGTATATGAGTGAGTTGCACTGAAAAACTTAGAATATAAGAAACGCACAGTGTAGTACATAGTATATGAGTGAGTTGCACTGAAAAACTTAGAATATAAAAAACGCACAGTGTAGTACATAGTATATGAGTGAGTTGCACTGAAAAACTTAGAATATAAGAAACGCACAGTGTAGTACATAGTATATGAGTGAGTTGCACTGAAAAACTTAGAATATAAGAAACGCACAGTGTAGTACATAGTATATGAGTGAGTTGCACTGAAAAACTAAGAATATAAGAAACGCACAGTATAGTACATAGTATATGAGTGAGTTGCACTGAAAAACTTAGAATATAAGAAACGCACAGTGTAGTACATAGTATATGAGTGAGGTGCACTGAAAAACTTAGAATATAAGAAACGCACAGTGTAGTACATAGTATATGAGTGAGGTGCACTGAAAAACTTAGAATATAAGAAACGCACAGTGTAGTACATAGTATATGAGTGAGTTGCACTGAAAAACTTAGAATATAAGAAACGCACAGTGTAGTACATAGTATATGAGTGAGTTGCACTGAAAAACTTAGAATATAAGAAACGCACAGTGTAGTACATAGTATATGAGTGAGTTGCACTGAAAAACTTAGAATATAAGAAACGCACATTGTAGTACATAGTATATGAGTGAGTTGCACTGAAAAACTTAGAATATAAGAAACGCACAGTGTAGTACATAGTATATGAGTGAGTTGCACTGAAAAACTTAGAATATAAGAAACGCACAGTGTAGTACATAGTATATGAGTAAGGTGCACTGAAAAACTTAGAATTTACAGAAAAACCAGCATTACACGAAATGCACAGTGTAGTACATAGTATATGAGTGAGTTGCACTGAAAAACTTAGAATATAAGAAACGCACAGTGTAGTACATAGTATATGAGTGAGTTGCACTGAAAAACTAAGAATATAAGAAACGCACAGTGTAGTACATAGTATATGAGTGAGTTGCACTGAAAAACTTAGAATATAAGAAACGCACAGTGTAGTACATAGTATATGAGTGAGTTGCACTGAAAAACTTAGAATATAAGAAACGCACAGTGTAGTACATAGTATATGAGTGAGTTGCACTGAAAAACTTAGAATATAAGAAACGCACAGTGTAGTACATAGTATATGAGTGAGTTGCACTGAAAAACTTAGAATATAAGAAACGCACAGTGTAGTACATAGTATATGAATGAGTTGCACTGAAAAACGTAGAATATAAGAAACGCACAGTGTAGTACATAGTATATGAGTGAGTTGCACTGAAAAACTTAGAATATAAGAAACGCACAGTGTAGTACATAGTATAGGAGTGAGTTGCACTGAAAAACTTAGAATATAAGAAACGCACAGTGTAGTACATAGTATATGAGTGAGTTGCACTGAAAAACTTAGAATATAAGAAACGCACAGTGTAGTACATAGTATATGAGTGAGTTGCACTGAAAAACTTAGAATTTACTGAAAAACCAGCATTACACGAAATGCACAGTGTAGTACATAGTATATGAGGGAGTTGCACTGAAAAACTTAGAATATAAGAAACGCACAGTGTAGTACATAGTATATGAGTGAGTTGCACTGAAAAACTTAGAATATAAGAAACGCACAGTGTAGTACATAGTATATGAGTGAGTTGCACTGAAAAACTTAGAATATAAGAAACGCACAGTGTAGTACATAGTATATGAGTGAGTTTTACTGAAAAACTTATAATATAAGAAACGCACAGTGTAGTACATAGTATATGAGTGAGTTGCACTGAAAAACTTAGAATATAAGAAACGCACAGTGTAGTACATAGTATATGAGAGAGTTGCACTGAAAAACTTAGAATATAAGAAACGCACAGTGTAGTACATAGTATATGAGTGAGTTGCACTGAAAAACTTAGAATATAAGAAACGCACAGTGTAGTACATAGTATATGAGTGAGGAGCACTGAAAAACTTAGAATATAAGAAACGCACAGTGTAGTACATAGTATATGAGTGAGGTGCATGAAAAACTTAGAATTTACTGAAAAACCAGCATTACACGAAATGCACAGTGTAGTACATAGTATATGAGTGAGTTGCACTGAAAAACTTAGAATATAAGAAACGCACAGTGTAGTACATAGTATATGAGTGAGTTGCACTGAAAAACTTAGAATATAAGAAACGCACAGTGTAGTACATAGTATATGAGTGAGTTGCACTGAAAAACTTAGAATATAAGAAACGCACAGTGTAGTACATAGTATATGAGTGAGTTGCACTTAAAAACTTAGAATATAAGAAACGCATAGTGTAGTACATAGTATATGAGTGAGTTGCACTGAAAAACTTAGAATTTACTGAAAAACCGGCATTACACGAAATGCACAGTGTAGTACATAGTATATGAGTGAGTTGCACTGAAAAACTTAGAATATAAGAAACGCACAGTGTAATACATAGTATATGAGTGAGTTGCACTGAAAAACTTAGAGTATAAGAAACGCACAGTGTAGTACATAGTATATGAGTGAGTTGCACTGAAAAACTTAGAATATAAGAAACGCACAGTGTAGTACATAGTATATGAGTGAGTTGCACTGAAAAACTTAGAATATAAGAAACGCAGTGTAGTACATAGTATATGAGTGAGTTGCACTGAAAAACTTAGAATATAAGAAACGCACATTGTAGTACATAGTATATGAGTGAGTTGCACTGAAAAACTTAGAATATAAGAAACGCACAGTGTAGTACATAGTATATGAGTGAGTTGCACTGAAAAACTTAGAATATAAGAAACGCACAGTGTAGTACATAGTATATGAGTGAGTTGCACTGAAAAACTTAGAATATAAGAAACGCACAGTGTAGTACATAGTATATGAGTGAGTTGCACTGAAAAACTTAGAATTTACTGAAAAACCGACATTACACGAAATGCACAGTGTAGTACATAGTATATGAGTGAGTTGCACTGAAAAACTTAGAATATAAGAAACGCACAGTGTAGTACATAGTATATGAGTGAGTTGCACTGAAAAACTTAGAATATAAGAAACGCACAGTGTAGTACATAGTATATGAGTGAGTTGCACTGAAAAAATTAGAATATAAGAAACGCACAGTGTAGTACATAGTATATGAGTGAGTTGCACTGAAAAACTTAGAATATAAGAAACGGACAGTGTAGTACATAGTATATGAGTGAGTTGCACTGAAAAACTTAGAATATAAGAAACGCACAGTGTAGTACATAGTATATGAGTGAGGTGCACTGAAAAACTTAGAATATAAGAAACGCACAGTGTTGTACATAGTATATGAGTGAGTTTCACTGAAAAACTTAGAATATAAGAAACGCACAGTGTAGTACATAGTATATGAGTGAGTTGCACTGAAAAACTTAGAATATAAGAAACGCACAGTGTAGTACATAGTATATGAGTGAGTTGCACTGAAAAATTTAGAATATAAGAAACGCACAGTGTAGTACATAGTATATGAGTGAGGTGCACTGAAAAACTTAGAATTTACTGAAAAACCAGCATTACACGAAATGCACAGTGTACTACGTCATAGTATATGAGTGAGTTGCACTGAAAAACTTAGAATATAAGAAACGCACAGTGTAGTACATAGTATATGAGTGAGTTGCACTGAAAAACTAAGAATATAAGAAAAGCACAGTGTAGTACATAGTATATGAGTGAGTTGCACTGAAAAACTTAGAATATAAGAAACGCACAGTGTAGTACATAGTATATGAGTGAGTTGCACTGAAAAACTTAGAATAAAAGAAACGCACAGTGTAGTACATATTATATGAGTGAGTTGCAAGGAAAAACTTAGAATATAAGAAACGCACAGTGTAGTACATAATATATGAGTGAGTTGCACTGAAAAACTTAGAATATAAGAAACGCACAGTGTAGTACATAGTATATGAGTGAGTTGCACTGAAAAACTTAGAATATAAGAAACGCACAGTGTAGTACATAGTATATGAGTGAGTTGCACTGAAAAACTTAGAATATAAGAAACGCACAGTGTAGTACATAGTATATGAGTGAGTTGCACTGAAAAACTAAGAATATATGAAACGCACAGTATAGTACATAGTATATGAGTGAGTTGCACTGAAAAACTTAGAATATAAGAAACGCACAGTGTAGTACATAGTATATGAGTGAGTTGCTCTGAAAAACTTAGAATATAAGAAACGCACAGTGTAGTACATAGTATATGAGTGAGGTGCACTGAAAAACTTAGAATATAAGAAACGCACAGTATAGTACATAGTATATGAGTGAGTTGCACTGAAAAACTTAGAATATAAGAAACGCACAGTGTAGTACATAGTATATGAGTGAGTTGCACTGAAAAACTTAGAATATAAGAAACGCACAGTGTAGTACATAGTATATGAGTGAGTTGCACTGAAAAACTTAGAATATAAGAAACGCACAGTGTAGTACATAGTATATGAGTGAGTTGCACTGAAAAACTTAGAATATAAGAAACGCACAGTGTAGTACATAGTATATGAGTGAGTTGCACTGAAAAACTTAGAATATAAGAAACGCACAGTGTAGTACATAGTATATGAGTGAGTTGCACTGAAAAACTTAGAATATAAGAAACGCACAGTGTAGTACATAGTATATGAGTGAGTTGCACTGAAAAACTTAGAATATAAGAAACGCACAGTGTAGTACATAGTATATGAGTGAGTTGCACTGAAAAACTTAGAATATAAGAAACGCACAGTGTAGTACATAGTATATGAGTGAGTTGCACTGAAAAACTAAGAATATAAGAAAAGCACAGTGTAGTACATAGTATATGAGTGAGTTGCACTGAAAAACTTAGAATATAAGAAACGCACAGTGTAGTACATAGTATATGAGTGAGTTGCACTGAAAAACTTAGAATATAAGAAACGCACAGTGTAGTACATAGTATATGAGTGAGTTGCAAGGAAAAACTTAGAATATAAGAAACGCACAGTGTAGTACATAGTATATGAGTGAGTTGCACTGAAAAACTTAGAATATAAGAAACGCACAGTGTAGTACATAGTATATGAGTGAGTTGCACTGAAAAACTTAGAATATAAGAAACGCACAGTGTAGTACATAGTATATGAGTGAGTTGCACTGAAAAACTTAGAATATAAGAAACGCACAGTGTAGTACATAGTATATGAGTGAGTTGAACTGAAAAACTTAGAATATAAGAAACGCACAGTATAGTACATAGTATATGAGTGAGTTGCACTGAAAAACTTAGAATATAAGAAACGCACAGTGTAGTACATAGTATATGAGTGAGTTGCACTGAAAAACTTAGAATATAAGAAACGCACAGTGTAGTACATAGTATATGAGTGAGTTGCACTGAAAAACTTAGAATATAAGAAACGCACAGTGTAGTACATAGTATATGAGTGAGTAGCACTGAAAAACTTAGAATATAAGAAACGCACAGTGTAGTACATAGTATATGAGTGAGTTGCACTGAAAAACTTAGAATATAAGAAACGCACAGTGTAGTACATAGTATATGAGTGAGTTGCACTGAAAAACTTAGAATATAAGAAACGCACAGTGTAGTACATAGTATATGAGTGAGTTGCACTGAAAAACTTAGAATATAAGAAACGCACAGTGTAGTACATAGTATATGAGTGAGTTGCACTGAAAAACTTAGAATATAAGAAACGCAAAGTGTAGTACATAGTATATGAGTGAGTTGCACTGAAAAACTTAGAATATAAGAAACGCACAGTGTAGTACATAGTATATGAGTTAGTTGCACTGAAAAACTTAGAATATAAGAAACGCATAGTGTAGTACATAGTATATGAGTGAGTTGCACTGAAAAACTTAGAATTTACTGAAAAACCGGCATTACACGAAATGCACAGTGTAGTACATAGTATATGAGTGAGTTGCACTGAAAAACTTAGAATATAAGAAACGCACAGTGTAGTACATAGTATATGAGTGAGTTGCACTGAAAAACTTAGAATATAAGAAACGCACAGTGTAGTACATAGTATATGAGTGAGTTGCACTGAAAAACTTAGAATATAAGAAACGCACAGTGTAGTACATAGTATATGAGTGAGTTGCACTGAAAAACTTAGAATATAAGAAACGCACATTGTAGTACATAGTATATGAGTGAATTGCACTGAAAAACTTAGAATATAAGAAACGCACAGTGTAGTACATAGTATATGAGTGAGTTGCACTGAAAAACTTAGAATATAAGAAACGCACAGTGTAGTACATAGTATATGAGTGAGTTGCACTGAAAAACTTAGAATATAAGAAACGCACAGTGTAGTACATAGTATATGAGTGAGTTTCACTGAAAAACTTAGAATATAAGAAACGCACAGTGTAGTACATAGTATATGAGTGAGTTGCACTGAAAAACTTAGAATATAAGAAACGCACAGTGTAGTACATAGTATATGAGTGAGTTGCACTGAAAAACTTAGAATATAAGAAACGCACAGTGTAGTACATAGTATATGAGTGAGTTGCACTGAAAAACTTAGAATATAAGAAACGCACATTGTAGTACATAGTATATGAGTGAATTGCACTGAAAAACTTAGAATATAAGAAACGCACAGTGTAGTACATAGTATATGAGTGAGTTGCACTGAAAAACTTAGAATATAAGAAACGCACAGTGTAGTACATAGTATATGAGTGAGTTGCACTGAAAAACTTAGAATATAAGAAACGCACAGTGTAGTACATAGTATATGAGTGAGTTGCACTGAAAAACTTAGAATATAAGAAACGCACAGTGTAGTACATAGTATATGAGTGAGTTGCACTGAAAAACTTAGAATATAAGAAACGCACAGTGTAGTACATAGTATATGAGTGAGTTGCACTGAAAAACTAAGAATATAAGAAACGCACAGTGTAGTACATAGTATATGAGTGAGTTGCACTGAAAAACTTAGAATATAAGAAACGCACAGTGTAGTACATAGTATATGAGTGAGTTTCACTGAAAAACTTAGAATATAAGAAACGCACAGTGTAGTACATAGTATATGAGTGAGTTGCACTGAAAAACTTAGAATATAAGAAACGCTCAGTGTAGTACATAGTATATGAGTGAGTTGCACTGAAAAACTTAGAATATAAGAAACGCACAGTGTAGTACATAGTATATGAGTGAGTTGCACTGAAAAACTTAGAATATAAGAAACGCACAGTGTAGTACATAGTATATGAGTGAGTTGCACTGAAAAACTTAGAATATAAGAAACGCACAGTGTAGTACATAGTATATGAGTGAGTTGCACTGAAAAATTTAGAATATAAGAAACGCACAGTGTAGTACATAGTATATGAGTGAGTTGCACTGAAAAACTTAGAATATAAGAAACGCAAAGTGTAGTATATAGTATATGAGTGAGTTGCACTGAAAAACTTAGAATATAAGAAACGCACAGTGTAGTACATAGTATATGAGTTAGTTGCACTGAAAAACTTAGAATATAAGAAACGCATAGTGTAGTACATAGTATATGAGTGAGTTGCACTGAAAAACTTAGAATTTACTGAAAAACCGGCATTACACGAAATGCACAGTGTAGTACATAGTATATGAGTGAGTTGCACTGAAAAACTTAGAATATAAGAAACGCACAGTGTAGTACATAGTATATGAGTGAGTTGCACTGAAAAACTTAGAATATAAGAAACGCACATTGTAGTACATAGTATATGAGTGAATTGCACTGAAAAACTTAGAATATAAGAAACGCACAGTGTAGTACATAGTATATGAGTGAGTTGCACTGAAAAACTTAGAATTTACTGAAAAACCGGCATTACACGAAATGCACAGTGTAGTACATAGTATATGAGTGAGTTGCACTGAAAAACTTAGAATATAAGAAACGCACAGTGTAGTACATAGTATATGAGTGTGTTGCACTGAAAAACTTAGAATATAAGAAACGCACAGTGTAGTACATAGTATATGAGTGAGTTGCACTGAAAAACTTAGAATATAAGAAACGCACAGTGTAGTACATAGTATATGAGTGAGTTGCACTGAAAAACTTAGAATATAAGAAACGCACAGTGTAGTACATAGTATATGAGTGAGTTGCACTGAAAAACTTAGAATATAAGAAACGCACATTGTAGTACATAGTATATGAGTGAATTGCACTGAAAAACTTAGAATATAAGAAACGCACAGTGTAGTACATAGTATATGAGTGAGTTGCACTGAAAAACTTAGAATATAAGAAACGCACAGTGTAGTACATAGTATATGAGTGAGTTGCACTGAAAAACTTAGAATATAAGAAACGCACAGTGTAGTACATAGTATATGAGTGAGTTGCACTGAAAAACTTAGAATATAAGAAACGCACATTGTAGTACATAGTATATGAGTGAGTTGCACTGAAAAACTTAGAATATAAGAAACGCACAGTGTAGTACATAGTATATGAGTGAGTTGCACTGAAAAACTTAGAATATAAGAAACGCACAGTGTAGTACATAGTATATGAGTGAGTTGCACTGAAAAACTTAGAATATAAGAAAAGCACAGTGTAGTACATAGTATATGAGTGAGTTGCACTGAAAAACTTAGAATATAAGAAACGCACAGTGTAGTACATAGTATATGAGTGAGTTGCACTGAAAAACTTAGAATATAAGAAACGCACAGTGTAGTACATAGTATATGAGTGAGTTGCACTGAAAAACTAAGAATATAAGAAACGCACAGTGTAGTACATAGTATATGAGTGAGTTGCACTGAAAAACTTAGAATATAAGAAACGCACAGTGTAGTACATAGTATATGAGTGAGTTTCACTGAAAAACTTAGAATATAAGAAACGCACAGTGTAGTACATAGTATATGAGTGAGTTGCACTGAAAAACTTAGAATATAAGAAACGCACAGTGTAGTACATAGTATATGAGTGAGTTGCACTGAAAAACTTAGAATATAAGAAACGCACAGTGTAGTACATAGTATATGAGTGAGTTGCACTGAAAAACTTAGAATATAAGAAACGCACAGTGTAGTACATAGTATATGAGTGAGTTGCACTGAAAAACTTAGAATATAAGAAACGCACAGTGTAGTACATAGTATATGAGTGAGTTGCACTGAAAAACTTAGAATATAAGAAACGCACAGTGTAGTACATAGTATATGAGTGAGTTGCACTGAAAAACTTAGAATATAAGAAACGCAAAGTGTAGTACATAGTATATGAGTGAGTTGCACTGAAAAACTTAGAATATAAGAAACGCACAGTGTAGTACATAGTATATGAGTTAGTTGCACTGAAAAACTTAGAGTATAAGAAACGCATAGTGTAGTACATAGTATATGAGTGAGTTGCACTGAAAAACTTAGAATTTACTGAAAAACCGGCATTACACGAAATGCACAGTGTAGTACATATTATATGAGTGAGTTGCACTGAAAAACTTAGAATATAAGAAACGCACAGTGTAGTACATAGTATATGAGTGAGTTGCACTGAAAAACTTAGAATATAAGAAACGCACAGTGTAGTACATAGTATATGAGTGAGTTGCACTGAAAAACTTAGAATATAAGAAACGCACAGTGTAGTACATAGTATATGAGTGAGTTGCACTGAAAAACTTAGAATATAAGAAACGCACAGTGTAGTACATAGTATATGAGTGAGTTGCACTGAAAAACTTAGAATATAAGAAATGCACATTGTAGTACATAGTATATGAGTGAATTGCACTGAAAAACTTAGAATATAAGAAACGCACAGTGTAGTACATAGTATATGAGTGAGTTGCACTGAAAAACTTAGAATATAAGAAACGCACAGTGTAGTACATAGTATATGAGTGAGTTGCACTGAAAAACTTAGAATATAAGAAACGCACAGTTTAGTACATAGTATATGAGTGAGTTGCACTGAAAAACTTAGAATATAAGAAACGCACAGTGTAGTACATAGTATATGAGTGAGTTGCACTGAAAAACTTAGAATATAAGAAACGCACAGTGTAGTACATAGTATATGAGTGAGTTGCACTGAAAAACTTAGAATATAAGAAACGCACAGTGTAGTACATAGTATATGAGTGAGTTGCACTGAAAAACTTAGAATATAAGAAACGCACATTGTAGTACATAGTATATGAGTGAATTGCACTGAAAAACTTAGAATATAAGAAACGCACAGTGTAGTACATAGTATATGAGTGAGTTGCACTGAAAAACTTAGAATATAAGAAACGCACAGTGTAGTACATAGTATATGAGTGAGTTGCACTGATAAACTTAGAATATAAGAAACGCACAGTGTAGTACATAGTATATGAGTGAGTTGCACTGAAAAACTTAGAATATAAGAAACGCACAGTGTAGTACATAGTATATGAGTGAGTTGCACTGAAAAACTTAGAATATAAGAAACGCACAGTGTAGTACATAGTATATGAGTGAGTTGCACTGAAAAACTAAGAATATAAGAAACGCACAGTGTAGTACATAGTATATGAGTGAGTTGCACTGAAAAACTTAGAATATAAGAAACGCACAGTGTAGTACATAGTATATGAGTGAGTTTCACTGAAAAACTTAGAATATAAGAAACGCACAGTGTAGTACATAGTATATGAGTGAGTTGCACTGAAAAACTTAGAATATAAGAAACGCACAGTGTAGTACATAGTATATGAGTGAGTTGCACTGAAAAATTTAGAATATAAGAAATGCACAGTGTAGTACATAGTATATGAGTGAGGTGCACTGAAAAACTTAGAATTTACTGAAAAACCAGCATTACACGAAATGCACAGTGTAGTACATAGTATATGAGTGAGTTGCACTGAAAAACTTAGAATATAAGAAACGCACAGTGTAGTACATAGTATATGAGTGAGTTGCACTGAAAAACTTAGAATATAAGAAACGCACAGTGTAGTACATAGTATATGAGTGAGTTGCACTGAAAAACTTAGAATATAAGAAACGCACATTGTAGTACATAGTATATGAGTGAGTTGCACTGAAAAACTTAGAATATAAGAAACGCACAGTGTAGTACATAGTATATGAGTGAGTTGCACTGAAAAACTTAGAATATAAGAAACGCACATTGTAGTACATAGTATATGAGTGAGTTGCACTGAAAAACTTAGAATATAAGAAACGCACAGTGTAATACATAGTATATGAGTGAGTTGCACTGAAAAACTTAGAGTATAAGAAATGCACAGTGTAGTACATAGTATATGAGTGAGTTGCACTGAAAAACTTAGAATATAAGAAACGCACAGTGTAGTACATAGTATATGAGTGAGTTGCACTGAAAAACTTAGAATATAAGAAACGCACATTGTAGTACATAGTATATGAGTGAGTTGCACTGAAAAACTTAGAATATAAGAAACGCACAGTGTAGTACATAGTATATGAATGAGTTGCACTGAAAAACTTAGAATATAAGAAACGCACAGTGTAGTACATAGTATATGAGTGAGTTGCACTGAAAAACTTAGAATATAAGAAACGCACAGTGTAGTACATAGTATATGAGTGAGTTGCACTGAAAAACTTAGAATATAAGAAACGCACAGTGTAGTACATAGTATATGAGTGAGTTGCACTGAAAAACTAAGAATATAAGAAACGCACAGTGTAGTACATATTATATGAGTGAGTTGCACTGAAAAATTTAGAATATAAGAAACGCACAGTGTAGTACATAGTATATGAGTGAGGTGCACTGAAAAACTTAGAATTTACTGAAAAACCAGCATTACACGAAATGCACAGTGTAGTACATAGTATATGAGTGAGTTGCACTGAAAAACTTAGAATATAAGAAACGCACAGTGTAGTACATAGTATATGAGTGAGTTGCACTGAAAAACTAAGAATATAAGAAACGCACAGTATAGTACATAGTATATGAGTGAGTTGCACTGAAAAACTTAAAATATAAGAAACGCACAGTGTAGTACATAGTATATGAGTGAGGTGCACTGAAAAACTTAGAATATAAGAAACGCACAGTGTAGTACATAGTATATGAGTGAGGTGCACTGAAAAACTTAGAATATAAGAAACGCACAGTGTAGTACATAGTATATGAGTGAGTTGCACTGAAAAACTTAGAATATAAGAAACGCACAGTGTAGTACATAGTATATGAGTGAGTTGCACTGAAAAACTTAGAATATAAGAAACGCACAGTGTAGTACATAGTATATGAGTGAGTTGCACTGAAAAACTTAGAATATAAGAAACGCACATTGTAGTACATAGTATATGAGTGAGTTGCACTGAAAAACTTAGAATATAAGAAACGCACAGTGTAGTACAGAGTATATGAGTGAGTTGCACTGAAAAACTTAGAATATAAGAAACGCACAGTGTAGTACATAGTATATGAGTGAGGTGCACTGAAAAACTTAGAATTTACAGAAAAACCAGCATTACACGAAATGCACAGTGTAGTACATAGTATATGAGTGAGTTGCACTGAAAAACTTAGAATATAAGAAACGCACAATGTAGTACATAGTATATGAGTGAGTTGCACTGAAAAACTTAGAATATAAGAAACGCACAGTGTAGTACATAGTATATGAGTGAGTTGCACTGAAAAACTTAGAATATAAGAAACGCATAGTGTAGTACATAGTATATGAGTGAGTTGCACTGAAAAACTTAGAATATAAGAAACGCACAGTGTAGTACATAGTATATGAGTGAGGAGCACTGAAAAACTTAGAATATAAGAAACGCACAGTGTAGTACATAGTATATGAGTGAGTTGCACTGAAAAACTTAGAATATAAGAAACGCACAGTGTAGTACATAGTATATGAGTGAGTTGCACTGAAAAACTTAGAATATAAGACACGCACATTGTAGTACATAGTATATGAGTGAGTTGCACTGAAAAACTTAGAATATAAGAAACGCACAGTGTAGTACATAGTATATGAGTGAGTTGTCTGAAAAACTTAGAATTTACAGAAAAACCAGCATTACACGAAATGCACAGTGTAGTACATAGTATATGAGTGAGTTGCACTGAAAAACTTAGAATATAAGAAACGCACAGTGTAGTACATAGTATATGAGTGAGTTGCACTGAAAAACTTAGAATATAAGAAACGCACAGTGTAGTACATAGTATATGAGTGAGTTGCACTGAAAAACTTAGAATATAAGAAACGCACAGTGTAGTACATAGTATATGAGTGAGTTGCACTGAAAAACTAAGAATATAAGAAACGCACAGTGTAGTACATAGTATATGAGTGAGTTGCACTGAAAAACTTAGAATATAAGAAACGCACAGTGTAGTACATAGTATATGAGTGAGTTTCACTGAAAAACTTAGAATATAAGAAACGCACAGTGTAGTACATAGTATATGAGTGAGTTGCACTGAAAAACTTAGAATATAAGAAACGCACAGTGTAGTACATAGTATATGAGTGAGTTGCACTGAAAAATTTAGAATATAAGAAATGCACAGTGTAGTACATAGTATATGAGTGAGGTGCACTGAAAAACTTAGAATTTACTGAAAAACCAGCATTACACGAAATGCACAGTGTAGTACATAGTATATGAGTGAGTTGCACTGAAAAACTTAGAATATAAGAAACGCACAGTGTAGTACATAGTATATGAGTGAGTTGCACTGAAAAACTTAGAATATAAGAAACGCACAGTGTAGTACATAGTATATGAGTGAGTTGCACTGAAAAACTTAGAATATAAGAAACGCACATTGTAGTACATAGTATATGAGTGAGTTGCACTGAAAAACTTAGAATATAAGAAACGCACAGTGTAGTACATAGTATATGAGTGAGTTGCACTGAAAAACTTAGAATATAAGAAACGCACATTGTAGTACATAGTATATGAGTGAGTTGCACTGAAAAACTTAGAATATAAGAAACGCACAGTGTAATACATAGTATATGAGTGAGTTGCACTGAAAAACTTAGAGTATAAGAAATGCACAGTGTAGTACATAGTATATGAGTGAGTTGCACTGAAAAACTTAGAATATAAGAAACGCACAGTGTAGTACATAGTATATGAGTGAGTTGCACTGAAAAACTTAGAATATAAGAAACGCACATTGTAGTACATAGTATATGAGTGAGTTGCACTGAAAAACTTAGAATATAAGAAACGCACAGTGTAGTACATAGTATATGAATGAGTTGCACTGAAAAACTTAGAATATAAGAAACGCACAGTGTAGTACATAGTATATGAGTGAGTTGCACTGAAAAACTTAGAATATAAGAAACGCACAGTGTAGTACATAGTATATGAGTGAGTTGCACTGAAAAACTTAGAATATAAGAAACGCACAGTGTAGTACATAGTATATGAGTGAGTTGCACTGAAAAACTAAGAATATAAGAAACGCACAGTGTAGTACATATTATATGAGTGAGTTGCACTGAAAAATTTAGAATATAAGAAACGCACAGTGTAGTACATAGTATATGAGTGAGGTGCACTGAAAAACTTAGAATTTACTGAAAAACCAGCATTACACGAAATGCACAGTGTAGTACATAGTATATGAGTGAGTTGCACTGAAAAACTTAGAATATAAGAAACGCACAGTGTAGTACATAGTATATGAGTGAGTTGCACTGAAAAACTAAGAATATAAGAAACGCACAGTATAGTACATAGTATATGAGTGAGTTGCACTGAAAAACTTAGAATATAAGAAACGCACAGTGTAGTACATAGTATATGAGTGAGGTGCACTGAAAAACTTAGAATATAAGAAACGCACAGTGTAGTACATAGTATATGAGTGAGGTGCACTGAAAAACTTAGAATATAAGAAACGCACAGTGTAGTACATAGTATATGAGTGAGTTGCACTGAAAAACTTAGAATATAAGAAACGCACAGTGTAGTACATAGTATATGAGTGAGTTGCACTGAAAAACTTAGAATATAAGAAACGCACAGTGTAGTACATAGTATATGAGTGAGTTGCACTGAAAAACTTAGAATATAAGAAACGCACATTGTAGTACATAGTATATGAGTGAGTTGCACTGAAAAACTTAGAATATAAGAAACGCACAGTGTAGTACAGAGTATATGAGTGAGTTGCACTGAAAAACTTAGAATATAAGAAACGCACAGTGTAGTACATAGTATATGAGTGAGGTGCACTGAAAAACTTAGAATTTACAGAAAAACCAGCATTACACGAAATGCACAGTGTAGTACATAGTATATGAGTGAGTTGCACTGAAAAACTTAGAATATAAGAAACGCACAATGTAGTACATAGTATATGAGTGAGTTGCACTGAAAAACTTAGAATATAAGAAACGCACAGTGTAGTACATAGTATATGAGTGAGTTGCACTGAAAAACTTAGAATATAAGAAACGCATAGTGTAGTACATAGTATATGAGTGAGTTGCACTGAAAAACTTAGAATATAAGAAACGCACAGTGTAGTACATAGTATATGAGTGAGGAGCACTGAAAAACTTAGAATATAAGAAACGCACAGTGTAGTACATAGTATATGAGTGAGTTGCACTGAAAAACTTAGAATATAAGAAACGCACAGTGTAGTACATAGTATATGAGTGAGTTGCACTGAAAAACTTAGAATATAAGACACGCACATTGTAGTACATAGTATATGAGTGAGTTGCACTGAAAAACTTAGAATATAAGAAACGCACAGTGTAGTACATAGTATATGAGTGAGTTGTCTGAAAAACTTAGAATTTACAGAAAAACCAGCATTACACGAAATGCACAGTGTAGTACATAGTATATGAGTGAGTTGCACTGAAAAACTTAGAATATAAGAAACGCACAGTGTAGTACATAGTATATGAGTGAGTTGCACTGAAAAACTTAGAATATAAGAAACGCACAGTGTAGTACATAGTATATGAGTGAGTTGCACTGAAAAACTTAGAATATAAGAAACGCACAGTGTAGTACATAGTATATGAGTGAGTTGCACTGAAAAACTTAGAATATAAGAAACGCACATTGTAGTACATAGTATATGAGTGAGTTGCACTGAAAAACTTAGAATATAAGAAACGCACAGTGTAGTACATAGTATATGAGTGAGTTGCACTGAAAAACTTAGAATTTACTGAAAAACCGGCATTACACGAAATGCACAGTGTAGTACATAGTATATGAGTGAGTTGCACTGAAAAACTTAGAATATAAGAAACGCACAGTGTAGTACATAGTATATGAGTGAGTTGCACTGAAAAACTTAGAATATAAGAAACGCACAGTGTAGTACATAGTATATGAGTGAGTTGCACTGAAAAAATTAGAATATAAGAAACGCACAGTGTAGTACATAGTATATGAGTGAGTTGCACTGAAAAACTTAGAATATAAGAAACGCACAGTGTAGTACATATTATATGAGTGAGTTGCACTGAAAAACTTAGAATATAAGAAACACACAGTGTAGTACATAGTATATGAGTGAGTTGCACTGAAAAACTTAGAATATAAGAAACGCACAGTGTAGTACATAGTATATGAGTGAGTTGCACTGAAACTAAGAATATAAGAAACGCACAGTGTAGTACATAGTATATGAGTGAGTTGCACTGAAAAACTTAGAATATAAGAAACACACAGTGTAGTACATAGTATATGAGTGAGTTGCACTGAAAAACTTAGAATATAAGAAACGCACAGTGTAGTACATAGTATATGAGTGAGGTGCACTGAAAAACTTAGAATATAAGAAACGCACAGTGTAGTACATAGTATATGAGTGAGTTGCACTGAAAAACTTAGAATATAAGAAATGCACAGTGTAGTACATAGTATAGGAGTGAGTTGCACTGAAAAACTTAGAATATAAGAAACGCACAGTGTAGTACATAGTATATGAGTGAGTTGCACTGAAAAACTTAGAATATAAGAAACGCACAGTGTAGTACATAGTATATGAGTGAGTTGCACTGAAAAACTTAGAATTTACTGAAAAACCAGCATTACAGGAAATGCACAGTGTAGTACATAGTATATGAGTGAGTTGCACTGAAAAACTTAGAATATAAGAAACGCACAGTGTAGTACATAGTATATGAGTGAGTTGCACTGAAAAACTTAGAATATAAGAAACGCACAGTGTAGTACATAGTATATGAGTGAGTTGCACTGAAAAACTTAGAATATAAGAAACGCACAGTGTAGTACATAGTATATGAGTGAGTTGCACTGAAAAACTTAGAATATAAGAAACGCACAGTGTAGTACATAGTATATGAGTGAGTTGCACTGAAAAACTTAGAATATAAGAAACGCACAGTGTAGTACATAGTATATGAGAGAGTTGCACTGAAAAACTTAGAATATAAGAAACGCACAGTGTAGTACATAGTATATGAGTGAGGTGCACTGAAAAACTTAGAATATAAGAAACGCACAGTGTAGTACATAGTATATGAGTGAGGAGCACTGAAAAACTTAGAATATAAGAAACGCACAGTGTAGTACATAGTATATGAGTGAGGTGCATGAAAAACTTAGAATTTACTGAAAAACCAGCATTACACGAAATGCACAGTGTAGTACATAGTATATGAGTGAGTTGCACTGAAAAACTTAGAATATAAGAAACGCACAGTGTAGTACATAGTATATGAGTGAGTTGCACTGAAAAACTTAGAATATAAGAAACGCACAGTGTAGTACATAGTATATGAGTGAGTTGCACTGAAAAACTTAGAATATAAGAAACGCACAGTGTAGTACATAGTATATGAGTGAGTTGCACTGAAAAACTTAGAATATAAGAAACGCACAGTGTAGTACATAGTATATGAGTGAGTTGCACTGAAAAACTTAGAATATAAGACACGCATAGTGTAGTACATAGTATATGAGTGAGTTGCACTGAAAAACTTAGAATTTACTGAAAAACCGGCATTACACGAAATGCACAGTGTAGTACATAGTATATGAGTGAGTTGCACTGAAAAACTTAGAATATAAGAAACGCACAGTGTAATACATAGTATATGAGTGAGTTGCACTGAAAAACTTAGAGTATAAGAAACGCACAGTGTAGTACATAGTATATGAGTGAGTTGCACTGAAAAACTTAGAATATAAGAAACGCACAGTGTAGTACATAGTATATGAGTGAGTTGCACTGAAAAACTTAGAATATAAGAAACGCAGTGTAGTACATAGTATATGAGTGAGTTGCACTGAAAAACTTAGAATATAAGAAACGCACATTGTAGTACATAGTATATGAGTGAGTTGCACTGAAAAACTTAGAATATAAGAAACGCACAGTGTAGTACATAGTATATGAGTGAGTTGCACTGAAAAACTTAGAATATAAGAAACGCACAGTGTAGTACATAGTATATGAGTGAGTTGCACTGAAAAACTTAGAATTTACAGAAAAACCAGCATTACACGAAATGCACAGTGTAGTACATAGTATATGAGTGAGTTGCACTGAAAAACTTAGAATATAAGAAACGCACAGTGTAGTACATAGTATATGAGTGAGTTGCACTGAAAAACTTAGAATATAAGAAACGCACAGTGTAGTACATAGTATATGAGTGAGTTGCACTGAAAAACTTAGAATATAAGAAACGCACAGTGTAGTACATAGTATATGAGTGAGTTGCACTGAAAAACTTAGAATATAAGAAACGCACAGTGTAGTACATAGTATATGAGTGAGTTGCACTGAAAAACTTAGAATATAAGAAACGGACAGTGTAGTACATATTATATGAGTGAGTTGCACTGAAAAACTTAGAATATAAGAAACGCACAGTGTAGTACATAGTATATGAGTGAGTTGCACTGAAAAACTTAGAATTTACTGAAAAACCAGCATTACACGAAATGCACAGTGTAGTACATAGTATATGAGTGAGTTGCACTGAAAAACTTAGAATATAAGAAACGCACAGTGTAGTACATAGTATATGAGTGAGTTGCACTGAAAAACTTAGAATATAAGACACGCACATTGTAGTACATAGTATATGAGTGAGTTGCACTGAAAAACTTAGAATATAAGAAACGCACAGTGTAGTACATAGTATATGAGTGAGTTGTCTGAAAAACTTAGAATTTACAGAAAAACCAGCATTACACGAAATGCACAGTGTAGTACATAGTATATGAGTGAGTTGCACTGAAAAACTTAGAATATAAGAAACGCACAGTGTAGTACATAGTATATGAGTGAGTTGCACTGAAAAACTTAGAATATAAGAAACGCACAGTGTAGTACATAGTATATGAGTGAGTTGCACTGAAAAACTTAGAATATAAGAAACGCACAGTGTAGTACATAGTATATGAGTGAGTTGCACTGAAAAACTTAGAATATAAGAAACGCACATTGTAGTACATAGTATATGAGTGAGTTGCACTGAAAAACTTAGAATATAAGAAACGCACAGTGTAGTACATAGTATATGAGTGAGTTGCACTGAAAAACTTAGAATTTACTGAAAAACCGGCATTACACGAAATGCACAGTGTAGTACATAGTATATGAGTGAGTTGCACTGAAAAACTTAGAATATAAGAAACGCACAGTGTAGTACATAGTATATGAGTGAGTTGCACTGAAAAACTTAGAATATAAGAAACGCACAGTGTAGTACATAGTATATGAGTGAGTTGCACTGAAAAAATTAGAATATAAGAAACGCACAGTGTAGTACATAGTATATGAGTGAGTTGCACTGAAAAACTTAGAATATAAGAAACGCACAGTGTAGTACATATTATATGAGTGAGTTGCACTGAAAAACTTAGAATATAAGAAACGCACAGTGTAGTACATAGTATATGAGTGAGTTGCACTGAAAAACTTAGAATATAAGAAACGCACAGTGTAGTACATAGTATATGAGTGAGTTGCACTGAAAAACTAAGAATATAAGAAACGCACAGTGTAGTACATAGTATATGAGTGAGTTGCACTGAAAAACTTAGAATATAAGAAACACACAGTGTAGTACATAGTATATGAGTGAGTTGCACTGAAAAACTTAGAATATAAGAAACGCACAGTGTAGTACATAGTATATGAGTGAGGTGCACTGAAAAACTTAGAATATAAGAAACGCACAGTGTAGTACATAGTATACGAGTGAGTTGCACTGAAAAACTTAGAATATAAGAAATGCACAGTGTAGTACATAGTATAGGAGTGAGTTGCACTGAAAAACTTAGAATATAAGAAACGCACAGTGTAGTACATAGTATATGAGTGAGTTGCACTGAAAAACTTAGAATATAAGAAACGCACAGTGTAGTACATAGTTTATGAGTGAGGTGCACTGAAAAACTTAGAATATAAGAAACGCACAGTGTAGTACATAGTATATGAGTGAGTTGCACTGAAAAACTTAGAATATAAGAAATGCACAGTGTAGTACATAGTATAGGAGTGAGTTGCACTGAAAAACTTAGAATATAAGAAACGCACAGTGTAGTACATAGTATATGAGTGAGTTGCACTGAAAAACTTAGAATATAAGAAACGCACAGTGTAGTACATAGTATATGAGTGAGTTGCACTGAAAAACTTAGAATTTACTGAAAAACCAGCATTACAGGAAATGCACAGTGTAGTACATAGTATATGAGGGAGTTGCACTGAAAAACTTAGAATATAAGAAACGCACAGTGTAGTACATAGTATATGAGTGAGTTGCACTGAAAAACTTAGAATATAAGAAACGCACAGTGTAGTACATAGTATATGAGTGAGTTGCACTGAAAAACTTAGAATATAAGAAACGCACAGTGTAGTACATAGTATATGAGTGAGTTGCACTGAAAAACTTAGAATATAAGAAACGCACAGTGTAGTACATAGTATATGAGTGAGTTGCACTGAAAAACTTAGAATATAAGAAACGCACAGTGTAGTACATAGTATATGAGTGAGGTGCATGAAAAACTTAGAATTTACTGAAAAACCAGCATTACACGAAATGCACAGTGTAGTACATAGTATATGAGTGAGTTGCACTGAAAAACTTAGAATATAAGAAACGCACAGTGTAGTACATAGTATATGAGTGAGTTGCACTGAAAAACTTAGAATATAAGAAACGCACAGTGTAGTACATAGTATATGAGTGAGTTGCACTGAAAAACTTAGAATATAAGAAACGCACAGTGTAGTACATAGTATATGAATGAGTTGCACTGAAAAACTTAGAATATAAGAAACGCACAGTGTAGTACATAGTATATGAGTGAGTTGCACTGAAAAACTTAGAATATAAGAAACGCATAGTGTAGTACATAGTATATGAGTGAGTTGCACTGAAAAACTTAGAATTTACTGAAAAACCGGCATTACACGAAATGCACAGTGTAGTACATAGTATATGAGTGAGTTGCACTGAAAATCTTAGAATATAAGAAACGCACAGTGTAATACATAGTATATGAGTGAGTTGCACTGAAAAACTTAGAGTATAAGAAACGCACAGTGTAGTACATAGTATATGAGTGAGTTGCACTGAAAAACTTAGAATATAAGAAACGCACAGTGTAGTACATAGTATATGAGTGAGTTGCACTGAAAAACTTAGAATATAAGAAACGCAGTGTAGTACATAGTATATGAGTGAGTTGCACTGAAAAACTTAGAATATAAGAAACGCACATTGTAGTACATAGTATATGAGTGAGTTGCACTGAAAAACTTAGAATATAAGAAACGCACAGTGTAGTACATAGTATATGAGTGAGTTGCACTGAAAAACTTAGAATATAAGAAACGCACAGTGTAGTACATAGTATATGAGTGAGTTGCACTGAAAAACTTAGAATTTACAGAAAAACCAGCATTACACGAAATGCACAGTGTAGTACATAGTATATGAGTGAGTTGCACTGAAAAACTTAGAATATAAGAAACGCACAGTGTAGTACATAGTATATGAGTGAGTTGCACTGAAAAACTTAGAATATAAGAAACGCACAGTGTAGTACATAGTATATGAGTGAGTTGCACTGAAAAACTTAGAATATAAGAAACGCACAGTGTAGTACATAGTATATGAGTGAGTTGCACTGAAAAACTTAGAATATAAGAAACGCACAGTGTAGTACATAGTATATGAGTGAGTTGCACTGAAAAACTTAGAATATAAGAAACGCACAGTGTAGTACATAGTATATGAGTGAGTTGCACTGAAAAACTTACAATTTACTGAAAAACCAGCATTACACGAAATGCACAGTGTAGTACATAGTATATGAGTGAGTTGCACTGAAAAACTTAGAATATAAGAAACGCACAGTGTAGTACATAGTATATGAGTGAGTTGCACTGAAAAACTTAGAATATAAGAAACGCACAGTGTAGTACATAGTATATGAGTGAGTTGCACTGAAAAACTTAGAATATAAGAAACGCACAGTGTAGTACATAGTATATGAGAGAGTTGCACTGAAAAACTTAGAATATAAGAAACGCACAGTGTAGTACATAGTATATGAGTGAGGTGCACTGAAAAACTTAGAATATAAGAAACGCACAGTGTAGTACATAGTATATGAGTGAGGAGCACTGAAAAACTTAGAATATAAGAAACGCACAGTGTAGTACATAGTATATGAGTGATGTGCATGAAAAACTTAGAATTTACTGAAAAACCAGCATTACACGAAATGCACAGTGTAGTACATAGTATATGAGTGAGTTGCACTGAAAAACTTAGAATATAAGAAACGCACAGTGTAGTACATAGTATATGAGTGAGTTGCACTGAAAAACTTAGAATATAAGAAACGCACAGTGTAGTACATAGTATATGAGTGAGTTGCACTGAAAAACTTAGAATATAAGAAACGCACAGTGTAGTACATAGTATATGAGTGAGTTGCACTGAAAAACTTAGAATATAAGAAACGCACAGTGTAGTACATAGTATATGAGTGAGTTGCACTGAAAAACTTAGAATATAAGAAACGCATAGTGTAGTACATAGTATATGAGTGAGTTGCACTGAAAAACTTAGAATTTACTGAAAAACCGGCATTACACGAAATGCACAGTGTAGTACATAGTATATGAGTGAGTTGCACTGAAAAACTTAGAATATAAGAAACGCACAGTGTAATACATAGTATATGAGTGAGTTGCACTGAAAAACTTAGAGTATAAGAAACGCACAGTGTAGTACATAGTATATGAGTGAGTTGCACTGAAAAACTTAGAATATAAGAAACGCACAGTGTAGTACATAGTATATGAGTGAGTTGCACTGAAAAACTTAGAATATAAGAAACGCAGTGTAGTACATAGTATATGAGTGAGTTGCACTGAAAAACTTAGAATATAAGAAACGCACAGTGTAGTACATAGTATATGAGTGAGTTGCACTGAAAAACTTAGAATATAAGAAACGCACAGTGTAGTACATAGTATATGAGTGAGTTGCACTGAAAAACTTAGAATATAAGAAACGCATAGTGTAGTACATAGTATATGAGTGAGTTGCACTGAAAAACTTAGAATTTACTGAAAAACCGGCATTACACGAAATGCACAGTGTAGTACATAGTATATGAGTGAGTTGCACTGAAAAACTTAGAATATAAGAAACGCACAGTGTAATACATAGTATATGAGTGAGTTGCACTGAAAAACTTAGAGTATAAGAAACGCACAGTGTAGTACATAGTATATGAGTGAGTTGCACTGAAAAACTTAGAATATAAGAAACGCACAGTGTAGTACATAGTATATGAGTGAGTTGCACTGAAAAACTTAGAATATAAGAAACGCAGTGTAGTACATAGTATATGAGTGAGTTGCACTGAAAAACTTAGAATATAAGAAACGCACATTGTAGTACATAGTATATGAGTGAGTTGCACTGAAAAACTTAGAATATAAGAAACGCACAGTGTAGTACATAGTATATGAGTGAGTTGCACTGAAAAACTTAGAATATAAGAAACGCACAGTGTAGTACATAGTATATGAGTGAGTTGCACTGAAAAACTTAGAATTTACAGAAAAACCAGCATTACACGAAATGCACAGTGTAGTACATAGTATATGAGTGAGTTGCACTGAAAAACTTAGAATATAAGAAACGCACAGTGTAGTACATAGTATATGAGTGAGTTGCACTGAAAAACTTAGAATATAAGAAACGCACAGTGTAGTACATAGTATATGAGTGAGTTGCACTGAAAAACTTAGAATATAAGAAACGCACAGTGTAGTACATAGTATATGAGTGAGTTGCACTGAAAAACTTAGAATATAAGAAACGCACAGTGTAGTACATAGTATATGAGTGAGTTGCACTGAAAAACTTAGAATATAAGAAACGGACAGTGTAGTACATATTATATGAGTGAGTTGCACTGAAAAACTTAGATTATAAGAAACGCACAGTGTAGTACATAGTATATGAGTGAGTTGCACTGAAAAACTTAGAATTTACTGAAAAACCAGCATTACACGAAATGCACAGTGTAGTACATAGTATATGAGTGAGTTGCACTGAAAAACTTAGAATATAAGAAACGCACAGTGTAGTACATAGTATATGAGTGAGTTGCACTGAAAAACTTAGAATATAAGAAACGCACAGTGTAGTACATAGTATATGAGTGAGTTGCACTGAAAAACTTAGAATATAAGAAACGCACAGTGTAGTACATAGTATATGAGAGAGTTGCACTGAAAAACTTAGAATATAAGAAACGCACAGTGTAGTACATAGTATATGAGTGAGGTGCACTGAAAAACTTAGAATATAAGAAACGCACAGTGTAGTACATAGTATATGAGTGAGGAGCACTGAAAAACTTAGAATATAAGAAACGCACAGTGTAGTACATAGTATATGAGTGAGGTGCATGAAAAACTTAGAATTTACTGAAAAACCAGCATTACACGAAATACACAGTGTAGTACATAGTATATGAGTGAGTTGCACTGAAAAACTTAGAATATAAGAAACGCACAGTGTAGTACATAGTATATGAGTGAGTTGCACTGAAAAACTTAGAATATAAGAAACGCACAGTGTAGTACATAGTATATGAGTGAGTTGCACTGAAAAACTTAGAATATAAGAAACGCACAGTGTAGTACATAGTATATGAGTGAGTTGCACTGAAAAACTTAGAATATAAGAAACGCACAGTGTAGTACATAGTATATGAGTGAGTTGCACTGAAAAACTTAGAATATAAGAAACGCATAGTGTAGTACATAGTATATGAGTGAGTTGCACTGAAAAACTTAGAATTTACTGAAAAACCGGCATTACACGAAATGCACAGTGTAGTACATAGTATATGAGTGAGTTGCACTGAAAAACTTAGAATATAAGAAACGCACAGTGTAATACATAGTATATGAGTGAGTTGCACTGAAAAACTTAGAGTATAAGAAACGCACAGTGTAGTACATAGTATATGAGTGAGTTGCACTGAAAAACTTAGAATATAAGAAACGCACAGTGTAGTACATAGTATATGAGTGAGTTGCACTGAAAAACTTAGAATATAAGAAACGCAGTGTAGTACATAGTATATGAGTGAGTTGCACTGAAAAACTTAGAATATAAGAAACGCACAGTGTAGTACATAGTATATGAGTGAGTTTCACTGAAAAACTTAGAATATAAGAAACGCACAGTGTAGTACATAGTATATGAGTGAGTTGCACTGAAAAACTTAGAATATAAGAAACGCACAGTATAGTACATAGTATATGAGTGAGTTGCACTGAAAAATTTAGAATATAAGAAACACACAGTGTAGTACATAGTATATGAGTGAGGTGCACTGAAAAACTTAGAATTTACTGAAAAACCAGCATTACACGAAATGCACAGTGTAGTACATAGTATATGAGTGAGTTGCACTGAAAAACTTAGAATATAAGAAACGCACAGTGTAGTACATAGTATATGAGTGAGTTGCACTGAAAAACTTAGAATATAAGAAACGCACAGTGTAGTACATAGTATATGAGAGAGTTGCACTGAAAAACTTAGAATATAAGAAACGCATAGTGTAGTACATAGTATATGAGTGAGGTGCACTGAAAAACTTAGAATATAAGAAACGCACAGTGTAGTACATAGTATATGAGTGAGGAGCACTGAAAAACTTAGAATATAAGAAACGCACAGTGTAGTACATAGTATATGAGTGAGTTGCACTGAAAAACTTAGAATATAAGAAACGCACAGTGTAGTACATAGTATATGAGTGAGTTGCACTGAAAAACTTAGAATATAAGAAACGCATAGTGTAGTACATAGTATATGAGTGAGTTGCACTGAAAAACTTAGAATATAAGAAACGCACAGTGTAGTACATAGTATATGAGTGAGTTGCACTGAAAAACTTAGAATATAAGAAACGCATAGTGTAGTACATAGTATATGAGTGAGTTGCACTGAAAAACTTAGAATTTACTGAAAAACCGGCATTACAAGAAATGTACAGTGTAGTACATAGTATATGAGTGAGTTGCACTGAAAAACTTAGAATATAAGAAACGCACAGTGTAATACATAGTATATGAGTGAGTTGCACTGAAAAACTTAGAGTATAAGAAACGCACAGTGTAGTACATAGTATATGAGTGAGTTGCACTGAAAAACTTAGAATATAAGAAACGCACAGTGTAGTACATAGTATATGAGTGAGTTGCACTGAAAAACTTAGAATATAAGAAACGCAGTGTAGTACATAGTATATGAGTGAGTTGCACTGAAAAACTTAGAATATAAGACACGCACATTGTAGTACATAGTATATGAGTGAGTTGCACTGAAAAACTTAGAATATAAGAAACGCACAGTGTAGTACATAGTATATGAGTGAGTTGTCTGAAAAACTTAGAATTTATAGAAAAACCAGCATTACACGAAATGCACAGTGTAGTACATAGTATATGAGTGAGTTGCACTGAAAAACTTAGAATATAAGAAACGCACAGTGTAGTACATAGTATATGAGTGAGTTGCACTGAAAAACTTAGAATATAAGAAACGCACAGTGTAGTACATAGTATATGAGTGAGTTGCACTGAAAAACTTAGAATATAAGAAACGCACAGTGTAGTACATAGTATATGAGTGAGTTGCACTGAAAAACTTAGAATATAAGAAACGCACAGTGTAGTACATAGTATATGAGTGAGTTGCACTGAAAAACTTAGAATATAAGAAACGCACAGTGTAGTACATAGTATATGAGTGAGTTGCACTGAAAAACTTAGAATATAAGAAACGCACAGTGTAGTACATAGTATATGAGTGAGTTGCACTGAAAAACTTAGAATTTACTGAAAAACCAGCATTACACGAAATGCACAGTGTAGTACATAGTATATGAGTGAGGTGCACTGAAAAACTTAGAATATAAGAAACGCACAGTGTAGTACATAGTATATGAGTGAGTTGCACTGAAAAACTTAGAATATAAGAAACGCACAGTGTAGTACATAGTATATGAGTGAGTTGCACTGAAAAACTTAGAATATAAGAAACGCACAGTGTAGTACATAGTATATGAGTGAGTTGCACTGAAAAACTTAGAATATAAGAAACGCACAGTGTAGTACATAGTATATGAGTGAGTTGCACTGAAAAACTTAGAATATAAGAAACGCACAGTGTAGTACATAGTATATGAGTGAGTTGCACTGAAAAACTTAGAATATAAGAAACGCACAGTGTAGTACATAGTATATGAGTGAGTTGCACTGAAAAACTTAGAATATAAGAAACGCATAGTGTAGTACATAGTATATGAGTGAGTTGCACTGAAAAACTTAGAATTTACTGAAAAACCGGCATTACACGAAATGCACAGTGTAGTACATAGTATATGAGTGAGTTGCACTGAAAAACTTAGAATATAAGAAACGCACAGTGTAATACATAGTATATGAGTGAGTTGCACTGAAAAACTTAGAGTATAAGAAACGCACAGTGTAGTACATAGTATATGAGTGAGTTGCACTGAAAAACTTAGAATATAAGAAACGCACAGTGAAGTACATAGTATATGAGTGAGTTGCACTGAAAAACTTAGAATATAAGAAACGCAGTGTAGTACATAGTATATGAGTGAGTTGCACTGAAAAACTTAGAATATAAGAAACGCACATTGTAGTACATAGTATATGAGTGAGTTGCACTGAAAAACTTAGAATATAAGAAACGCACAGTGTAGTACATAGTATATGAGTGAGTTGCACTGAAAAACTTAGAATATAAGAAACGCACAGTGTAGTACATAGTATATGAGTGAGTTGCACTGAAAAACTTAGAATTTACAGAAAAACCAGCATTACACGAAATGCACAGTGTAGTACATAGTATATGAGTGATTTGCACTGAAAAACTTAGAATATAAGAAACGCACAGTGTAGTACATAGTATATGAGTGAGTTGCACTGAAAAACTTAGAATATAAGAAACGCACAGTGTAGTACATAGTATATGAGTGAGTTGCACTGAAAAACTTAGAATATAAGAAACGCACAGTGTAGTACATAGTATATGAGTGAGTTGCACTGAAAAACTTAGAATATAAGAAACGCACAGTGTAGTACATAGTATATGAGTGAGTTGCACTGAAAAACTTAGAATATAAGAAACGCGTAGTGTAGTACATAGTATATGAGTGAGTTGCACTGAAAAACTTAGAATTTACTGAAAAACCGGCATTACACGAAATGCACAGTGTAGTACATAGTATATGAGTGAGTTGCACTGAAAAACTTAGAATATAAGAAACGCACAGTGTAGTACATAGTATATGAGTGAGTTGCACTGAAAAAATTAGAATATAAGAAACGCACAGTGTAGTACATAGTATATGAGTGAGTTGCACTGAAAAACTTAGAATATAAGAAACGCACAGTGTAGTACATAGTATATGAGTATGTTGCACTGAAAAACTTAGAATATAAGAAACGCACATTGTAGTACATAGTATATGAGTGAGTTGCACTGAAAAACTTAGAATATAAGAAACGGACAGTGTAGTACATATTATATGAGTGAGTTGCACTGAAAAACTTAGAATATAAGAAACGCACAGTGTAGTACATAGTATATGAGTGAGTTGCACTGAAAAACTTAGAATTTACTGAAAAACCAGCATTACACGAAATGCACAGTGTAGTACATAGTATATGAGGGAGTTGCACTGAAAAACTTAGAATATAAGAAACGCACAGTGTAGTACATAGTATATGAGTGAGTTGCACTGAAAAACTTAGAATATAAGAAACGCACAGTGTAGTACATAGTATATGAGTGAGTTGCACTGAAAAACTTAGAATATAAGAAACGCACAGTGTAGTACATAGTATATGAGTGAGTTGCACTGAAAAACTTAGAATATAAGAAACGCACAGTGTAGTACATAGTATATGAGTGAGTTGCACTGAAAAACTTAGAATATAAGAAACGCACAGTGTAGTACATAGTATATGAGAGAGTTGCACTGAAAAACTTAGAATATAAGAAACGCACAGTGTAGTACATAGTATATGAGTGAGGTGCACTGAAAAACTTAGAATATAAGAAACGCACAGTGTAGTACATAGTATATGAGTGAGGAGCACTGAAAAACTTAGAATATAAGAAACGCACAGTGTAGTACATAGTATATGAGTGAGGTGCATGAAAAACTTAGAATTTACTGAAAAACCAGCATTACACGAAATGCACAGTGTAGTACATAGTATATGAGTGAGTTGCACTGAAAAACTTAGAATATAAGAAACGCACAGTGTAGTACATAGTATATGAGTGAGTTGCACTGAAAAACTTAGAATATAAGAAACGCACAGTGTAGTACATAGTATATGAGTGAGTTGCACTGAAAAACTTAGAATATAAGAAACGCACAGTGTAGTACATAGTATATGAGTGAGTTGCACTGAAAAACTTAGAATATAAGAAACGCATAGTGTAGTACATAGTATATGCGTGAGTTGCACTGAAAAACTTAGAATTTACTGAAAAAACAGCATTACACGAAATGCACAGTGTAGTACATAGTATATGAGTGAGTTGCACTGAAAAACTTAGAATATAAGAAACGCACAGTGTAATACATAGTATATGAGTGAGTTGCACTGAAAAACTTAGAGTATAAGAAACGCACAGTGTAGTACATAGTATATGAGTGAGTTGCACTGAAAAACTTAGAATATTAGAAACGCAGTGTAGTACATAGTATATGAGTGAGTTGCACTGAAAAACTTAGAATATAAGAAACGCACATTGTAGTACATAGTATATGAGTGAGTTGCACTGAAAAACTTAGAATATAAGAAACGCACAGTGTAGTACATAGTATATGAGTGAGTTGCACTGAAAAACTTAGAATATAAGAAACGCACAGTGTAGTACATATATATGAGTGAGTTGCACTGAAAAACTTAGAATTTACAGAAAAACCAGCATTACACGAAATGCACAGTGTAGTACATAGTATATGAGTGAGTTGCACTGAAAAACTTAGAATATAAGAAACGCACAGTGTAGTACATAGTATATGAGTGAGTTGCACTGAAAAACTTAGAATATAAGAAACGCACAGTGTAGTACATAGTATATGAGTGAGTTGCACTGAAAAACTTAGAATATAAGAAACGCACAGTGTAGTACATAGTATATGAGTGAGTTGCACTGAAAAACTTAGAATATAAGAAACGCACATTGTAGTACATAGTATATGAGTGAGTTGCACTGAAAAACTTAGAATATAAGAAACGGACAGTGTAGTACATATTATATGAGTGAGTTGCACTGAAAAACTTAGAATATAAGAAACGCACAGTGTAGTACATAGTATATGAGTGAGTTGCACTGAAAAACTTAGAATTTACTGAAAAACCAGCATTACACGAAATGCACAGTGTAGTACATAGTATATGAGGGAGTTGCACTGAAAAACTTAGAATATAAGAAACGCACAGTGTAGTACATAGTATATGAGTGAGTTGCACTGAAAAACTTAGAATATAAGAAACGCACAGTGTAGTACATAGTATATGAGTGAGTTGCACTGAAAAACTTAGAATATAAGAAACGCACAGTGTAGTACATAGTATATGAGTGAGTTGCACTGAAAAACTTAGAATATAAGAAACGCACAGTGTAGTACATAGTATATGAGTGAGTTGCACTGAAAAACTTAGAATATAAGAAACGCACAGTGTAGTACATAGTATATGAGAGAGTTGCACTGAAAAACTTAGAATATAAGAAACGCACAGTGTAGTACATAGTATATGAGTGAGGTGCACTGAAAAACTTAGAATATAAGAAACGCACAGTGTAGTACATAGTATATGAGTGAGTTGCACTGAAAAACTTAGAATATAAGAAACGCACAGTGTAGTACATAGTATATGAGTGAGGTGCATGAAAAACTTAGAATTTACTGAAAAACCAGCATTACACGAAATGCACAGTGTAGTACATAGTATATGAGTGAGTTGCACTGAAAAACTTAGAATATAAGAAACGCACAGTGTAGTACATAGTATATGAGTGAGTTGCACTGAAAAACTTAGAATATAAGAAACGCACAGTGTAGTACATAGTATATGAGTGAGTTGCACTGAAAAACTTAGAATATAAGAAACGCACAGTGTAGTACATAGTATATGAGTGAGTTGCACTGAAAAACTTAGAATATAAGAAACGCACATTGTAGTACATAGTATATGAGTGAGTTGCACTGAAAAACTTAGAATATAAGAAACGGACAGTGTAGTACATATTATATGAGTGAGTTGCACTGAAAAACTTAGAATATAAGAAACGCACAGTGTAGTACATAGTATATGAGTGAGTTGCACTGAAAAACTTAGAATTTACTGAAAAACCAGCATTACACGAAATGCACAGTGTAGTACATAGTATATGAGGGAGTTGCACTGAAAAACTTAGAATATAAGAAACGCACAGTGTAGTACATAGTATATGAGTGAGTTGCACTGAAAAACTTAGAATATAAGAAACGCACAGTGTAGTACATAGTATATGAGTGAGTTGCACTGAAAAACTTAGAATATAAGAAACGCACAGTGTAGTACATAGTATATGAGTGAGTTGCACTGAAAAACTTAGAATATAAGAAACGCACAGTGTAGTACATAGTATATGAGTGAGTTGCACTGAAAAACTTAGAATATAAGAAACGCACAGTGTAGTACATAGTATATGAGAGAGTTGCACTGAAAAACTTAGAATATAAGAAACGCACAGTGTAGTACATAGTATATGAGTGAGGTGCACTGAAAAACTTAGAATATAAGAAACGCACAGTGTAGTACATAGTATATGAGTGAGGAGCACTGAAAAACTTAGAATATAAGAAACGCACAGTGTAGTACATAGTATATGAGTGAGGTGCATGAAAAACTTAGAATTTACTGAAAAACCAGCATTACACGAAACGCACAGTGTAGTACATAGTATATGAGTGAGTTGCACTGAAAACTTAGAATATAAGAAACGCACAGTGTAGTACATAGTATATGAGTGAGTTGCACTGAAAAACTTAGAATATAAGAAACGCACAGTGTAGTACATAGTATATGAGTGAGTTGCACTGAAAAACTTAGAATATAAGAAACGCACAGTGTAGTACATAGTATATGAGAGAGTTGCACTGAAAAACTTAGAATATAAGAAACGCACAGTGTAGTACATAGTATATGAGTGAGGTGCACTGAAAAACTTAGAATATAAGAAACGCACAGTGTAGTACATAGTATATGAGTGAGGAGCACTGAAAAACTTAGAATATAAGAAACGCACAGTGTAGTACATAGTATATGAGTGAGGTGCATGAAAAACTTAGAATTTAATGAAAAACCAGCATTACACGAAATGCACAGTGTAGTACATAGGATATGAGTGAGTTGCACTGAAAAACTTAGAATATAAGAAACGCACAGTGTAGTACATAGTATATGAGTGAGTTGCACTGAAAAACTTAGAATATAAGAAACGCACAGTGTAGTACATAGTATATGAGTGAGTTGCACTGAAAAACTTAGAATATAAGAAACGCACAGTGTAGTACATAGTATATGAGTGAGTTGCACTGAAAAACTTATTATATAAGAAACGCATAGTGTAGTACATAGTATATGAGTGAGTTGCACTGAAAAACTTAGAATTTACTGAAAAACCGGCATTACACGAAATGCACAGTGTAGTACATAGTATATGAGTGAGTTGCACTGAAAAACTTAGAATATAAGAAACGCACAGTGTAATACATAGTATATGAGTGAGTTGCACTGAAAAACTTAGAGTATAAGAAACGCACAGTGTAGTACATAGTATATGAGTGAGTTGCACTGAAAAACTTAGAATATTAGAAACGCAGTGTAGTACATAGTATATGAGTGAGTTGCACTGAAAAACTTAGAATATAAGAAACGCACATTGTAGTACATAGTATATGAGTGAGTTGCACTGAAAAACTTAGAATATAAGAAACGCACAGTGTAGTACATAGTATATGAATGAGTTGCACTGAAAAACTTAGAATATAAGAAACGCACAGTGTAGTACATATATATGATTGAGTTGCACTGAAAAACTTAGAATTTACAGAAAAACCAGCATTACACGAAATGCACAGTGTAGTACATAGTATATGAGTGAGTTGCACTGAAAAACTTAGAATATAAGAAACGCACAGTGTAGTACATAGTATATGAGTGAGTTGCACTGAAAAACTAAGAATATATGAAACGCACAGTATAGTACATAGTATATGAGTGAGTTGCACTGAAAAACTTAGAATATAAGAAACGCACAGTGTAGTACATAGTATATGAGTGAGGTGCACTGAAAAACTTAGAATATAAGAAACGCACAGTGTAGTACATAGTATATGAGTGAGGTGCACTGAAAAACTTAGAATATAAGAAACGCACAGTATAGTACATAGTATATGAGTGAGTTGCACTGAAAAACTTAGAATATAAGAAACGCACAGTGTAGTACATAGTATATGAGTGAGTTGCACTGAAAAACTTAGAATATAAGAAACGCACAGTGTAGTACATAGTATATGAGTGAGTTGCACTGAAAAACTTAGAATATAAGAAACGCATAGTGTAGTACATAGTATATGAGTGAGTTGCACTGAAAAACTTAGAATTTACTGAAAAACCGGCATTACACGAAATGCACAGTGTAGTACATAGTATATGAGTGAGTTGCACTGAAAAACTTAGAATATAAGAAACGCACAGTGTAGTACATAGTATATGAGTGAGTTGCACTGAAAAACTTAGAATATAAGAAACGCACAGTGTAGTACATAGTATATGAGTGAGTTTCACTGAAAAACTTAGAATATAAGAAACGCACAGTGTAGTACATAGTATATGAGTGAGTTGCACTGAAAAACTTAGAATATAAGAAACGCACAGTGTAGTACATAGTATATGAGTGAGTTGCACTGAAAAACTTAGAATATAAGAAACGCACAGTGTAGTACATAGTATATGAGTGAGTTGCACTGAAAAACTTAGAATATAAGAAACGCACATTGTAGTACATAGTATATGAGTGAGTTGCACTGAAAAACTTAGAATATAAGAAACGGACAGTGTAGTACATATTATATGAGTGAGTTGCACTGAAAAACTTAGAATATAAGAAACGCACAGTGTAGTACATAGTATATGAGTGAGTTGCACTGAAAAACTTAGAATTTACTGAAAAACCAGCATTACACGAAATGCACAGTGTAGTACATAGTATATGAGGGAGTTGCACTGAAAAACTTAGAATATAAGAAACGCACAGTGTAGTACATAGTATATGAGTGAGTTGCACTGAAAAACTTAGAATATAAGAAACGCACAGTGTAGTACATAGTATATGAGTGAGTTGCACGGAAAAACTTAGAATATAAGAAACGCACAGTGTAGTACATAGTATATGAGTGAGTTGCACTGAAAAACTTAGAATATAAGAAACGCACAGTGTAGTACATAGTATATGAGTGAGTTGCACTGAAAAACTTAGAATATAAGAAACGCACAGTGTAGTACATAGTATATGAGAGAGTTGCACTGAAAAACTTAGAATATAAGAAACGCACAGTGTAGTACATAGTATATGAGTGAGGTGCACTGAAAAACTTAGAATATAAGAAACGCACAGTGTAGTACATAGTATATGAGTGAGGAGCACTGAAAAACTTAGAATATAAGAAACGCACAGTGTAGTACATAGTATATGAGTGAGGTGCATGAAAAACTTAGAATTTACTGAAAAACCAGCATTACACGAAATGCACAGTGTAGTACATAGTATATGAGTGAGTTGCACTGAAAAACTTAGAATATAAGAAACGCACAGTGTAGTACATAGTATATGAGTGAGTTGCACTGAAAAACTTAGAATATAAGAAACGCACAGTGTAGTACATAGTATATGAGTGAGTTGCACTGAAAAACTTAGAATATAAGAAACGCATAGTGTAGTACATAGTATATGAGTGAGTTGCACTGAAAAACTTAGAATTTACTGAAAAACCGGCATTACACGAAATGCACAGTGTAGTACATAGTATATGAGTGAGTTGCACTGAAAAACTTAGAATATAAGAAACGCACAGTGTAATACATAGTATATGAGTGAGTTGCACTGAAAAACTTAGAGTATAAGAAACGCACAGTGTAGTACATAGTATATGAGTGAGTTGCACTGAAAAACTTAGAATATAAGAAACGCACAGTGTAGTACATAGTATATGAGTGAGTTGCATTGAAAAACTTAGAATATAAGAAACGCACAGTGTAGTACATAGTATATGAGTGAGTTTCACTGAAAAACTTAGAATATAAGAAACGCACAGTGTAGTACATAGTATATGAGTGAGTTGCACTGAAAAACTTAGAATATAAGAAACGCACAGTATAGTACATAGTATATGAGTGAGTTGCACTGAAAAATTTAGAATATAAGAAACACACAGTGTAGTACATAGTATATGAGTGAGGTGCACTGAAAAACTTAGAATTTACTGAAAAACCAGCATTACACGAAATGCACAGTGTAGTACATAGTATATGAGTGAGTTGCACTGAAAAACTTAGAATATAAGAAACGCACAGTGTAGTACATAGTATATGAGTGAGTTGCACTGAAAAACTTAGAATATAAGAAACGCACAGTGTAGTACATAGTATATGAGAGAGTTGCACTGAAAAACTTAGAATATAAGAAACGCATAGTGTAGTACATAGTATATGAGTGAGGTGCACTGAAAAACTTAGAATATAAGAAACGCACAGTGTAGTACATAGTATATGAGTGAGGAGCACTGAAAAACTTAGAATATAAGAAACGCACAGTGTAGTACATAGTATATGAGTGAGTTGCACTGAAAAACTTAGAATATAAGAAACGCACAGTGTAGTACATAGTATATGAGTGAGTTGCACTGAAAAACTTAGAATATAAGAAACGCATAGTGTAGTACATAGTATATGAGTGAGTTGCACTGAAAAACTTAGAATATAAGAAACGCACAGTGTAGTACATAGTATATGAGTGAGTTGCACTGAAAAACTTAGAATATAAGAAACGCATAGTGTAGTACATAGTATATGAGTGAGTTGCACTGAAAAACTTAGAATTTACTGAAAAACCGGCATTACAAGAAATGTACAGTGTAGTACATAGTATATGAGTGAGTTGCACTGAAAAACTTAGAATATAAGAAACGCACAGTGTAATACATAGTATATGAGTGAGTTGCACTGAAAAACTTAGAGTATAAGAAACGCACAGTGTAGTACATAGTATATGAGTGAGTTGCACTGAAAAACTTAGAATATAAGAAACGCACAGTGTAGTACATAGTATATGAGTGAGTTGCACTGAAAAACTTAGAATATAAGAAACGCAGTGTAGTACATAGTATATGAGTGAGTTGCACTGAAAAACTTAGAATATAAGACACGCACATTGTAGTACATAGTATATGAGTGAGTTGCACTGAAAAACTTAGAATATAAGAAACGCACAGTGTAGTACATAGTATATGAGTGAGTTGTCTGAAAAACTTAGAATTTATAGAAAAACCAGCATTACACGAAATGCACAGTGTAGTACATAGTATATGAGTGAGTTGCACTGAAAAACTTAGAATATAAGAAACGCACAGTGTAGTACATAGTATATGAGTGAGTTGCACTGAAAAACTTAGAATATAAGAAACGCACAGTGTAGTACATAGTATATGAGTGAGTTGCACTGAAAAACTTAGAATATAAGAAACGCACAGTGTAGTACATAGTATATGAGTGAGTTGCACTGAAAAACTTAGAATATAAGAAACGCACAGTGTAGTACATAGTATATGAGTGAGTTGCACTGAAAAACTTAGAATATAAGAAACGCACAGTGTAGTACATAGTATATGAGTGAGTTGCACTGAAAAACTTAGAATATAAGAAACGCACAGTGTAGTACATAGTATATGAGTGAGTTGCACTGAAAAACTTAGAATTTACTGAAAAACCAGCATTACACGAAATGCACAGTGTAGTACATAGTATATGAGTGAGGTGCACTGAAAAACTTAGAATATAAGAAACGCACAGTGTAGTACATAGTATATGAGTGAGTTGCACTGAAAAACTTAGAATATAAGAAACGCACAGTGTAGTACATAGTATATGAGTGAGTTGCACTGAAAAACTTAGAATATAAGAAACGCACAGTGTAGTACATAGTATATGAGTGAGTTGCACTGAAAAACTTAGAATATAAGAAACGCACAGTGTAGTACATAGTATATGAGTGAGTTGCACTGAAAAACTTAGAATATAAGAAACGCACAGCGTAGTACATAGTATATGAGTGAGTTGCACTGAAAAACTTAGAATATAAGAAACGCACAGTGTAGTACATAGTATATGAGTGAGTTGCACTGAAAAACTTAGAATATAAGAAACGCATAGTGTAGTACATAGTATATGAGTGAGTTGCACTGAAAAACTTAGAATTTACTGAAAAACCGGCATTACACGAAATGCACAGTGTAGTACATAGTATATGAGTGAGTTGCACTGAAAAACTTAGAATATAAGAAACGCACAGTGTAATACATAGTATATGAGTGAGTTGCACTGAAAAACTTAGAGTATAAGAAACGCACAGTGTAGTACATAGTATATGAGTGAGTTGCACTGAAAAACTTAGAATATAAGAAACGCACAGTGAAGTACATAGTATATGAGTGAGTTGCACTGAAAAACTTAGAATATAAGAAACGCAGTGTAGTACATAGTATATGAGTGAGTTGCACTGAAAAACTTAGAATATAAGAAACGCACATTGTAGTACATAGTATATGAGTGAGTTGCACTGAAAAACTTAGAATATAAGAAACGCACAGTGTAGTACATAGTATATGAGTGAGTTGCACTGAAAAACTTAGAATATAAGAAACGCACAGTGTAGTACATAGTATATGAGTGAGTTGCACTGAAAAACTTAGAATTTACAGAAAAACCAGCATTACACGAAATGCACAGTGTAGTACATAGTATATGAGTGATTTGCACTGAAAAACTTAGAATATAAGAAACGCACAGTGTAGTACATAGTATATGAGTGAGTTGCACTGAAAAACTTAGAATATAAGAAACGCACAGTGTAGTACATAGTATATGAGTGAGTTGCACTGAAAAACTTAGAATATAAGAAACGCACAGTGTAGTACATAGTATATGAGTGAGTTGCACTGAAAAACTTAGAATATAAGAAACGCACAGTGTAGTACATAGTATATGAGTGAGTTGCACTGAAAAACTTAGAATATAAGAAACGCGTAGTGTAGTACATAGTATATGAGTGAGTTGCACTGAAAAACTTAGAATTTACTGAAAAACCGGCATTACACGAAATGCACAGTGTAGTACATAGTATATGAGTGAGTTGCACTGAAAAACTTAGAATATAAGAAACGCACAGTGTAGTACATAGTATATGAGTGAGTTGCACTGAAAAAATTAGAATATAAGAAACGCACAGTGTAGTACATAGTATATGAGTGAGTTGCACTGAAAAACTTAGAATATAAGAAACGCACAGTGTAGTACATAGTATATGAGTATGTTGCACTGAAAAACTTAGAATATAAGAAACGCACATTGTAGTACATAGTATATGAGTGAGTTGCACTGAAAAACTTAGAATATAAGAAACGGACAGTGTAGTACATATTATATGAGTGAGTTGCACTGAAAAACTTAGAATATAAGAAACGCACAGTGTAGTACATAGTATATGAGTGAGTTGCACTGAAAAACTTAGAATTTACTGAAAAACCAGCATTACACGAAATGCACAGTGTAGTACATAGTATATGAGGGAGTTGCACTGAAAAACTTAGAATATAAGAAACGCACAGTGTAGTACATAGTATATGAGTGAGTTGCACTGAAAAACTTAGAATATAAGAAACGCACAGTGTAGTACATAGTATATGAGTGAGTTGCACTGAAAAACTTAGAATATAAGAAACGCACAGTGTAGTACATAGTATATGAGTGAGTTGCACTGAAAAACTTAGAATATAAGAAACGCACAGTGTAGTACATAGTATATGAGTGAGTTGCACTGAAAAACTTAGAATATAAGAAACGCACAGTGTAGTACATAGTATATGAGAGAGTTGCACTGAAAAACTTAGAATATAAGAAACGCACAGTGTAGTACATAGTATATGAGTGAGGTGCACTGAAAAACTTAGAATATAAGAAACGCACAGTGTAGTACATAGTATATGAGTGAGGAGCACTGAAAAACTTAGAATATAAGAAACGCACAGTGTAGTACATAGTATATGAGTGAGGTGCATGAAAAACTTAGAATTTACTGAAAAACCAGCATTACACGAAATGCACAGTGTAGTACATAGTATATGAGTGAGTTGCACTGAAAAACTTAGAATATAAGAAACGCACAGTGTAGTACATAGTATATGAGTGAGTTGCACTGAAAAACTTAGAATATAAGAAACGCACAGTGTAGTACATAGTATATGAGTGAGTTGCACTGAAAAACTTAGAATATAAGAAACGCACAGTGTAGTACATAGTATATGAGTGAGTTGCACTGAAAAACTTAGAATATAAGAAACGCATAGTGTAGTACATAGTATATGCGTGAGTTGCACTGAAAAACTTAGAATTTACTGAAAAAACAGCATTACACGAAATGCACAGTGTAGTACATAGTATATGAGTGAGTTGCACTGAAAAACTTAGAATATAAGAAACGCACAGTGTAATACATAGTATATGAGTGAGTTGCACTGAAAAACTTAGAGTATAAGAAACGCACAGTGTAGTACATAGTATATGAGTGAGTTGCACTGAAAAACTTAGAATATTAGAAACGCAGTGTAGTACATAGTATATGAGTGAGTTGCACTGAAAAACTTAGAATATAAGAAACGCACATTGTAGTACATAGTATATGAGTGAGTTGCACTGAAAAACTTAGAATATAAGAAACGCACAGTGTAGTACATAGTATATGAGTGAGTTGCACTGAAAAACTTAGAATATAAGAAACGCACAGTGTAGTACATATATATGAGTGAGTTGCACTGAAAAACTTAGAATTTACAGAAAAACCAGCATTACACGAAATGCACAGTGTAGTACATAGTATATGAGTGAGTTGCACTGAAAAACTTAGAATATAAGAAACGCACAGTGTAGTACATAGTATATGAGTGAGTTGCACTGAAAAACTTAGAATATAAGAAACGCACAGTGTAGTACATAGTATATGAGTGAGTTGCACTGAAAAACTTAGAATATAAGAAACGCACAGTGTAGTACATAGTATATGAGTGAGTTGCACTGAAAAACTTAGAATATAAGAAACGCACATTGTAGTACATAGTATATGAGTGAGTTGCACTGAAAAACTTAGAATATAAGAAACGGACAGTGTAGTACATATTATATGAGTGAGTTGCACTGAAAAACTTAGAATATAAGAAACGCACAGTGTAGTACATAGTATATGAGTGAGTTGCACTGAAAAACTTAGAATTTACTGAAAAACCAGCATTACACGAAATGCACAGTGTAGTACATAGTATATGAGGGAGTTGCACTGAAAAACTTAGAATATAAGAAACGCACAGTGTAGTACATAGTATATGAGTGAGTTGCACTGAAAAACTTAGAATATAAGAAACGCACAGTGTAGTACATAGTATATGAGTGAGTTGCACTGAAAAACTTAGAATATAAGAAACGCACAGTGTAGTACATAGTATATGAGTGAGTTGCACTGAAAAACTTAGAATATAAGAAACGCACAGTGTAGTACATAGTATATGAGTGAGTTGCACTGAAAAACTTAGAATATAAGAAACGCACAGTGTAGTACATAGTATATGAGAGAGTTGCACTGAAAAACTTAGAATATAAGAAACGCACAGTGTAGTACATAGTATATGAGTGAGGTGCACTGAAAAACTTAGAATATAAGAAACGCACAGTGTAGTACATAGTATATGAGTGAGTTGCACTGAAAAACTTAGAATATAAGAAACGCACAGTGTAGTACATAGTATATGAGTGAGGTGCATGAAAAACTTAGAATTTACTGAAAAACCAGCATTACACGAAATGCACAGTGTAGTACATAGTATATGAGTGAGTTGCACTGAAAAACTTAGAATATAAGAAACGCACAGTGTAGTACATAGTATATGAGTGAGTTGCACTGAAAAACTTAGAATATAAGAAACGCACAGTGTAGTACATAGTATATGAGTGAGTTGCACTGAAAAACTTAGAATATAAGAAACGCACAGTGTAGTACATAGTATATGAGTGAGTTGCACTGAAAAACTTAGAATATAAGAAACGCATAGTGTAGTACATAGTATATGCGTGAGTTGCACTGAAAAACTTAGAATTTACTGAAAAAACAGCATTACACGAAATGCACAGTGTAGTACATAGTATATGAGTGAGTTGCACTGAAAAACTTAGAATATAAGAAACGCACAGTGTAATACATAGTATATGAGTGAGTTGCACTGAAAAACTTAGAGTATAAGAAACGCACAGTGTAGTACATAGTATATGAGTGAGTTGCACTGAAAAACTTAGAATATTAGAAACGCAGTGTAGTACATAGTATATGAGTGAGTTGCACTGAAAAACTTAGAATATAAGAAACGCACATTGTAGTACATAGTATATGAGTGAGTTGCACTGAAAAACTTAGAATATAAGAAACGCACAGTGTAGTACATAGTATATGAGTGAGTTGCACTGAAAAACTTAGAATATAAGAAACGCACAGTGTAGTACATATATATGAGTGAGTTGCACTGAAAAACTTAGAATTTACAGAAAAACCAGCATTACACGAAATGCACAGTGTAGTACATAGTATATGAGTGAGTTGCACTGAAAAACTTAGAATATAAGAAACGCACAGTGTAGTACATAGTATATGAGTGAGTTGCACTGAAAAACTTAGAATATAAGAAACGCACAGTGTAGTACATAGTATATGAGTGAGTTGCACTGAAAAACTTAGAATATAAGAAACGCACAGTGTAGTACATAGTATATGAGTGAGTTGCACTGAAAAACTTAGAATATAAGAAACGCACATTGTAGTACATAGTATATGAGTGAGTTGCACTGAAAAACTTAGAATATAAGAAACGGACAGTGTAGTACATATTATATGAGTGAGTTGCACTGAAAAACTTAGAATATAAGAAACGCACAGTGTAGTACATAGTATATGAGTGAGTTGCACTGAAAAACTTAGAATTTACTGAAAAACCAGCATTACACGAAATGCACAGTGTAGTACATAGTATATGAGGGAGTTGCACTGAAAAACTTAGAATATAAGAAACGCACAGTGTAGTACATAGTATATGAGTGAGTTGCACTGAAAAACTTAGAATATAAGAAACGCACAGTGTAGTACATAGTATATGAGTGAGTTGCACTGAAAAACTTAGAATATAAGAAACGCACAGTGTAGTACATAGTATATGAGTGAGTTGCACTGAAAAACTTAGAATATAAGAAACGCACAGTGTAGTACATAGTATATGAGTGAGTTGCACTGAAAAACTTAGAATATAAGAAACGCACAGTGTAGTACATAGTATATGAGAGAGTTGCACTGAAAAACTTAGAATATAAGAAACGCACAGTGTAGTACATAGTATATGAGTGAGGTGCACTGAAAAACTTAGAATATAAGAAACGCACAGTGTAGTACATAGTATATGAGTGAGTTGCACTGAAAAACTTAGAATATAAGAAACGCACAGTGTAGTACATAGTATATGAGTGAGGTGCATGAAAAACTTAGAATTTACTGAAAAACCAGCATTACACGAAATGCACAGTGTAGTACATAGTATATGAGTGAGTTGCACTGAAAAACTTAGAATATAAGAAACGCACAGTGTAGTACATAGTATATGAGTGAGTTGCACTGAAAAACTTAGAATATAAGAAACGCACAGTGTAGTACATAGTATATGAGTGAGTTGCACTGAAAAACTTAGAATATAAGAAACGCACAGTGTAGTACATAGTATATGAGTGAGTTGCACTGAAAAACTTAGAATATAAGAAACGCACATTGTAGTACATAGTATATGAGTGAGTTGCACTGAAAAACTTAGAATATAAGAAACGGACAGTGTAGTACATATTATATGAGTGAGTTGCACTGAAAAACTTAGAATATAAGAAACGCACAGTGTAGTACATAGTATATGAGTGAGTTGCACTGAAAAACTTAGAATTTACTAAAAAACCAGCATTACACGAAATGCACAGTGTAGTACATAGTATATGAGGGAGTTGCACTGAAAAACTTAGAATATAAGAAACGCACAGTGTAGTACATAGTATATGAGTGAGTTGCACTGAAAAACTTAGAATATAAGAAACGCACAGTGTAGTACATAGTATATGAGTGAGTTGCACTGAAAAACTTAGAATATAAGAAACGCACAGTGTAGTACATAGTATATGAGTGAGTTGCACTGAAAAACTTAGAATATAAGAAACGCACAGTGTAGTACATAGTATATGAGTGAGTTGCACTGAAAAACTTAGAATATAAGAAACGCACAGTGTAGTACATAGTATATGAGAGAGTTGCACTGAAAAACTTAGAATATAAGAAACGCACAGTGTAGTACATAGTATATGAGTGAGGTGCACTGAAAAACTTAGAATATAAGAAACGCACAGTGTAGTACATAGTATATGAGTGAGGAGCACTGAAAAACTTAGAATATAAGAAACGCACAGTGTAGTACATAGTATATGAGTGAGGTGCATGAAAAACTTAGAATTTACTGAAAAACCAGCATTACACGAAACGCACAGTGTAGTACATAGTATATGAGTGAGTTGCACTGAAAACTTAGAATATAAGAAACGCACAGTGTAGTACATAGTATATGAGTGAGTTGCACTGAAAAACTTAGAATATAAGAAACGCACAGTGTAGTACATAGTATATGAGTGAGTTGCACTGAAAAACTTAGAATATAAGAAACGCACAGTGTAGTACATAGTATATGAGAGAGTTGCACTGAAAAACTTAGAATATAAGAAACGCACAGTGTAGTACATAGTATATGAGTGAGGTGCACTGAAAAACTTAGAATATAAGAAACGCACAGTGTAGTACATAGTATATGAGTGAGGAGCACTGAAAAACTTAGAATATAAGAAACGCACAGTGTAGTACATAGTATATGAGTGAGTTGTCTGAAAAACTTAGAATTTATAGAAAAACCAGCATTACACGAAATGCACAGTGTAGTACATAGTATATGAGTGAGTTGCACTGAAAAACTTAGAATATAAGAAACGCACAGTGTAGTACATAGTATATGAGTGAGTTGCACTGAAAAACTTAGAATATAAGAAACGCACAGTGTAGTACATAGTATATGAGTGAGTTGCACTGAAAAACTTAGAATATAAGAAACGCACAGTGTAGTACATAGTATATGAGTGAGTTGCACTGAAAAACTTAGAATATAAGAAACGCACAGTGTAGTACATAGTATATGAGTGAGTTGCACTGAAAAACTTAGAATATAAGAAACGCACAGTGTAGTACATAGTATATGAGTGAGTTGCACTGAAAAACTTAGAATATAAGAAACGCACAGTGTAGTACATAGTATATGAGTGAGTTGCACTGAAAAACTTAGAATTTACTGAAAAACCAGCATTACACGAAATGCACAGTGTAGTACATAGTATATGAGTGAGGTGCACTGAAAAACTTAGAATATAAGAAACGCACAGTGTAGTACATAGTATATGAGTGAGTTGCACTGAAAAACTTAGAATATAAGAAACGCACAGTGTAGTACATAGTATATGAGTGAGTTGCACTGAAAAACTTAGAATATAAGAAACGCACAGTGTAGTACATAGTATATGAGTGAGTTGCACTGAAAAACTTAGAATATAAGAAACGCACAGTGTAGTACATAGTATATGAGTGAGTTGCACTGAAAAACTTAGAATATAAGAAACGCACAGCGTAGTACATAGTATATGAGTGAGTTGCACTGAAAAACTTAGAATATAAGAAACGCACAGTGTAGTACATAGTATATGAGTGAGTTGCACTGAAAAACTTAGAATATAAGAAACGCATAGTGTAGTACATAGTATATGAGTGAGTTGCACTGAAAAACTTAGAATTTACTGAAAAACCGGCATTACACGAAATGCACAGTGTAGTACATAGTATATGAGTGAGTTGCACTGAAAAACTTAGAATATAAGAAACGCACAGTGTAATACATAGTATATGAGTGAGTTGCACTGAAAAACTTAGAGTATAAGAAACGCACAGTGTAGTACATAGTATATGAGTGAGTTGCACTGAAAAACTTAGAATATAAGAAACGCACAGTGAAGTACATAGTATATGAGTGAGTTGCACTGAAAAACTTAGAATATAAGAAACGCAGTGTAGTACATAGTATATGAGTGAGTTGCACTGAAAAACTTAGAATATAAGAAACGCACATTGTAGTACATAGTATATGAGTGAGTTGCACTGAAAAACTTAGAATATAAGAAACGCACAGTGTAGTACATAGTATATGAGTGAGTTGCACTGAAAAACTTAGAATATAAGAAACGCACAGTGTAGTACATAGTATATGAGTGAGTTGCACTGAAAAACTTAGAATTTACAGAAAAACCAGCATTACACGAAAAGCACAGTGTAGTACATAGTATATGAGTGATTTGCACTGAAAAACTTAGAATATAAGAAACGCACAGTGTAGTACATAGTATATGAGTGAGTTGCACTGAAAAACTTAGAATATAAGAAACGCACAGTGTAGTACATAGTATATGAGTGAGTTGCACTGAAAAACTTAGAATATAAGAAACGCACAGTGTAGTACATAGTATATGAGTGAGTTGCACTGAAAAACTTAGAATATAAGAAACGCACAGTGTAGTACATAGTATATGAGTGAGTTGCACTGAAAAACTTAGAATATAAGAAACGCGTAGTGTAGTACATAGTATATGAGTGAGTTGCACTGAAAAACTTAGAATTTACTGAAAAACCGGCATTACACGAAATGCACAGTGTAGTACATAGTATATGAGTGAGTTGCACTGAAAAACTTAGAATATAAGAAACGCACAGTGTAGTACATAGTATATGAGTGAGTTGCACTGAAAAAATTAGAATATAAGAAACGCACAGTGTAGTACATAGTATATGAGTGAGTTGCACTGAAAAACTTAGAATATAAGAAACGCACAGTGTAGTACATAGTATATGAGTATGTTGCACTGAAAAACTTAGAATATAAGAAACGCACATTGTAGTACATAGTATATGAGTGAGTTGCACTGAAAAACTTAGAATATAAGAAACGGACAGTGTAGTACATATTATATGAGTGAGTTGCACTGAAAAACTTAGAATATAAGAAACGCACAGTGTAGTACATAGTATATGAGTGAGTTGCACTGAAAAACTTAGAATTTACTGAAAAACCAGCATTACACGAAATGCACAGTGTAGTACATAGTATATGAGGGAGTTGCACTGAAAAACTTAGAATATAAGAAACGCACAGTGTAGTACATAGTATATGAGTGAGTTGCACTGAAAAACTTAGAATATAAGAAACGCACAGTGTAGTACATAGTATATGAGTGAGTTGCACTGAAAAACTTAGAATATAAGAAACGCACAGTGTAGTACATAGTATATGAGTGAGTTGCACTGAAAAACTTAGAATATAAGAAACGCACAGTGTAGTACATAGTATATGAGTGAGTTGCACTGAAAAACTTAGAATATAAGAAACGCACAGTGTAGTACATAGTATATGAGAGAGTTGCACTGAAAAACTTAGAATATAAGAAACGCACAGTGTAGTACATAGTATATGAGTGAGGTGCACTGAAAAACTTAGAATATAAGAAACGCACAGTGTAGTACATAGTATATGAGTGAGGAGCACTGAAAAACTTAGAATATAAGAAACGCACAGTGTAGTACATAGTATATGAGTGAGGTGCATGAAAAACTTAGAATTTACTGAAAAACCAGCATTACACGAAATGCACAGTGTAGTACATAGTATATGAGTGAGTTGCACTGAAAAACTTAGAATATAAGAAACGCACAGTGTAGTACATAGTATATGAGTGAGTTGCACTGAAAAACTTAGAATATAAGAAACGCACAGTGTAGTACATAGTATATGAGTGAGTTGCACTGAAAAACTTAGAATATAAGAAACGCACAGTGTAGTACATAGTATATGAGTGAGTTGCACTGAAAAACTTAGAATATAAGAAACGCATAGTGTAGTACATAGTATATGCGTGAGTTGCACTGAAAAACTTAGAATTTACTGAAAAAACAGCATTACACGAAATGCACAGTGTAGTACATAGTATATGAGTGAGTTGCACTGAAAAACTTAGAATATAAGAAACGCACAGTGTAATACATAGTATATGAGTGAGTTGCACTGAAAAACTTAGAGTATAAGAAACGCACAGTGTAGTACATAGTATATGAGTGAGTTGCACTGAAAAACTTAGAATATTAGAAACGCAGTGTAGTACATAGTATATGAGTGAGTTGCACTGAAAAACTTAGAATATAAGAAACGCACATTGTAGTACATAGTATATGAGTGAGTTGCACTGAAAAACTTAGAATATAAGAAACGCACAGTGTAGTACATAGTATATGAGTGAGTTGCACTGAAAAACTTAGAATATAAGAAACGCACAGTGTAGTACATATATATGAGTGAGTTGCACTGAAAAACTTAGAATTTACAGAAAAACCAGCATTACACGAAATGCACAGTGTAGTACATAGTATATGAGTGAGTTGCACTGAAAAACTTAGAATATAAGAAACGCACAGTGTAGTACATAGTATATGAGTGAGTTGCACTGAAAAACTTAGAATATAAGAAACGCACAGTGTAGTACATAGTATATGAGTGAGTTGCACTGAAAAACTTAGAATATAAGAAACGCACAGTGTAGTACATAGTATATGAGTGAGGTGCACTGAAAAACTTAGAATATAAGAAACGCACAGTGTAGTACATAGTATATGAGTGAGGAGCACTGAAAAACTTAGAATATAAGAAACGCACAGTGTAGTACATAGTATATGAGTGAGTTGTCTGAAAAACTTAGAATTTATAGAAAAACCAGCATTACACGAAATGCACAGTGTAGTACATAGTATATGAGTGAGTTGCACTGAAAAACTTAGAATATAAGAAACGCACAGTGTAGTACATAGTATATGAGTGAGTTGCACTGAAAAACTTAGAATATAAGAAACGCACAGTGTAGTACATAGTATATGAGTGAGTTGCACTGAAAAACTTAGAATATAAGAAACGCACAGTGTAGTACATAGTATATGAGTGAGTTGCACTGAAAAACTTAGAATATAAGAAACGCACAGTGTAGTACATAGTATATGAGTGAGTTGCACTGAAAAACTTAGAATATAAGAAACGCACAGTGTAGTACATAGTATATGAGTGAGTTGCACTGAAAAACTTAGAATATAAGAAACGCACAGTGTAGTACATAGTATATGAGTGAGTTGCACTGAAAAACTTAGAATTTACTGAAAAACCAGCATTACACGAAATGCACAGTGTAGTACATAGTATATGAGTGAGGTGCACTGAAAAACTTAGAATATAAGAAACGCACAGTGTAGTACATAGTATATGAGTGAGTTGCACTGAAAAACTTAGAATATAAGAAACGCACAGTGTAGTACATAGTATATGAGTGAGTTGCACTGAAAAACTTAGAATATAAGAAACGCACAGTGTAGTACATAGTATATGAGTGAGTTGCACTGAAAAACTTAGAATATAAGAAACGCACAGTGTAGTACATAGTATATGAGTGAGTTGCACTGAAAAACTTAGAATATAAGAAACGCACAGCGTAGTACATAGTATATGAGTGAGTTGCACTGAAAAACTTAGAATATAAGAAACGCACAGTGTAGTACATAGTATATGAGTGAGTTGCACTGAAAAACTTAGAATATAAGAAACGCATAGTGTAGTACATAGTATATGAGTGAGTTGCACTGAAAAACTTAGAATTTACTGAAAAACCGGCATTACACGAAATGCACAGTGTAGTACATAGTATATGAGTGAGTTGCACTGAAAAACTTAGAATATAAGAAACGCACAGTGTAATACATAGTATATGAGTGAGTTGCACTGAAAAACTTAGAGTATAAGAAACGCACAGTGTAGTACATAGTATATGAGTGAGTTGCACTGAAAAACTTAGAATATAAGAAACGCACAGTGAAGTACATAGTATATGAGTGAGTTGCACTGAAAAACTTAGAATATAAGAAACGCAGTGTAGTACATAGTATATGAGTGAGTTGCACTGAAAAACTTAGAATATAAGAAACGCACATTGTAGTACATAGTATATGAGTGAGTTGCACTGAAAAACTTAGAATATAAGAAACGCACAGTGTAGTACATAGTATATGAGTGAGTTGCACTGAAAAACTTAGAATATAAGAAACGCACAGTGTAGTACATAGTATATGAGTGAGTTGCACTGAAAAACTTAGAATTTACAGAAAAACCAGCATTACACGAAAAGCACAGTGTAGTACATAGTATATGAGTGATTTGCACTGAAAAACTTAGAATATAAGAAACGCACAGTGTAGTACATAGTATATGAGTGAGTTGCACTGAAAAACTTAGAATATAAGAAACGCACAGTGTAGTACATAGTATATGAGTGAGTTGCACTGAAAAACTTAGAATATAAGAAACGCACAGTGTAGTACATAGTATATGAGTGAGTTGCACTGAAAAACTTAGAATATAAGAAACGCACAGTGTAGTACATAGTATATGAGTGAGTTGCACTGAAAAACTTAGAATATAAGAAACGCGTAGTGTAGTACATAGTATATGAGTGAGTTGCACTGAAAAACTTAGAATTTACTGAAAAACCGGCATTACACGAAATGCACAGTGTAGTACATAGTATATGAGTGAGTTGCACTGAAAAACTTAGAATATAAGAAACGCACAGTGTAGTACATAGTATATGAGTGAGTTGCACTGAAAAAATTAGAATATAAGAAACGCACAGTGTAGTACATAGTATATGAGTGAGTTGCACTGAAAAACTTAGAATATAAGAAACGCACAGTGTAGTACATAGTATATGAGTATGTTGCACTGAAAAACTTAGAATATAAGAAACGCACATTGTAGTACATAGTATATGAGTGAGTTGCACTGAAAAACTTAGAATATAAGAAACGGACAGTGTAGTACATATTATATGAGTGAGTTGCACTGAAAAACTTAGAATATAAGAAACGCACAGTGTAGTACATAGTATATGAGTGAGTTGCACTGAAAAACTTAGAATTTACTGAAAAACCAGCATTACACGAAATGCACAGTGTAGTACATAGTATATGAGGGAGTTGCACTGAAAAACTTAGAATATAAGAAACGCACAGTGTAGTACATAGTATATGAGTGAGTTGCACTGAAAAACTTAGAATATAAGAAACGCACAGTGTAGTACATAGTATATGAGTGAGTTGCACTGAAAAACTTAGAATATAAGAAACGCACAGTGTAGTACATAGTATATGAGTGAGTTGCACTGAAAAACTTAGAATATAAGAAACGCACAGTGTAGTACATAGTATATGAGTGAGTTGCACTGAAAAACTTAGAATATAAGAAACGCACAGTGTAGTACATAGTATATGAGAGAGTTGCACTGAAAAACTTAGAATATAAGAAACGCACAGTGTAGTACATAGTATATGAGTGAGGTGCACTGAAAAACTTAGAATATAAGAAACGCACAGTGTAGTACATAGTATATGAGTGAGGAGCACTGAAAAACTTAGAATATAAGAAACGCACAGTGTAGTACATAGTATATGAGTGAGGTGCATGAAAAACTTAGAATTTACTGAAAAACCAGCATTACACGAAATGCACAGTGTAGTACATAGTATATGAGTGAGTTGCACTGAAAAACTTAGAATATAAGAAACGCACAGTGTAGTACATAGTATATGAGTGAGTTGCACTGAAAAACTTAGAATATAAGAAACGCACAGTGTAGTACATAGTATATGAGTGAGTTGCACTGAAAAACTTAGAATATAAGAAACGCACAGTGTAGTACATAGTATATGAGTGAGTTGCACTGAAAAACTTAGAATATAAGAAACGCATAGTGTAGTACATAGTATATGCGTGAGTTGCACTGAAAAACTTAGAATTTACTGAAAAAACAGCATTACACGAAATGCACAGTGTAGTACATAGTATATGAGTGAGTTGCACTGAAAAACTTAGAATATAAGAAACGCACAGTGTAATACATAGTATATGAGTGAGTTGCACTGAAAAACTTAGAGTATAAGAAACGCACAGTGTAGTACATAGTATATGAGTGAGTTGCACTGAAAAACTTAGAATATTAGAAACGCAGTGTAGTACATAGTATATGAGTGAGTTGCACTGAAAAACTTAGAATATAAGAAACGCACATTGTAGTACATAGTATATGAGTGAGTTGCACTGAAAAACTTAGAATATAAGAAACGCACAGTGTAGTACATAGTATATGAGTGAGTTGCACTGAAAAACTTAGAATATAAGAAACGCACAGTGTAGTACATATATATGAGTGAGTTGCACTGAAAAACTTAGAATTTACAGAAAAACCAGCATTACACGAAATGCACAGTGTAGTACATAGTATATGAGTGAGTTGCACTGAAAAACTTAGAATATAAGAAACGCACAGTGTAGTACATAGTATATGAGTGAGTTGCACTGAAAAACTTAGAATATAAGAAACGCACAGTGTAGTACATAGTATATGAGTGAGTTGCACTGAAAAACTTAGAATATAAGAAACGCACAGTGTAGTACATAGTATATGAGTGAGTTGCACTGAAAAACTTAGAATATAAGAAACGCACAGTGTAGTACATAGTATATGAGTGAGTTGCACTGAAAAATTTAGAATATAAGAAACGCACAGTGTAGTACATAGTATATGAGTGAGTTGCACTGAAAAACTTAGAATATAAGAAACGCACAGTGTAGTACATAGTATATGAGTGAGTTGCACTGAAAAACTTAGAATATAAGAAACGCACAGTGTAGTACATAGTATATGAGTGAGTTGCACTGAAAAACTCTAGAATATAAGAAACGCACAGTGTAGTACATAGTATATGAGTGAGTTGCACTGAAAAACTTAGAATATAAGAAACGCACAGTGTAGTACATAGTATATGAGTGAGTTGCACTGAAAAACTTAGAATATAAGAAACGCACATTGTAGTACATAGTATATGAGTGAGTTGCACTGAAAAACTTAGAATATAAGAAACGGACAGTGTAGTACATATTATATGAGTGAGTTGCACTGAAAAACTTAGAATATAAGAAACGCACAGTGTAGTACATAGTATATGAGTGAGTTGCACTGAAAAACTTAGAATTTACTGAAAAACCAGCATTACACGAAATGCACAGTGTAGTACATAGTATATGAGGGAGTTGCACTGAAAAACTTAGAATATAAGAAACGCACAGTGTAGTACATAGTATATGAGTGAGTTGCACTGAAAAACTTAGAATATAAGAAACGCACAGTGTAGTACATAGTATATGAGTGAGTTGCACTGAAAAACTTAGAATATAAGAAACGCACAGTGTAGTACATAGTATATGAGTGAGTTGCACTGAAAAACTTAGAATATAAGAAACGCACAGTGTAGTACATAGTATATGAGTGAGTTGCACTGAAAAACTTAGAATATAAGAAACGCACAGTGTAGTACATAGTATATGAGAGAGTTGCACTGAAAAACTTAGAATATAAGAAACGCACAGTGTAGTACATAGTATATGAGTGAGGTGCACTGAAAAACTTAGAATATAAGAAACGCACAGTGTAGTACATAGTATATGAGTGAGTTGCACTGAAAAACTTAGAATATAAGAAACGCACAGTGTAGTACATAGTATATGAGTGAGGTGCATGAAAAACTTAGAATTTACTGAAAAACCAGCATTACACGAAATGCACAGTGTAGTACATAGTATATGAGTGAGTTGCACTGAAAAACTTAGAATATAAGAAACGCACAGTGTAGTACATAGTATATGAGTGAGTTGCACTGAAAAACTTAGAATATAAGAAACGCACAGTGTAGTACATAGTATATGAGTGAGTTGCACTGAAAAACTTAGAATATAAGAAACGCACAGTGTAGTACATAGTATATGAGTGAGTTGCACTGAAAAACTTAGAATATAAGAAACGCACATTGTAGTACATAGTATATGAGTGAGTTGCACTGAAAAACTTAGAATATAAGAAACGGACAGTGTAGTACATATTATATGAGTGAGTTGCACTGAAAAACTTAGAATATAAGAAACGCACAGTGTAGTACATAGTATATGAGTGAGTTGCACTGAAAAACTTAGAATTTACTAAAAAACCAGCATTACACGAAATGCACAGTGTAGTACATAGTATATGAGGGAGTTGCACTGAAAAACTTAGAATATAAGAAACGCACAGTGTAGTACATAGTATATGAGTGAGTTGCACTGAAAAACTTAGAATATAAGAAACGCACAGTGTAGTACATAGTATATGAGTGAGTTGCACTGAAAAACTTAGAATATAAGAAACGCACAGTGTAGTACATAGTATATGAGTGAGTTGCACTGAAAAACTTAGAATATAAGAAACGCACAGTGTAGTACATAGTATATGAGTGAGTTGCACTGAAAAACTTAGAATATAAGAAACGCACAGTGTAGTACATAGTATATGAGAGAGTTGCACTGAAAAACTTAGAATATAAGAAACGCACAGTGTAGTACATAGTATATGAGTGAGGTGCACTGAAAAACTTAGAATATAAGAAACGCACAGTGTAGTACATAGTATATGAGTGAGGAGCACTGAAAAACTTAGAATATAAGAAACGCACAGTGTAGTACATAGTATATGAGTGAGGTGCATGAAAAACTTAGAATTTACTGAAAAACCAGCATTACACGAAACGCACAGTGTAGTACATAGTATATGAGTGAGTTGCACTGAAAACTTAGAATATAAGAAACGCACAGTGTAGTACATAGTATATGAGTGAGTTGCACTGAAAAACTTAGAATATAAGAAACGCACAGTGTAGTACATAGTATATGAGTGAGTTGCACTGAAAAACTTAGAATATAAGAAACGCACAGTGTAGTACATAGTATATGAGAGAGTTGCACTGAAAAACTTAGAATATAAGAAACGCACAGTGTAGTACATAGTATATGAGTGAGGTGCACTGAAAAACTTAGAATATAAGAAACGCACAGTGTAGTACATAGTATATGAGTGAGGAGCACTGAAAAACTTAGAATATAAGAAACGCACAGTGTAGTACATAGTATATGAGTGAGGTGCATGAAAAACTTAGAATTTAATGAAAAACCAGCATTACACGAAATGCACAGTGTAGTACATAGGATATGAGTGAGTTGCACTGAAAAACTTAGAATATAAGAAACGCACAGTGTAGTACATAGTATATGAGTGAGTTGCACTGAAAAACTTAGAATATAAGAAACGCACAGTGTAGTACATAGTATATGAGTGAGTTGCACTGAAAAACTTAGAATATAAGAAACGCACAGTGTAGTACATAGTATATGAGTGAGTTGCACTGAAAAACTTAGAATATAAGAAACGCATAGTGTAGTACATAGTATATGAGTGAGTTGCACTGAAAAACTTAGAATTTACTGAAAAACCGGCATTACACGAAATGCACAGTGTAGTACATAGTATATGAGTGAGTTGCACTGAAAAACTTAGAATATAAGAAACGCACAGTGTAATACATAGTATATGAGTGAGTTGCACTGAAAAACTTAGAGTATAAGAAACGCACAGTGTAGTACATAGTATATGAGTGAGTTGCACTGAAAAACTTAGAATATTAGAAACGCAGTGTAGTACATAGTATATGAGTGAGTTGCACTGAAAAACTTAGAATATAAGAAACGCACATTGTAGTACATAGTATATGAGTGAGTTGCACTGAAAAACTTAGAATATAAGAAACGCACAGTGTAGTACATAGTATATGAGTGAGTTGCACTGAAAAACTTAGAATATAAGAAACGCACAGTGTAGTACATATATATGATTGAGTTGCACTGAAAAACTTAGAATTTACAGAAAAACCAGCATTACACGAAATGCACAGTGTAGTACATAGTATATGAGTGAGTTGCACTGAAAAACTTAGAATATAAGAAACGCACAGTGTAGTACATAGTATATGAGTGAGTTGCACTGAAAAACTAAGAATATATGAAACGCACAGTATAGTACATAGTATATGAGTGAGTTGCACTGAAAAACTTAGAATATAAGAAACGCACAGTGTAGTACATAGTATATGAGTGAGGTGCACTGAAAAACTTAGAATATAAGAAACGCACAGTGTAGTACATAGTATATGAGTGAGGTGCACTGAAAAACTTAGAATATAAGAAACGCACAGTATAGTACATAGTATATGAGTGAGTTGCACTGAAAAACTTAGAATATAAGAAACGCACAGTGTAGTACATAGTATATGAGTGAGTTGCACTGAAAAACTTAGAATATAAGAAACGCACAGTGTAGTACATAGTATATGAGTGAGTTGCACTGAAAAACTTAGAATATAAGAAACGCACAGTATAGTACATAGTATATGAGTGAGTTGCACTGAAAAACTTAGAATATAAGAAACGCACAGTGTAGTACATAGTATATGAGTGAGTTGCACTGAAAAACTTAGAATATAAGAAACGCACAGTGTAGTACATAGTATATGAGTGAGTTTCACTGAAAAACTTAGAATATAAGAAACGCACAGTGTAGTACATAGTATATGAGTGAGTTGCACTGAAAAACTTAGAATATAAGAAACGCACAGTGTAGTACATAGTATATGAGTGAGTTGCACTGAAAAACTTAGAATATAAGAAACGCACAGTGTAGTACATAGTATATGAGTGAGTTGCACTGAAAAACTTAGAATATAAGAAACGCACAGTGTAGTACATAGTATATGAGTGAGTTGCACTGAAAAACTTAGAATTTAAGAAACACACAGTGTAGTACATATTATATGAGTGAGTTGCACTGAAAAACTTAGAATATAAGAAACGCACAGTGTAGTACATAGTATATGAGTGAGTTGCACTGAAAAACTTAGAATTTACTGAAAAACCAGCATTACACGAAATGCACAGTGTAGTACATAGTATATGAGGGAGTTGCACTGAAAAACTTAGAATATAAGAAACGCACAGTGTAGTACATAGTATATGAGTGAGTTGCACTGAAAAACTTAGAATATAAGAAACGCACAGTGTAGTACATAGTATATGAGTGAGTTGCACGGAAAAACTTAGAATATAAGAAACGCACAGTGTAGTACATAGTATATGAGTGAGTTGCACTGAAAAACTTAGAATATAAGAAACGCACAGTGTAGTACATAGTATATGAGTGAGTTGCACTGAAAAACTTAGAATATAAGAAACGCACAGTGTAGTACATAGTATATGAGAGAGTTGCACTGAAAAACTTAGAATATAAGAAACGCACAGTGTAGTACATAGTATATGAGTGAGGTGCACTGAAAAACTTAGAATATAAGAAACGCACAGTGTAGTACATAGTATATGAGTGAGGAGCACTGAAAAACTTAGAATATAAGAAACGCACAGTGTAGTACATAGTATATGAGTGAGGTGCATGAAAAACTTAGAATTTACTGAAAAACCAGCATTACACGAAATGCACAGTGTAGTACATAGTATATGAGTGAGTTGCACTGAAAAACTTAGAATATAAGAAACGCACAGTGTAGTACATAGTATATGAGTGAGTTGCACTGAAAAACTTAGAATATAAGAAACGCACAGTGTAGTACATAGTATATGAGTGAGTTGCACTGAAAAACTTAGAATATAAGAAACGCACAGTGTAGTACATAGTATATGAGTGAGTTGCACTGAAAAACTTAGAATATAAGAAACGCACAGTGTAGTACATAGTATATGAGTGAGTTGCACTGAAAAACTTAGAATATAAGAAACGCATAGTGTAGTACATAGTATATGAGTGAGTTGCACTGAAAAACTTAGAATTTACTGAAAAACCGGCATTACACGAAATGCACAGTGTAGTACATAGTATATGAGTGAGTTGCACTGAAAAACTTAGAATATAAGAAACGCACAGTGTAATACATAGTATATGAGTGAGTTGCACTGAAAAACTTAGAGTATAAGAAACGCACAGTGTAGTACATAGTATATGAGTGAGTTGCACTGAAAAACTTAGAATATAAGAAACGCACAGTGTAGTACATAGTATATGAGTGAGTTGCACTGAAAAACTTAGAATATAAGAAACGCAGTGTAGTACATAGTATATGAGTGAGTTGCACTGAAAAACTTAGAATATAAGAAACGCACATTGTAGTACATAGTATATGAGTGAGTTGCACTGAAAAACTTAGAATATAAGAAACGCACAGTGTAGTACATAGTATATGAGTGAGTTGCACTGAAAAACTTAGAATATAAGAAACGCACAGTGTAGTACATAGTATATGAGTGAGTTGCACTGAAAAACTTAGAATTTACAGAAAAACCAGCATTACACGAAATGCACAGTGAAGTACATAGTATATGAGTGAGTTGCACTGAAAAACTTAGAATATAAGAAACGCACAGTGTAGTACATAGTATATGAGTGAGTTGCACTGAAAAACTTAGAATATAAGAAACGCACAGTGTAGTACATAGTATATGAGTGAGTTGCACTGAAAAACTTAGAATATAAGAAACGCACAGTGTAGTACATAGTATATGAGTGAGTTGCACTGAAAAACTTAGAATATAAGAAACGCACAGTGTAGTACATAGTATATGAGTGAGTTGCACTGAAAAACTTAGAATATAAGAAACGCGTAGTGTAGTACATAGTATATGAGTGAGTTGCACTGAAAAACTTAGAATTTACTGAAAAACCGGCATTACACGAAATGCACAGTGTAGTACATAGTATATGAGTGAGTTGCACTGAAAAACTTAGAATATAAGAAACGCACAGTGTAGTACATAGTATATGAGTGAGTTGCACTGAAAAACTTAGAATATAAGAAACGCACAGTGTAGTACATAGTATATGAGTGAGTTGCACTGAAAAAATTAGAATATAAGAAACGCACAGTGTAGTACATAGTATATGAGTGAGTTGCACTGAAAAACTTAGAATTTACTGAAAAACCAGCATTACACGAAATGCACAGTGTAGTACATAGTATATGAGGGAGTTGCACTGAAAAACTTAGAATATAAGAAACGCACAGTGTAGTACATAGTATATGAGTGAGTTGCACTGAAAAACTTAGAATATAAGAAACGCACAGTGTAGTACATAGTATATGAGTGAGTTGCACTGAAAAACTTAGAATATAAGAAACGCACAGTGTAGTACATAGTATATGAGTGAGTTGCACTGAAAAACTTAGAATATAAGAAACGCACAGTGTAGTACATAGTATATGAGTGAGGTGCATGAAAAACTTAGAATTTACTGAAAAACCAGCATTACACGAAATGCACAGTGTAGTACATAGTATATGAGTGAGTTGCACTGAAAAACTTAGAATATAAGAAACGCACAGTGTAGTACATAGTATATGAGTGAGTTGCACTGAAAAACTTAGAATATAAGAAACGCACAGTGTAGTACATAGTATATGAGTGAGTTGCACTGAAAAACTTAGAATATAAGAAACGCACAGTGTAGTACATAGTATATGAGTGAGTTGCACTGAAAAACTTAGAATATAAGAAACGCACAGTGTAGTACATAGTATATGAGTGAGTTGCACTGAAAAACTTAGAATATAAGAAACGCATAGTGTAGTACATAGTATATGAGTGAGTTGCACTGAAAAACTTAGAATTTACTGAAAAACCGGCATTACACGAAATGCACAGTGTAGTACATAGTATATGAGTGAGTTGCACTGAAAAACTTAGAATATAAGAAACGCACAGTGTAATACATAGTATATGAGTGAGTTGCACTGAAAAACTTAGAGTATAAGAAACGCACAGTGTAGTACATAGTATATGAGTGAGTTGCACTGAAAAACTTAGAATATAAGAAACGCACAGTGTAGTACATAGTATATGAGTGAGTTGCACTGAAAAACTTAGAATATAAGAAACGCAGTGTAGTACATAGTATATGAGTGAGTTGCACTGAAAAACTTAGAATATAAGAAACGCACATTGTAGTACATAGTATATGAGTGAGTTGCACTGAAAAACTTAGAATATAAGAAACGCACAGTGTAGTACATAGTATATGAGTGAGTTGCACTGAAAAACTTAGAATATAAGAAACGCACAGTGTAGTACATAGTATATGAGTGAGTTGCACTGAAAAACTTAGAATTTACAGAAAAACCAGCATTACACGAAATGCACAGTGAAGTACATAGTATATGAGTGAGTTGCACTGAAAAACTTAGAATATAAGAAACGCACAGTGTAGTACATAGTATATGAGTGAGTTGCACTGAAAAACTTAGAATATAAGAAACGCACAGTGTAGTACATAGTATATGAGTGAGTTGCACTGAAAAACTTAGAATATAAGAAACGCACAGTGTAGTACATAGTATATGAGTGAGTTGCACTGAAAAACTTAGAATATAAGAAACGCACAGTGTAGTACATAGTATATGAGTGAGTTGCACTGAAAAACTTAGAATATAAGAAACGCGTAGTGTAGTACATAGTATATGAGTGAGTTGCACTGAAAAACTTAGAATTTACTGAAAAACCGGCATTACACGAAATGCACAGTGTAGTACATAGTATATGAGTGAGTTGCACTGAAAAACTTAGAATATAAGAAACGCACAGTGTAGTACATAGTATATGAGTGAGTTGCACTGAAAAACTTAGAATATAAGAAACGCACATTGTAGTACATAGTATATGAGTGAGTTGCACTGAAAAACTTAGAATATAAGAAACGGACAGTGTAGTACATATTATATGAGTGAGTTGCACTGAAAAACTTAGAATATAAGAAACGCACAGTGTAGTACATAGTATATGAGTGAGTTGCACTGAAAAACTTAGAATTTACTGAAAAACCAGCATTACACGAAATGCACAGTGTAGTACATAGTATATGAGGGAGTTGCACTGAAAAACTTAGAATATAAGAAACGCACAGTGTAGTACATAGTATATGAGTGAGTTGCACTGAAAAACTTAGAATATAAGAAACGCACAGTGTAGTACATAGTATATGAGTGAGTTGCACTGAAAAACTTAGAATATAAGAAACGCACAGTGTAGTACATAGTATATGAGTGAGTTGCACTGAAAAACTTAGAATATAAGAAACGCACAGTGTAGTACATAGTATATGAGTGAGTTCCACTGAAAAACTTAGAATATAAGAAACGCACAGTGTAGTACATAGTATATGAGAGAGTTGCACTGAAAAACTTAGAATATAAGAAACGCACAGTGTAGTACATAGTATATGAGTGAGGTGCACTGAAAAACTTAGAATATAAGAAACGCACAGTGTAGTACATAGTATATGAGTGAGTTGCACTGAAAAACTTAGAATATAAGAAACGCACAGTGTAGTACATAGTATATGAGTGAGGTGCATGAAAAACTTAGAATTTACTGAAAAACCAGCATTACACGAAATGCACAGTGTAGTACATAGTATATGAGTGAGTTGCACTGAAAAACTTAGAATATAAGAAACGCACAGTGTAGTACATAGTATATGAGTGAGTTGCACTGAAAAACTTAGAATATAAGAAACGCACAGTGTAGTACATAGTATATGAGTGAGTTGCACTGAAAAACTTAGAATATAAGAAACGCACAGTGTAGTACATAGTATATGAGTGAGTTGCACTGAAAAACTTAGAATATAAGAAACGCACATTGTAGTACATAGTATATGAGTGAGTTGCACTGAAAAACTTAGAATATAAGAAACGGACAGTGTAGTACATATTATATGAGTGAGTTGCACTGAAAAACTTAGAATATAAGAAACGCACAGTGTAGTACATAGTATATGAGTGAGTTGCACTGAAAAACTTAGAATTTACTAAAAAACCAGCATTACACGAAATGCACAGTGTAGTACATAGTATATGAGGGAGTTGCACTGAAAAACTTAGAATATAAGAAACGCACAGTGTAGTACATAGTATATGAGTGAGTTGCACTGAAAAACTTAGAATATAAGAAACGCACAGTGTAGTACATAGTATATGAGTGAGTTGCACTGAAAAACTTAGAATATAAGAAACGCACAGTGTAGTACATAGTATATGAGTGAGTTGCACTGAAAAACTTAGAATATAAGAAACGCACAGTGTAGTACATAGTATATGAGTGAGTTGCACTGAAAAACTTAGAATATAAGAAACGCACAGTGTAGTACATAGTATATGAGAGAGTTGCACTGAAAAACTTAGAATATAAGAAACGCACAGTGTAGTACATAGTATATGAGTGAGGTGCACTGAAAAACTTAGAATATAAGAAACGCACAGTGTAGTACATAGTATATGAGTGAGGAGCACTGAAAAACTTAGAATATAAGAAACGCACAGTGTAGTACATAGTATATGAGTGAGGTGCATGAAAAACTTAGAATTTACTGAAAAACCAGCATTACACGAAACGCACAGTGTAGTACATAGTATATGAGTGAGTTGCACTGAAAACTTAGAATATAAGAAACGCACAGTGTAGTACATAGTATATGAGTGAGTTGCACTGAAAAACTTAGAATATAAGAAACGCACAGTGTAGTACATATTATATGAGTGAGTTGCACTGAAAAACTTAGAATATAAGAAACGCACAGTGTAGTACATAGTATATGAGAGAGTTGCACTGAAAAACTTAGAATATAAGAAACGCACAGTGTAGTACATAGTATATGAGTGAGGTGCACTGAAAAACTTAGAATATAAGAAACGCACAGTGTAGTACATAGTATATGAGTGAGGAGCACTGAAAAACTTAGAATATAAGAAACGCACAGTGTAGTACATAGTATATGAGTGAGGTGCATGAAAAACTTAGAATTTAATGAAAAACCAGCATTACACGAAATGCACAGTGTAGTACATAGGATATGAGTGAGTTGCACTGAAAAACTTAGAATATAAGAAACGCACAGTGTAGTACATAGTATATGAGTGAGTTGCACTGAAAAACTTAGAATATAAGAAACGCACAGTGTAGTACATAGTATATGAGTGAGTTGCACTGAAAAACTTAGAATATAAGAAACGCACAGTGTAGTACATAGTATATGAGTGAGTTGCACTGAAAAACTTAGAATATAAGAAACGCATAGTGTAGTACATAGTATATGAGTGAGTTGCACTGAAAAACTTAGAATATAAGAAACGCACATTGTAGTACATAGTATATGAGTGAGTTGCACTGAAAAACTTAGAATATAAGAAACGCACAGTGTAGTACATAGTATATGAGTGAGTTGCACTGAAAAACTTAGAATATAAGAAACGCACAGTGTAGTACATATATATGATTGAGTTGCACTGAAAAACTTAGAATTTACAGAAAAACCAGCATTACACGAAATGCACAGTGTAGTACATAGTATATGAGTGAGTTGCACTGAAAAACTTAGAATATAAGAAACGCACAGTGTAGTACATAGTATATGAGTGAGTTGCACTGAAAAACTAAGAATATATGAAACGCACAGTATAGTACATAGTATATGAGTGAGTTGCACTGAAAAACTTAGAATATAAGAAACGCACAGTGTAGTACATAGTATATGAGTGAGGTGCACTGAAAAACTTAGAATATAAGAAACGCACAGTGTAGTACATAGTATATGAGTGAGGTGCACTGAAAAACTTAGAATATAAGAAACGCACAGTATAGTACATAGTATATGAGTGAGTTGCACTGAAAAACTTAGAATATAAGAAACGCACAGTGTAGTACATAGTATATGAGTGAGTTGCACTGAAAAACTTAGAATATAAGAAACGCACAGTGTAGTACATAGTATATGAGTGAGTTGCACTGAAAAACTTAGAATATAAGAAACGCACAGTATAGTACATAGTATATGAGTGAGTTGCACTGAAAAACTTAGAATATAAGAAACGCACAGTGTAGTACATAGTATATGAGTGAGTTGCACTGAAAAACTTAGAATATAAGAAACGCACAGTGTAGTACATAGTATATGAGTGAGTTTCACTGAAAAACTTAGAATATAAGAAACGCACAGTGTAGTACATAGTATATGAGTGAGTTGCACTGAAAAACTTAGAATATAAGAAACGCACAGTGTAGTACATAGTATATGAGTGAGTTGCACTGAAAAACTTAGAATATAAGAAACGCACAGTGTAGTACATAGTATATGAGTGAGTTGCACTGAAAAACTTAGAATATAAGAAACGCACATTGTAGTACATAGTATATGAGTGAGTTGCACTGAAAAACTTAGAATATAAGAAACGGACAGTGTAGTACATATTATATGAGGGAGTTGCACTGAAAAACTTAGAATATAAGAAACGCACAGTGTAGTACATAGTATATGAGTGAGTTGCACTGAAAAACTTAGAATTTACTGAAAAACCAGCATTACACGAAATGCACAGTGTAGTACATAGTATATGAGGGAGTTGCACTGAAAAACTTAGAATATAAGAAACGCACAGTGTAGTACATAGTATATGAGTGAGTTGCACTGAAAAACTTAGAATATAAGAAACGCACAGTGTAGTACATAGTATATGAGTGAGTTGCACGGAAAAACTTAGAATATAAGAAACGCACAGTGTAGTACATAGTATATGAGTGAGTTGCACTGAAAAACTTAGAATATAAGAAACGCACAGTGTAGTACATAGTATATGAGTGAGTTGCACTGAAAAACTTAGAATATAAGAAACGCACAGTGTAGTACATAGTATATGAGAGAGTTGCACTGAAAAACTTAGAATATAAGAAACGCACAGTGTAGTACATAGTATATGAGTGAGGTGCACTGAAAAACTTAGAATATAAGAAACGCACAGTGTAGTACATAGTATATGAGTGAGGAGCACTGAAAAACTTAGAATATAAGAAACGCACAGTGTAGTACATAGTATATGAGTGAGGTGCATGAAAAACTTAGAATTTACTGAAAAACCAGCATTACACGAAATGCACAGTGTAGTACATAGTATATGAGTGAGTTGCACTGAAAAACTTAGAATATAAGAAACGCACAGTGTAGTACATAGTATATGAGTGAGTTGCACTGAAAAACTTAGAATATAAGAAACGCACAGTGTAGTACATAGTATATGAGTGAGTTGCACTGAAAAACTTAGAATATAAGAAACGCACAGTGTAGTACATAGTATATGAGTGAGTTGCACTGAAAAACTTAGAATATAAGAAACGCACAGTGTAGTACATAGTATATGAGTGAGTTGCACTGAAAAACTTAGAATATAAGAAACGCATAGTGTAGTACATAGTATATGAGTGAGTTGCACTGAAAAACTTAGAATTTACTGAAAAACCGGCATTACACGAAATGCACAGTGTAGTACATAGTATATGAGTGAGTTGCACTGAAAAACTTAGAATATAAGAAACGCACAGTGTAATACATAGTATATGAGTGAGTTGCACTGAAAAACTTAGAGTATAAGAAACGCACAGTGTAGTACATAGTATATGAGTGAGTTGCACTGAAAAACTTAGAATATAAGAAACGCACAGTGTAGTACATAGTATATGAGTGAGTTGCACTGAAAAACTTAGAATATAAGAAACGCAGTGTAGTACATAGTATATGAGTGAGTTGCACTGAAAAACTTAGAATATAAGAAACGCACATTGTAGTACATAGTATATGAGTGAGTTGCACTGAAAAACTTAGAATATAAGAAACGCACAGTGTAGTACATAGTATATGAGTGAGTTGCACTGAAAAACTTAGAATATAAGAAACGCACAGTGTAGTACATAGTATATGAGTGAGTTGCACTGAAAAACTTAGAATTTACAGAAAAACCAGCATTACACGAAATGCACAGTGAAGTACATAGTATATGAGTGAGTTGCACTGAAAAACTTAGAATATAAGAAACGCACAGTGTAGTACATAGTATATGAGTGAGTTGCACTGAAAAACTTAGAATATAAGAAACGCACAGTGTAGTACATAGTATATGAGTGAGTTGCACTGAAAAACTTAGAATATAAGAAACGCACAGTGTAGTACATAGTATATGAGTGAGTTGCACTGAAAAACTTAGAATATAAGAAACGCACAGTGTAGTACATAGTATATGAGTGAGTTGCACTGAAAAACTTAGAATATAAGAAACGCGTAGTGTAGTACATAGTATATGAGTGAGTTGCACTGAAAAACTTAGAATTTACTGAAAAACCGGCATTACACGAAATGCACAGTGTAGTACATAGTATATGAGTGAGTTGCACTGAAAAACTTAGAATATAAGAAACGCACAGTGTAGTACATAGTATATGAGTGAGTTGCACTGAAAAACTTAGAATATAAGAAACGCACAGTGTAGTACATAGTATATGAGTGAGTTGCACTGAAAAAATTAGAATATAAGAAACGCACAGTGTAGTACATAGTATATGAGTGAGTTGCACTGAAAAACTTAGAATTTACTGAAAAACCAGCATTACACGAAATGCACAGTGTAGTACATAGTATATGAGGGAGTTGCACTGAAAAACTTAGAATATAAGAAACGCACAGTGTAGTACATAGTATATGAGTGAGTTGCACTGAAAAACTTAGAATATAAGAAACGCACAGTGTAGTACATAGTATATGAGTGAGTTGCACTGAAAAACTTAGAATATAAGAAACGCACAGTGTAGTACATAGTATATGAGTGAGTTGCACTGAAAAACTTAGAATATAAGAAACGCACAGTGTAGTACATAGTATATGAGTGAGGTGCATGAAAAACTTAGAATTTACTGAAAAACCAGCATTACACGAAATGCACAGTGTAGTACATAGTATATGAGTGAGTTGCACTGAAAAACTTAGAATATAAGAAACGCACAGTGTAGTACATAGTATATGAGTGAGTTGCACTGAAAAACTTAGAATATAAGAAACGCACAGTGTAGTACATAGTATATGAGTGAGTTGCACTGAAAAACTTAGAATATAAGAAACGCACAGTGTAGTACATAGTATATGAGTGAGTTGCACTGAAAAACTTAGAATATAAGAAACGCACAGTGTAGTACATAGTATATGAGTGAGTTGCACTGAAAAACTTAGAATATAAGAAACGCATAGTGTAGTACATAGTATATGAGTGAGTTGCACTGAAAAACTTAGAATTTACTGAAAAACCGGCATTACACGAAATGCACAGTGTAGTACATAGTATATGAGTGAGTTGCACTGAAAAACTTAGAATATAAGAAACGCACAGTGTAATACATAGTATATGAGTGAGTTGCACTGAAAAACTTAGAGTATAAGAAACGCACAGTGTAGTACATAGTATATGAGTGAGTTGCACTGAAAAACTTAGAATATAAGAAACGCACAGTGTAGTACATAGTATATGAGTGAGTTGCACTGAAAAACTTAGAATATAAGAAACGCAGTGTAGTACATAGTATATGAGTGAGTTGCACTGAAAAACTTAGAATATAAGAAACGCACATTGTAGTACATAGTATATGAGTGAGTTGCACTGAAAAACTTAGAATATAAGAAACGCACAGTGTAGTACATAGTATATGAGTGAGTTGCACTGAAAAACTTAGAATATAAGAAACGCACAGTGTAGTACATAGTATATGAGTGAGTTGCACTGAAAAACTTAGAATTTACAGAAAAACCAGCATTACACGAAATGCACAGTGAAGTACATAGTATATGAGTGAGTTGCACTGAAAAACTTAGAATATAAGAAACGCACAGTGTAGTACATAGTATATGAGTGAGTTGCACTGAAAAACTTAGAATATAAGAAACGCACAGTGTAGTACATAGTATATGAGTGAGTTGCACTGAAAAACTTAGAATATAAGAAACGCACAGTGTAGTACATAGTATATGAGTGAGTTGCACTGAAAAACTTAGAATATAAGAAACGCACAGTGTAGTACATAGTATATGAGTGAGTTGCACTGAAAAACTTAGAATATAAGAAACGCGTAGTGTAGTACATAGTATATGAGTGAGTTGCACTGAAAAACTTAGAATTTACTGAAAAACCGGCATTACACGAAATGCACAGTGTAGTACATAGTATATGAGTGAGTTGCACTGAAAAACTTAGAATATAAGAAACGCACAGTGTAGTACATAGTATATGAGTGAGTTGCACTGAAAAACTTAGAATATAAGAAACGCACAGTGTAGTACATAGTATATGAGTGAGTTGCACTGAAAAAATTAGAATATAAGAAACGCACAGTGTAGTACATAGTATATGAGTGAGTTGCACTGAAAAACTTAGAATTTACTGAAAAACCAGCATTACACGAAATGCACAGTGTAGTACATAGTATATGAGGGAGTTGCACTGAAAAACTTAGAATATAAGAAACGCACAGTGTAGTACATAGTATATGAGTGAGTTGCACTGAAAAACTTAGAATATAAGAAACGCACAGTGTAGTACATAGTATATGAGTGAGTTGCACTGAAAAACTTAGAATATAAGAAACGCACAGTGTAGTACATAGTATATGAGTGAGTTGCACTGAAAAACTTAGAATATAAGAAACGCACAGTGTAGTACATAGTATATGAGAGAGTTGCACTGAAAAACTTAGAATATAAGAAACGCACAGTGTAGTACATAGTATATGAGTGAGGTGCACTGAAAAACTTAGAATATAAGAAACGCACAGTGTAGTACATAGTATATGAGTGAGGAGCACTGAAAAACTTAGAATATAAGAAACGCACAGTGTAGTACATAGTATATGAGTGAGGTGCATGAAAAACTTAGAATTTACTGAAAAACCAGCATTACACGAAATGCACAGTGTAGTACATAGTATATGAGTGAGTTGCACTGAAAAACTTAGAATATAAGAAACGCACAGTGTAGTACATAGTATATGAGTGAGTTGCACTGAAAAACTTAGAATATAAGAAACGCACAGTGTAGTACATAGTATATGAGTGAGTTGCACTGAAAAACTTAGAATATAAGAAACGCACAGTGTAGTACATAGTATATGAGTGAGTTGCACTGAAAAACTTAGAATATAAGAAACGCACAGTGTAGTACATAGTATATGAGAGAGTTGCACTGAAAAACTAAGAATATAAGAAACGCACAGTGTAGTACATAGTATATGAGTGAGTTGCACTGAAAAACTTAGAATATAAGAAACGCACAGTGTAGTACATAGTATATGAGTGAGTTTCACTGAAAAACTTAGAATATAAGAAACGCACAGTGTAGTACATAGTATATGAGTGAGTTGCACTGAAAAACTTAGAATATAAGAAACGCACAGTGTAGTACATAGTATATGAGTGAGTTGCACTGAAAAACTTAGAATATAAGAAACGCAGTGTAGTACATAGTATATGAGTGAGTTTCACTGAAAAACTTAGAATATAAGAAACGCACATTGTAGTACATAGTATATGAGTGAGTTGCACTGAAAAACTTAGAATATAAGAAACGCACAGTGTAGTACATAGTATATGAGTGAGTTGCACTGAAAAACTTAGAATATAAGAAACGCACAGTGTAGTACATAGTATATGAGTGAGTTGCACTGAAAAACTTAGAATTTACAGAAAAACCAGCATTACACGAAATGCACAGTGAAGTACATAGTATATGAGTGAGTTGCACTGAAAAACTTAGAATATAAGAAACGCACAGTGTAGTACATAGTATATGAGTGAGTTGCACTGAAAAACTTAGAATATAAGAAACGCACAGTGTAGTACATAGTATATGAGTGAGTTGCACTGAAAAACTTAGAATATAAGAAACGCACAGTGTAGTACATAGTATATGAGTGAGTTGCACTGAAAAACTTAGAATATAAGAAACGCACAGTGTAGTACATAGTATATGAGTGAGTTGCACTGAAAAACTTAGAATATAAGAAACGCACAGTGTAGTACATAGTATATGAGTGAGTTGCACTGAAAAACTTAGAATATAAGAAACGCACAGTGTAGTACATAGTATATGAGTGAGTTGCACTGAAAAACTTAGAATATAAGAAACGCACAGTGTAGTACATAGTATATGAGTGAGTTGCACTGAAAAACTTAGAATATAAGAAACGCACATTGTAGTACATAGTATATGAGTGAGTTGCACTGAAAAACTTAGAATATAAGAAACGCACAGTGTAGTACATAGTATATGAGAGAGTTGCACTGAAAAACTTAGAATATAAGAAACGCACAGTGTAGTACATAGTATATGAGTGAGGTGCACTGAAAAACTTAGAATATAAGAAACGCACAGTGTAGTACATAGTATATGAGTGAGGAGCACTGAAAAACTTAGAATATAAGAAACGCACAGTGTAGTACATAGTATATGAGTGAGGTGCATGAAAAACTTAGAATTTACTGAAAAACCAGCATTACACGAAATGCACAGTGTAGTACATAGTATATGAGTGAGTTGCACTGAAAAACTTAGAATATAAGAAACGCACAGTGTAGTACATAGTATATGAGTGAGTTGCACTGAAAAACTTAGAATATAAGAAACGCACAGTGTAGTACATAGTATATGAGTGAGTTGCACTGAAAAACTTAGAATATAAGAAACGCACAGTGTAGTACATAGTATATGAGTGAGTTGCACTGAAAAACTTAGAATATAAGAAACGCACAGTGTAGTACATAGTATATGAGAGAGTTGCACTGAAAAACTAAGAATATAAGAAACGCACAGTGTAGTACATAGTATATGAGTGAGTTGCACTGAAAAACTTAGAATATAAGAAACGCACAGTGTAGTACATAGTATATGAGTGAGTTTCACTGAAAAACTTAGAATATAAGAAACGCACAGTGTAGTACATAGTATATGAGTGAGTTGCACTGAAAAACTTAGAATATAAGAAACGCACAGTGTAGTACATAGTATATGAGTGAGTTGCACTGAAAAACTTAGAATATAAGAAACGCAGTGTAGTACATAGTATATGAGTGAGTTTCACTGAAAAACTTAGAATATAAGAAACGCACATTGTAGTACATAGTATATGAGTGAGTTGCACTGAAAAACTTAGAATATAAGAAACGCACAGTGTAGTACATAGTATATGAGTGAGTTGCACTGAAAAACTTAGAATATAAGAAACGCACAGTGTAGTACATAGTATATGAGTGAGTTGCACTGAAAAACTTAGAATTTACAGAAAAACCAGCATTACACGAAATGCACAGTGAAGTACATAGTATATGAGTGAGTTGCACTGAAAAACTTAGAATATAAGAAACGCACAGTGTAGTACATAGTATATGAGTGAGTTGCACTGAAAAACTTAGAATATAAGAAACGCACAGTGTAGTACATAGTATATGAGTGAGTTGCACTGAAAAACTTAGAATATAAGAAACGCACAGTGTAATACATAGTATATGAGTGAGGTGCACTGAAAAACTTAGAATATAAGAAACGCACAGTGTAGTACATAGTATATGAGTGAGGAGCACTGAAAAACTTAGAATATAAGAAACGCACAGTGTAGTACATAGTATATGAGTGAGGTGCATGAAAAACTTAGAATTTACTGAAAAACCAGCATTACACGAAATGCACAGTGTAGTACATAGTATATGAGTGAGTTGCACTGAAAAACTTAGAATATAAGAAACGCACAGTGTAGTACATAGTATATGAGTGAGTTGCACTGAAAAACTTAGAATATAAGAAACGCACAGTGTAGTACATAGTATATGAGTGAGTTGCACTGAAAAACTTAGAATATAAGAAACGCACAGTGTAGTACATAGTATATGAGTGAGTTGCACTGAAAAACTTAGAATATAAGAAACGCACAGTGTAGTACATAGTATATGAGTGAGTTGCACTGAAAAACTTAGAATATAAGAAACGCATAGTGTAGTACATAGTATATGAGTGAGTTGCACTGAAAAACTTAGAATTTACTGAAAAACCGGCATTACACGAAATGCACAGTGTAGTACATAGTATATGAGTGAGTTGCACTGAAAAACTTAGAATATAAGAAACGCACAGTGTAATACATAGTATATGAGTGAGTTGCACTGAAAAACTTAGAGTATAAGAAACGCACAGTGTAGTACATAGTATATGAGTGAGTTGCACTGAAAAACTTAGAATATAAGAAACGCACAGTATAGTACATAGTATATGAGTGAGTTGCACTGAAAAACTTAGAATATAAGAAACGCAGTGTAGTACATAGTATATGAGTGAGTTGCACTGAAAAACTTAGAATATAAGAAACGCACATTGTAGTACATAGTATATGAGTGAGTTGCACTGAAAAACTTAGAATATAAGAAACGCACAGTGTAGTACATAGTATATGAGTGAGTTGCACTGAAAAACTTAGAATATAAGAAACGCACAGTGTAGTACATAGTATATGAGTGAGTTGCACTGAAAAACTTAGAATATAAGAAACGCAGTGTAGTACATAGTATATGAGTGAGTTGCACTGAAAAACTTAGAATATAAGAAACGCACATTGTAGTACATAGTATATGAGTGAGTTGCACTGAAAAACTTAGAATATAAGAAACGCACAGTGTAGTACATAGTATATGAGTGAGTTGCACTGAAAAACTTAGAATTTACTGAAAAACCAGCATTACACGAAATGCACAGTGTAGTACATAGTATATGAGGGAGTTGCACTGAAAAACTTAGAATATAAGAAACGCACAGTGTAGTACATAGTATATGAGTGAGTTGCACTGAAAAACTTAGAATATAAGAAACGCACAGTGTAGTACATAGTATATGAGAGAGTTGCACTGAAAAACTTAGAATATAAGAAACGCACAGTGTAGTACATAGTATATGAGTGAGGTGCACTGAAAAACTTAGAATATAAGAAACGCACAGTGTAGTACATAGTATATGAGTGAGGAGCACTGAAAAACTTAGAATATAAGAAACGCACAGTGTAGTACATAGTATATGAGTGAGGTGCATGAAAAACTTAGAATTTACTGAAAAACCAGCATTACACGAAATGCACAGTGTAGTACATAGTATATGAGTGAGTTGCACTGAAAAACTTAGAATATAAGAAACGCACAGTGTAGTACATAGTATATGAGTGAGTTGCACTGAAAAACTTAGAATATAAGAAACGCACAGTGTAGTACATAGTATATGAGTGAGTTGCACTGAAAAACTTAGAATATAAGAAACGCACAGTGTAGTACATAGTATATGAGTGAGTTGCACTGAAAAACTTAGAATATAAGAAACGCACAGTGTAGTACATAGTATATGAGTGAGTTGCACTGAAAAACTTAGAATATAAGAAACGCATAGTGTAGTACATAGTATATGAGTGAGTTGCACTGAAAAACTTAGAATTTACTGAAAAACCGGCATTACACGAAATGCACAGTGTAGTACATAGTATATGAGTGAGTTGCACTGAAAAACTTAGAATATAAGAAACGCACAGTGTAATACATAGTATATGAGTGAGTTGCACTGAAAAACTTAGAGTATAAGAAACGCACAGTGTAGTACATAGTATATGAGTGAGTTGCACTGAAAAACTTAGAATATAAGAAACGCACAGTGTAGTACATAGTATATGAGTGAGTTGCACTGAAAAACTTAGAATATAAGAAACGCACAGTGTAGTACTTAGTATATGAGTGAGTTGCACTGAAAAACTTAGAATATAAGAAACGCACATTGTAGTACATAGTATATGAGTGAGTTGCACTGAAAAACTTAGAATATAAGAAACGCACAGTGTAGTACATAGTATATGAGTGAGTTGCACTGAAAAACTTAGAATATAAGAAACGCACAGTGTAGTACATAGTATATGAGTGAGTTGCACTGAAAAACTTAGAATTTACAGAAAAACCAGCATTACACGAAATGCACAGTGAAGTACATAGTATATGAGTGAGTTGCACTGAAAAACTTAGAATATAAGAAACGCACAGTGTAGTACATAGTATATGAGTGAGTTGCACTGAAAAACTTAGAATATAAGAAACGCACAGTGTAGTACATAGTATATGAGTGAGTTGCACTGAAAAACTTAGAATATAAGAAACGCACAGTGTAGTACATAGTATATGAGTGAGTTGCACTGAAAAACTTAGAATATAAGAAACGCACAGTGTAGTACATAGTATATGAGTGAGTTGCACTGAAAAACTTAGAATATAAGAAACGCGTAGTGTAGTACATAGTATATGAGTGAGTTGCACTGAAAAACTTAGAATTTACTGAAAAACCGGCATTACACGAAATGCACAGTGTAGTACATAGTATATGAGTGAGTTGCACTGAAAAACTTAGAATATAAGAAACGCACAGTGTAGTACATAGTATATGAGTGAGTTGCACTGAAAAACTTAGAATATAAGAAACGCACAGTGTAGTACATAGTATATGAGTGAGTTGCACTGAAAAAATTAGAATATAAGAAACGCACAGTGTAGTACATAGTATATGAGTGAGTTGCACTGAAAAACTTAGAATTTACTGAAAAACCAGCATTACACGAAATGCACAGTGTAGTACATAGTATATGAGGGAGTTGCACTGAAAAACTTAGAATATAAGAAACGCACAGTGTAGTACATAGTATATGAGTGAGTTGCACTGAAAAACTTAGAATATAAGAAACGCACAGTGTAGTACATAGTATATGAGTGAGTTGCACTGAAAAACTTAGAATATAAGAAACGCACAGTGTAGTACATAGTATATGAGTGAGTTGCACTGAAAAACTTAGAATATAAGAAACGCACAGTGTAGTACATAGTATATGAGAGAGTTGCACTGAAAAACTTAGAATATAAGAAACGCACAGTGTAGTACATAGTATATGAGTGAGGTGCACTGAAAAACTTAGAATATAAGAAACGCACAGTGTAGTACATAGTATATGAGTGAGGAGCACTGAAAAACTTAGAATATAAGAAACGCACAGTGTAGTACATAGTATATGAGTGAGGTGCATGAAAAACTTAGAATTTACTGAAAAACCAGCATTACACGAAATGCACAGTGTAGTACATAGTATATGAGTGAGTTGCACTGAAAAACTTAGAATATAAGAAACGCACAGTGTAGTACATAGTATATGAGTGAGTTGCACTGAAAAACTTAGAATATAAGAAACGCACAGTGTAGTACATAGTATATGAGTGAGTTGCACTGAAAAACTTAGAATATAAGAAACGCACAGTGTAGTACATAGTATATGAGTGAGTTGCACTGAAAAACTTAGAATATAAGAAACGCACAGTGTAGTACATAGTATATGAGTGAGTTGCACTGAAAAACTTAGAATATAAGAAACGCATAGTGTAGTACATAGTATATGAGTGAGTTGCACTGAAAAACTTAGAATTTACTGAAAAACCGGCATTACACGAAATGCACAGTGTAGTACATAGTATATGAGTGAGTTGCACTGAAAAACTTAGAATATAAGAAACGCACAGTGTAATACATAGTATATGAGTGAGTTGCACTGAAAAACTTAGAGTATAAGAAACGCACAGTGTAGTACATAGTATATGAGTGAGTTGCACTGAAAAACTTAGAATATAAGAAACGCACAGTGTAGTACATAGTATATGAGTGAGTTGCACTGAAAAACTTAGAATATAAGAAACGCACATTGTAGTACATAGTATATGAGTGAGTTGCACTGAAAAACTTAGAATATAAGAAACGCACAGTGTAGTACATAGTATATGAGTGAGGAGCACTGAAAAACTTAGAATATAAGAAACGCACAGTGTAGTACATAGTATATGAGTGAGGTGCATGAAAAACTTAGAATTTACTGAAAAACCAGCATTACACGAAATGCACAGTGTAGTACATAGTATATGAGTGAGTTGCACTGAAAAACTTAGAATATAAGAAACGCACAGTGTAGTACATAGTATATGAGTGAGTTGCACTGAAAAACTTAGAATATAAGAAACGCACAGTGTAGTACATAGTATATGAGTGAGTTGCACTGAAAAACTTAGAATATAAGAAACGCACAGTGTAGTACATAGTATATGAGTGAGTTGCACTGAAAAACTTAGAATATAAGAAACGCACAGTGTAGTACATAGTATATGAGTGAGTTGCACTGAAAAACTTAGAATATAAGAAACGCATAGTGTAGTACATAGTATATGAGTGAGTTGCACTGAAAAACTTAGAATTTACTGAAAAACCGGCATTACACGAAATGCACAGTGTAGTACATAGTATATGAGTGAGTTGCACTGAAAAACTTAGAATATAAGAAACGCACAGTGTAATACATAGTATATGAGTGAGTTGCACTGAAAAACTTAGAGTATAAGAAACGCACAGTGTAGTACATAGTATATGAGTGAGTTGCACTGAAAAACTTAGAATATAAGAAACGCACAGTGTAGTACATAGTATATGAGTGAGTTGCACTGAAAAACTTAGAATATAAGAAACGCACATTGTAGTACATAGTATATGAGTGAGTTGCACTGAAAAACTTAGAATATAAGAAACGCACAGTGTAGTACATAGTATATGAGTGAGTTGCACTGAAAAACTTAGAATATAAGAAACGCACAGTGTAGTACATAGTATATGAGTGAGTTGCACTGAAAAACTTAGAATTTACAGAAAAACCAGCATTACACGAAATGCACAGTGAAGTACATAGTATATGAGTGAGTTGCACTGAAAAACTTAGAATATAAGAAACGCACAGTGTAGTACATAGTATATGAGTGAGTTGCACTGAAAAACTTAGAATATAAGAAACGCACAGTGTAGTACATAGTATATGAGTGAGTTGCACTGAAAAACTTAGAATATAAGAAACGCACAGTGTAGTACATAGTATATGAGTGAGTTGCACTGAAAAACTTAGAATATAAGAAACGCACAGTGTAGTACATAGTATATGAGTGAGTTGCACTGAAAAACTTAGAATATAAGAAACGCGTAGTGTAGTACATAGTATATGAGTGAGTTGCACTGAAAAACTTAGAATTTACTGAAAAACCGGCATTACACGAAATGCACAGTGTAGTACATAGTATATGAGTGAGTTGCACTGAAAAACTTAGAATATAAGAAACGCACAGTGTAGTACATAGTATATGAGTGAGTTGCACTGAAAAACTTAGAATATAAGAAACGCACAGTGTAGTACATAGTATATGAGTGAGTTGCACTGAAAAAATTAGAATATAAGAAACGCACAGTGTAGTACATAGTATATGAGTGAGTTGCACTGAAAAACTTAGAATTTACTGAAAAACCAGCATTACACGAAATGCACAGTGTAGTACATAGTATATGAGGGAGTTGCACTGAAAAACTTAGAATATAAGAAACGCACAGTGTAGTACATAGTATATGAGTGAGTTGCACTGAAAAACTTAGAATATAAGAAACGCACAGTGTAGTACATAGTATATGAGTGAGTTGCACTGAAAAACTTAGAATATAAGAAACGCACAGTGTAGTACATAGTATATGAGTGAGTTGCACTGAAAAACTTAGAATATAAGAAACGCACAGTGTAGTACATAGTATATGAGAGAGTTGCACTGAAAAACTTAGAATATAAGAAACGCACAGTGTAGTACATAGTATATGAGTGAGGTGCACTGAAAAACTTAAAATATAAGAAACGCACAGTGTAGTACATAGTATATGAGTGAGGAGCACTGAAAAACTTAGAATATAAGAAACGCACAGTGTAGTACATAGTATATGAGAGAGTTGCACTGAAAAACTAAGAATATAAGAAACGCACAGTGTAGTACATAGTATATGAGTGAGTTGCACTGAAAAACTTAGAATATAAGAAACGCACAGTGTAGTACATAGTATATGAGTGAGTTGCACTGAAAAACTTAGAATATAAGAAACGCACAGTGTAGTACATAGTATATGAGTGAGGTGCATGAAAAACTTAGAATTTACTGAAAAACCAGCATTACACGAAATGCACAGTGTAGTACATAGTATATGAGTGAGTTGCACTGAAAAACTTAGAATATAAGAAACGCACAGTGTAGTACATAGTATATGAGTGAGTTGCACTGAAAAACTTAGAATATAAGAAACGCACAGTGTAGTACATAGTATATGAGTGAGTTGCACTGAAAAACTTAGAATATAAGAAACGCACAGTGTAGTACATAGTATATGAGTGAGTTGCACTGAAAAACTTAGAATATAAGAAACGCACAGTGTAGTACATAGTATATGAGAGAGTTGCACTGAAAAACTAAGAATATAAGAAACGCACAGTGTAGTACATAGTATATGAGTGAGTTGCACTGAAAAACTTAGAATATAAGAAACGCACAGTGTAGTACATAGTATATGAGTGAGTTTCACTGAAAAACTTAGAATATAAGAAACGCACAGTGTAGTACATAGTATATGAGTGAGTTGCACTGAAAAACTTAGAATATAAGAAACGCACAGTGTAGTACATAGTATATGAGTGAGTTGCACTGAAAAACTTAGAATATAAGAAACGCAGTGTAGTACATAGTATATGAGTGAGTTGCACTGAAAAACTTAGAATATAAGAAACGCACATTGTAGTACATAGTATATGAGTGAGTTGCACTGAAAAACTTAGAATATAAGAAACGCACAGTGTAGTACATAGTATATGAGTGAGTTGCACTGAAAAACTTAGAATATAAGAAACGCACAGTGTAGTACATAGTATATGAGTGAGTTGCACTGAAAAACTTAGAATTTACAGAAAAACCAGCATTACACGAAATGCACAGTGAAGTACATAGTATATGAGTGAGTTGCACTGAAAAACTTAGAATATAAGAAACGCACAGTGTAGTACATAGTATATGAGTGAGTTGCACTGAAAAACTTAGAATATAAGAAACGCACAGTGTAGTACATAGTATATGAGTGAGTTGCACTGAAAAACTTAGAATATAAGAAACGCACAGTGTAGTACATAGTATATGAGTGAGTTGCACTGAAAAACTTAGAATATAAGAAACGCACAGTGTAGTACATAGTATATGAGAGAGTTGCACTGAAAAACTTAGAATATAAGAAACGCACAGTGTAGTACATAGTATATGAGTGAGGTGCACTGAAAAACTTAGAATATAAGAAACGCACAGTGTAGTACATAGTATATGAGTGAGGAGCACTGAAAAACTTAGAATATAAGAAACGCACAGTGTAGTACATAGTATATGAGTGAGGTGCATGAAAAACTTAGAATTTACTGAAAAACCAGCATTACACGAAATGCACAGTGTAGTACATAGTATATGAGTGAGTTGCACTGAAAAACTTAGAATATAAGAAACGCACAGTGTAGTACATAGTATATGAGTGAGTTGCACTGAAAAACTTAGAATATAAGAAACGCACAGTGTAGTACATAGTATATGAGTGAGTTGCACTGAAAAACTTAGAATATAAGAAACGCACAGTGTAGTACATAGTATATGAGTGAGTTGCACTGAAAAACTTAGAATATAAGAAACGCACAGTGTAGTACATAGTATATGAGAGAGTTGCACTGAAAAACTAAGAATATAAGAAACGCACAGTGTAGTACATAGTATATGAGTGAGTTGCACTGAAAAACTTAGAATATAAGAAACGCACAGTGTAGTACATAGTATATGAGTGAGTTTCACTGAAAAACTTAGAATATAAGAAACGCACAGTGTAGTACATAGTATATGAGTGAGTTGCACTGAAAAACTTAGAATATAAGAAACGCACAGTGTAGTACATAGTATATGAGTGAGTTGCACTGAAAAACTTAGAATATAAGAAACGCAGTGTAGTACATAGTATATGAGTGAGTTGCACTGAAAAACTTAGAATATAAGAAACGCACATTGTAGTACATAGTATATGAGTGAGTTGCACTGAAAAACTTAGAATATAAGAAACGCACAGTGTAGTACATAGTATATGAGTGAGTTGCACTGAAAAACTTAGAATATAAGAAACGCACAGTGTAGTACATAGTATATGAGTGAGTTGCACTGAAAAACTTAGAATTTACAGAAAAACCAGCATTACACGAAATGCACAGTGAAGTACATAGTATATGAGTGAGTTGCACTGAAAAACTTAGAATATAAGAAACGCACAGTGTAGTACATAGTATATGAGTGAGTTGCACTGAAAAACTTAGAATATAAGAAACGCACAGTGTAGTACATAGTATATGAGTGAGTTGCACTGAAAAACTTAGAATATAAGAAACGCACAGTGTAGTACATAGTATATGAGTGAGTTGCACTGAAAAACTTAGAATATAAGAAACGCACAGTGTAGTACATAGTATATGAGAGAGTTGCACTGAAAAACTTAGAATATAAGAAACGCACAGTGTAGTACATAGTATATGAGTGAGGTGCACTGAAAAACTTAGAATATAAGAAACGCACAGTGTAGTACATAGTATATGAGTGAGGAGCACTGAAAAACTTAGAATATAAGAAACGCACAGTGTAGTACATAGTATATGAGTGAGGTGCATGAAAAACTTAGAATTTACTGAAAAACCAGCATTACACGAAATGCACAGTGTAGTACATAGTATATGAGTGAGTTGCACTGAAAAACTTAGAATATAAGAAACGCACAGTGTAGTACATAGTATATGAGTGAGTTGCACTGAAAAACTTAGAATATAAGAAACGCACAGTGTAGTACATAGTATATGAGTGAGTTGCACTGAAAAACTTAGAATATAAGAAACGCACAGTGTAGTACATAGTATATGAGTGAGTTGCACTGAAAAACTTAGAATATAAGAAACGCACAGTGTAGTACATAGTATATGAGTGAGTTGCACTGAAAAACTTAGAATATAAGAAACGCATAGTGTAGTACATAGTATATGAGTGAGTTGCACTGAAAAACTTAGAATTTACTGAAAAACCGGCATTACACGAAATGCACAGTGTAGTACATAGTATATGAGTGAGTTGCACTGAAAAACTTAGAATATAAGAAACGCACAGTGTAATACATAGTATATGAGTGAGTTGCACTGAAAAACTTAGAGTATAAGAAACGCACAGTGTAGTACATAGTATATGAGTGAGTTGCACTGAAAAACTTAGAATATAAGAAACGCACAGTGAAGTACATAGTATATGAGTGAGTTGCACTGAAAAACTTAGAATATAAGAAACGCAGTGTAGTACATAGTATATGAGTGAGTTGCACTGAAAAACTTAGAATATAAGAAACGCACATTGTAGTACATAGTATATGAGTGAGTTGCACTGAAAAACTTAGAATATAAGAAACGCACAGTGTAGTACATAGTATATGAGTGAGTTGCACTGAAAAACTTAGAATATAAGAAACGCACAGTGTAGTACATAGTATATGAGTGAGTTGCACTGAAAAACTTAGAATATAAGAAACGCATTGTTGTACATAGTATATGAGTGAGTTGCACTGAAAAACTTAGAATATAAGAAACGCACATTGTAGTACATAGTATATGAGTGAGTTGCACTGAAAAACTTAGAATATAAGAAACGCACAGTGAAGTACATAGTATATGAGTGAGTTGCACTGAAAAACTTAGAATATAAGAAACGCAGTGTAGTACATAGTATATGAGTGAGTTGCACTGAAAAACTTAGAATATAAGAAACGCACATTGTAGTACATAGTATATGAGTGAGTTGCACTGAAAAACTTAGAATATAAGAAACGCACAGTGTAGTACATAGTATATGAGTGAGTTGCACTGAAAAACTTAGAATATAAGAAACGCACAGTGTAGTACATAGTATATGAGTGAGTTGCACTGAAAAACTTAGAATATAAGAAACGCATTGTTGTACATAGTATATGAGTGAGTTGCACTGAAAAACTTAGAATATAAGAAACGCACATTGTAGTACATAGTATATGAGTGAGTTGCACTGAAAAACTTAGAATATAAGAAACGCACAGTGTAGTACATAGTATATGAGTGAGTTGCACTGAAAAACTTAGAATATAAGAAACGCACAGTGTAGTACATAGTATATGAGTGAGTTGCACTGAAAAACTTAGAATTTACAGAAAAACCAGCATTACACGAAATGCACAGTGAAGTACATAGTATATGAGTGAGTTGCACTGAAAAACTTAGAATATAAGAAACGCACAGTGTAGTACATAGTATATGAGTGAGTTGCACTGAAAAACTTAGAATATAAGAAACGCACAGTGTAGTACATAGTATATGAGTGAGTTGCACTGAAAAACTTAGAATATAAGAAACGCACAGTGTAGTACATAGTATATGAGTGAGTTGCACTGAAAAACTTAGAATATAAGAAACGCACAGTGTAGTACATAGTATATGAGTGAGTTGCACTGAAAAACTTAGAATATAAGAAACGCGTAGTGTAGTACATAGTATATGAGTGAGTTGCACTGAAAAACTTAGAATTTACTGAAAAACCGGCATTACACGAAATGCACAGTGTAGTACATAGTATATGAGTGAGTTGCACTGAAAAACTTAGAATATAAGAAACGCACAGTGTAGTACATAGTATATGAGTGAGTTGCACTGAAAAACTTAGAATATAAGAAACGCACAGTGTAGTACATAGTATATGAGTGAGTTGCACTGAAAAAATTAGAATATAAGAAACGCACAGTGTAGTACATAGTATATGAGTGAGTTGCACTGAAAAACTTAGAATTTACTGAAAAACCAGCATTACACGAAATGCACAGTGTAGTACATAGTATATGAGGGAGTTGCACTGAAAAACTTAGAATATAAGAAACGCACAGTGTAGTACATAGTATATGAGTGAGTTGCACTGAAAAACTTAGAATATAAGAAACGCACAGTGTAGTACATAGTATATGAGTGAGTTGCACTGAAAAACTTAGAATATAAGAAACGCACAGTGTAGTACATAGTATATGAGTGAGTTGCACTGAAAAACTTAGAATATAAGAAACGCACAGTGTAGTACATAGTATATGAGAGAGTTGCACTGAAAAACTTAGAATATAAGAAACGCACAGTGTAGTACATAGTATATGAGTGAGGTGCACTGAAAAACTTAGAATATAAGAAACGCACAGTGTAGTACATAGTATATGAGTGAGGAGCACTGAAAAACTTAGAATATAAGAAACGCACAGTGTAGTACATAGTATATGAGTGAGGTGCATGAAAAACTTAGAATTTACTGAAAAACCAGCATTACACGAAATGCACAGTGTAGTACATAGTATATGAGTGAGTTGCACTGAAAAACTTAGAATATAAGAAACGCACAGTGTAGTACATAGTATATGAGTGAGTTGCACTGAAAAACTTAGAATATAAGAAACGCACAGTGTAGTACATAGTATATGAGTGAGTTGCACTGAAAAACTTAGAATATAAGAAACGCACAGTGTAGTACATAGTATATGAGTGAGTTGCACTGAAAAACTTAGAATATAAGAAACGCACAGTGTAGTACATAGTATATGAGTGAGTTGCACTGAAAAACTTAGAATATAAGAAACGCATAGTGTAGTACATAGTATATGAGTGAGTTGCACTGAAAAACTTAGAATTTACTGAAAAACCGGCATTACACGAAATGCACAGTGTAGTACATAGTATATGAGTGAGTTGCACTGAAAAACTTAGAATATAAGAAACGCACAGTGTAATACATAGTATATGAGTGAGTTGCACTGAAAAACTTAGAGTATAAGAAACGCACAGTGTAGTACATAGTATATGAGTGAGTTGCACTGAAAAACTTAGAATATAAGAAACGCACAGTGTAGTACATAGTATATGAGTGAGTTGCACTGAAAAACTTAGAATATAAGAAACGCAGTGTAGTACATAGTATATGAGTGAGTTGCACTGAAAAACTTAGAATATAAGAAACGCACATTGTAGTACATAGTATATGAGTGAGTTGCACTGAAAAACTTAGAATATAAGAAACGCACAGTGTAGTACATAGTATATGAGTGAGTTGCACTGAAAAACTTAGAATATAAGAAACGCACAGTGTAGTACATAGTATATGAGTGAGTTGCACTGAATAAACTTAGAATTTACAGAAAAACCAGCATTACACGAAATGCACAGTGTAGTACATAGTATATGAGTGAGTTGCACTGAAAAACTTAGAATATAAAAAACGCACAGTGTAGTACATAGTATATGAGTGAGTTGCACTGAAAAACTTAGAATATAAGAAACGCACAGTGTAGTACATAGTATATGAGTGAGTTGCACTGAAAAACTTAGAATATAAGAAACGCACAGTGTAGTACATAGTATATGAGTGAGTTGCACTGAAAAACTTAGAATATAAGAAACGCACAGTGTAGTACATAGTATATGAGTGAGTTGCACTGAAAAACTTAGAATATAAGAAACGTGTAGTGTAGTACATAGTATATGAGTGAGTTGCACTGAAAAACTTAGAATTTACTGAAAAACCGGCATTTCACGAAATGCACAGTGTAGTACATAGTATATGAGTGAGTTGCACTGAAAAACTTAGAATATAAGAAACGCACAGTGTAGTACATAGTATATGAGTGAGTTGCACTGAAAAACTTAGAATATAAGAAACGCACAGTGTAGTACATAGTATATGAGTGAGTTGCACTGAAAAAATTAGAATATAAGAAACGCACAGTGTAGTACATAGTATATGAGTGAGTTGCACTGAAAAACTTAGAATATAAGAAACGCACAGTGTAGTACATAGTATATGAGTGAGTTGCACTGAAAAACTTAGAATATAAGAAACGCACATTGTAGTACATAGTATATGAGTGAGTTGCACTGAAAAACTTAGAATATAAGAAACGCACAGTGTAGTACATAGTATATGAGTGAGTTGCACTGAAAAACTTAGAATATAAGAAACGCACAGAGTAGTACATAGTATATGAGTGAGTTGCACTGAAAAACTAAGAATATAAGAAACGCACAGTGTAGTACATAGTATATGAGTGAGTTGCACTGAAAAACTTAGAATATAAGAAACGCACAGTGTAGTACATAGTATATGAGTGAGTTTCACTGAAAAACTTAGAATATAAGAAACGCACAGTGTAGTACATAGTATATGAGTGAGTTGCACTGAAAAACTTAGAATATAAGAAACGCACAGTATAGTACATAGTATATGAGTGAGTTGCACTGAAAAATTTAGAATATAAGAAACACACAGTGTAGTACATAGTATATGAGTGAGGTGCACTGAAAAACTTAGAATTTACTGAAAAACCAGCATTACACGAAATGCACAGTGTAGTACATAGTATATGAGTGAGTTGCACTGAAAAACTTAGAATATAAGAAACGCACAGTGTAGTACATAGTATATGAGTGAGTTGCACTGAAAAACTTAGAATATAAGAAACGCACATTGTAGTACATAGTATATGAGTGAGTTGCACTGAAAAACTTAGAATATAAGAAACGCACAGTGTAGTACATAGTATATGAGTGAGTTGCACTGAAAAACTTAGAATATAAGAAACGCACAGTGTAGTACATAGTATATGAGTGAGTTGCACTGAAAAACTTAGAATATAAGAAACGCACAGTGTAGTACATAGTATATGAGTGAGTTGCACTGAAAATCTTAGAATATAAGAAACGCACAGTGTAGTACATAGTATATGAGTGTTGCACTGAAAAACTAAGAATATAAGAAAAGCACAGTGTAGTACATAGTATATGAGTGAGTTGCACTGAAAAACTTAGAATATAAGAAACGCACAGTGTAGTACATAGTATATGAGTGAGTTGCACTGAAAAACTTAGAATATAAGAAACGCACAGTGTAGTACATAGTATATGAGTGAGTTGCACTGAAAAACTTAGAATATAAGAAACGCACAGTGTAGTACATAGTATATGAGTGAGTTGCACTGAAAAACTTAGAATATAAGAAACGCACAGTGTAGTACATAGTATATGAGTGAGTTGCACTGAAAAACTTAGAATATAAGAAACGCACAGTGTAGTACATAGTATATGAGTGAGTTGCACTGAAAAACTTAGAATATAAGAAACGCACAGTGTAGTACATAGTATATGAGTGAGTTGCACTGAAAAACGTAGAATATAAGAAAGGCACAGTGTAGTACATAGTATATGAGTGAGTTGCACTGAAAAACTTAGAATATAAGAAACGCACAGTGTAATACATAGTATATGAGTGAGTTGCACTGAAAAACTAAGAATATATGAAACGCACAGTATAGTACATAGTATATGAGTGAGTTGCACTGAAAAACTTAGAATATAAGAAACGCACAGTGTAGTACATAGTATATGAGTGAGGTGCACTGAAAAACTTAGAATATAAGAAACGCACAGTGTAGTACATAGTATATGAGTGAGTTGCACTGAAAAACTTAGAATATAAGAAACGCACAGTGTAGTACATAGTATATGAGTGAGTTGCACTGAAAAACTTAGAATATAAGAAACGCACAGAGTAGTACATAGTATATGAGTGAGTTGCACTGAAAAACTAAGAATATAAGAAACGCACAGTGTAGTACATAGTATATGAGTGAGTTGCACTGAAAAACTTAGAATATAAGAAACGCACAGTGTAGTACATAGTATATGAGTGAGTTTCACTGAAAAACTTAGAATATAAGAAACGCACAGTGTAGTACATAGTATATGAGTGAGTTGCACTGAAAAACTTAGAATATAAGAAACGCACAGTATAGTACATAGTATATGAGTGAGTTGCACTGAAAAATTTAGAATATAAGAAACACACAGTGTAGTACATAGTATATGAGTGAGGTGCACTGAAAAACTTAGAATTTACTGAAAAACCAGCATTACACGAAATGCACAGTGTAGTACATAGTATATGAGTGAGTTGCACTGAAAAACTTAGAATATAAGAAACGCACAGTGTAGTACATAGTATATGAGTGAGTTGCACTGAAAAACTTAGAATATAAGAAACGCACATTGTAGTACATAGTATATGAGTGAGTTGCACTGAAAAACTTAGAATATAAGAAACGCACAGTGTAGTACATAGTATATGAGTGAGTTGCACTGAAAAACTTAGAATATAAGAAACGCACAGTGTAGTACATAGTATATGAGTGAGTTGCACTGAAAAACTTAGAATATAAGAAACGCACAGTGTAGTACATAGTATATGAGTGAGTTGCACTGAAAATCTTAGAATATAAGAAACGCACAGTGTAGTACATAGTATATGAGTGAGTTGCACTGAAAAACTAAGAATATAAGAAACGCACAGTGTAGTACATAGTATATGAGTGAGTTGCACTGAAAAACTTAGAATATAAGAAACGCACAGTGTAGTACATAGTATATGAGTGAGTTGCACTGAAAAACTTAGAATATAAGAAACGCACAGTGTAGTACATAGTATATGAGTGAGTTGCACTGAAAAACTTAGAATATAAGAAACGCACAGTGTAGTACATAGTATATGAGTGAGTTGCACTGAAAAACTTAGAATATAAGAAACGCACAGTGTAGTACATAGTATATGAGTGAGTTGCACTGAAAAACTTAGAATATAAGAAACGCACAGTGTAGTACATAGTATATGAGTGAGTTTCACTGAAAAACTTAGAATATAAGAAACGCACAGTGTAGTACATAGTATATGAGTGAGTTGCACTGAAAAACTTAGAATATAAGAAACGCACAGTGTAGTACATAGTATATGAGTGAGTTGCACTGAAAAACTTAGAATATAAGAAACGCACAGTGTAGTACATAGTATATGAGTGAGTTGCACTGAAAAACTAAGAATATATGAAACGCACAGTATAGTACATAGTATATGAGTGAGTTGCACTGAAAAACTTAGAATATAAGAAACGCACAGTGTAGTACATAGTATATGAGTGAGGTGCACTGAAAAACTTAGAATATAAGAAACGCACAGTGTAGTACATAGTATATGAGTGAGGTGCACTGAAAAACTTAGAATATAAGAAACGCACAGTATAGTACATAGTATATGAGTGAGTTGCACTGAAAAACTTAGAATATAAGAAACGCACAGTGTAGTACATAGTATATGAGTGAGTTGCACTGAAAAACTTAGAATATAAGAAACGCACAGTGTAGTACATAGTATATGAGTGAGTTGCACTGAAAAACTTAGAATATAAGAAACGCATAGTGTAGTACATAGTATATGAGTGAGTTGCACTGAAAAACTTAGAATATAAGAAACGCACAGTGTAGTACATAGTATATGAGTGAGTTGCACTGAAAAACTTAGAATATAAGAAACGCACAGTGTAGTACATAGTATATGAGTGAGTTGCACTGAAAAACTAAGAATATAAGAAACGCACAGTGTAGTACATAGTATATGAGTGAGTTGCACTGAAAAACTTAGAATATAAGAATCGCACAGTGTAGTACATAGTATATGAGTGAGTTTCACTGAAAAACTTAGAATATAAGAAACGCACAGTGTAGTACATAGTATATGAGTGAGTTGCACTGAAAAACTTAGAATATAAGAAACGCACAGTGTAGTACATAGTATATGAGTGAGTTGCACTGAAAAATTTAGAATATAAGAAACGCACAGTGTAGTACATAGTATATGAGTGAGGTGCACTGAAAAACTTAGAATTTACTGAAAAACCAGCATTACACGAAATGCACAGTGTAGTATATAGTATATGAGTGAGTTGCACTAAAAAACTTAGAATATAAGAAACGCACAGTGTAGTACATAGTATATGAGTGAGTTGCACTGAAAAACTTAGAATATAAGAAACGCACAGTGTAGTACATAGTATATGAGTGAGTTGCACTGAAAAACTTAGAATATAAGAAACGCACAGTGTAGTACATAGTATATGAGTGAGTTGCACTGAAAAACTTAGAATATAAGAAACGCACAGTGTAGTACATAGTATATGAGTGAGTTGCACTGAAAAACTTAGAATATAAGAAACGCACAGTGTAGTACATAGTATATGAGTGAGTTGCACTGAAAAACTTAGAATATAAGAAACGCACAGTGTAGTACATAGTATATGAGTGAGTTGCACTGAAAAACTTAGAATATAAGAAACGCACATTGTAGTACATAGTATATGAGTGAGTTGCACTGAAAAACTTAGAATATAAGAAACGCACAGTGTAGTACATAGTATATGAGAGAGTTGCACTGAAAAACTTAGAATATAAGAAACGCACAGTGTAGTACATAGTATATGAGTGAGGTGCACTGAAAAACTTAGAATATAAGAAACGCACAGTGTAGTACATAGTATATGAGTGAGGAGCACTGAAAAACTTAGAATATAAGAAACGCACAGTGTAGTACATAGTATATGAGTGAGGTGCATGAAAAACTTAGAATTTACTGAAAAACCAGCATTACACGAAATGCACAGTGTAGTACATAGTATATGAGTGAGTTGCACTGAAAAACTTAGAATATAAGAAACGCACAGTGTAGTACATAGTATATGAGTGAGTTGCACTGAAAAACTTAGAATATAAGAAACGCACAGTGTAGTACATAGTATATGAGTGAGTTGCACTGAAAAACTTAGAATATAAGAAACGCACAGTGTAGTACATAGTATATGAGTGAGTTGCACTGAAAAACTTAGAATATAAGAAACGCACAGTGTAGTACATAGTATATGAGAGAGTTGCACTGAAAAACTAAGAATATAAGAAACGCACAGTGTAGTACATAGTATATGAGTGAGTTGCACTGAAAAACTTAGAATATAAGAAACGCACAGTGTAGTACATAGTATATGAGTGAGTTTCACTGAAAAACTTAGAATATAAGAAACGCACAGTGTAGTACATAGTATATGAGTGAGTTGCACTGAAAAACTTAGAATATAAGAAACGCACAGTGTAGTACATAGTATATGAGTGAGTTGCACTGAAAAACTTAGAATATAAGAAACGCAGTGTAGTACATAGTATATGAGTGAGTTTCACTGAAAAACTTAGAATATAAGAAACGCACATTGTAGTACATAGTATATGAGTGAGTTGCACTGAAAAACTTAGAATATAAGAAACGCACAGTGTAGTACATAGTATATGAGTGAGTTGCACTGAAAAACTTAGAATATAAGAAACGCACAGTGTAGTACATAGTATATGAGTGAGTTGCACTGAAAAACTTAGAATTTACAGAAAAACCAGCATTACACGAAATGCACAGTGAAGTACATAGTATATGAGTGAGTTGCACTGAAAAACTTAGAATATAAGAAACGCACAGTGTAGTACATAGTATATGAGTGAGTTGCACTGAAAAACTTAGAATATAAGAAACGCACAGTGTAGTACATAGTATATGAGTGAGTTGCACTGAAAAACTTAGAATATAAGAAACGCACAGTGTAGTACATAGTATATGAGAGAGTTGCACTGAAAAACTTAGAATATAAGAAACGCACAGTGTAATACATAGTATATGAGTGAGGTGCACTGAAAAACTTAGAATATAAGAAACGCACAGTGTAGTACATAGTATATGAGTGAGGAGCACTGAAAAACTTAGAATATAAGAAACGCACAGTGTAGTACATAGTATATGAGTGAGGTGCATGAAAAACTTAGAATTTACTGAAAAACCAGCATTACACGAAATGCACAGTGTAGTACATAGTATATGAGTGAGTTGCACTGAAAAACTTAGAATATAAGAAACGCACAGTGTAGTACATAGTATATGAGTGAGTTGCACTGAAAAACTTAGAATATAAGAAACGCACAGTGTAGTACATAGTATATGAGTGAGTTGCACTGAAAAACTTAGAATATAAGAAACGCACAGTGTAGTACATAGTATATGAGTGAGTTGCACTGAAAAACTTAGAATATAAGAAACGCACAGTGTAGTACATAGTATATGAGTGAGTTGCACTGAAAAACTTAGAATATAAGAAACGCATAGTGTAGTACATAGTATATGAGTGAGTTGCACTGAAAAACTTAGAATTTACTGAAAAACCGGCATTACACGAAATGCACAGTGTAGTACATAGTATATGAGTGAGTTGCACTGAAAAACTTAGAATATAAGAAACGCACAGTGTAATACATAGTATATGAGTGAGTTGCACTGAAAAACTTAGAGTATAAGAAACGCACAGTGTAGTACATAGTATATGAGTGAGTTGCACTGAAAAACTTAGAATATAAGAAACGCACAGTATAGTACATAGTATATGAGTGAGTTGCACTGAAAAACTTAGAATATAAGAAACGCAGTGTAGTACATAGTATATGAGTGAGTTGCACTGAAAAACTTAGAATATAAGAAACGCACATTGTAGTACATAGTATATGAGTGAGTTGCACTGAAAAACTTAGAATATAAGAAACGCACAGTGTAGTACATAGTATATGAGTGAGTTGCACTGAAAAACTTAGAATATAAGAAACGCACAGTGTAGTACATAGTATATGAGTGAGTTGCACTGAAAAACTTAGAATATAAGAAACGCAGTGTAGTACATAGTATATGAGTGAGTTGCACTGAAAAACTTAGAATATAAGAAACGCACATTGTAGTACATAGTATATGAGTGAGTTGCACTGAAAAACTTAGAATATAAGAAACGCACAGTGTAGTACATAGTATATGAGTGAGTTGCACTGAAAAACTTAGAATTTACTGAAAAACCAGCATTACACGAAATGCACAGTGTAGTACATAGTATATGAGGGAGTTGCACTGAAAAACTTAGAATATAAGAAACGCACAGTGTAGTACATAGTATATGAGTGAGTTGCACTGAAAAACTTAGAATATAAGAAACGCACAGTGTAGTACATAGTATATGAGAGAGTTGCACTGAAAAACTTAGAATATAAGAAACGCACAGTGTAGTACATAGTATATGAGTGAGGTGCACTGAAAAACTTAGAATATAAGAAACGCACAGTGTAGTACATAGTATATGAGTGAGGAGCACTGAAAAACTTAGAATATAAGAAACGCACAGTGTAGTACATAGTATATGAGTGAGGTGCATGAAAAACTTAGAATTTACTGAAAAACCAGCATTACACGAAATGCACAGTGTAGTACATAGTATATGAGTGAGTTGCACTGAAAAACTTAGAATATAAGAAACGCACAGTGTAGTACATAGTATATGAGTGAGTTGCACTGAAAAACTTAGAATATAAGAAACGCACAGTGTAGTACATAGTATATGAGTGAGTTGCACTGAAAAACTTAGAATATAAGAAACGCACAGTGTAGTACATAGTATATGAGTGAGTTGCACTGAAAAACTTAGAATATAAGAAACGCACAGTGTAGTACATAGTATATGAGTGAGTTGCACTGAAAAACTTAGAATATAAGAAACGCATAGTGTAGTACATAGTATATGAGTGAGTTGCACTGAAAAACTTAGAATTTACTGAAAAACCGGCATTACACGAAATGCACAGTGTAGTACATAGTATATGAGTGAGTTGCACTGAAAAACTTAGAATATAAGAAACGCACAGTGTAATACATAGTATATGAGTGAGTTGCACTGAAAAACTTAGAGTATAAGAAACGCACAGTGTAGTACATAGTATATGAGTGAGTTGCACTGAAAAACTTAGAATATAAGAAACGCACAGTGTAGTACATAGTATATGAGTGAGTTGCACTGAAAAACTTAGAATATAAGAAACGCACAGTGTAGTACTTAGTATATGAGTGAGTTGCACTGAAAAACTTAGAATATAAGAAACGCACATTGTAGTACATAGTATATGAGTGAGTTGCACTGAAAAACTTAGAATATAAGAAACGCACAGTGTAGTACATAGTATATGAGTGAGTTGCACTGAAAAACTTAGAATATAAGAAACGCACAGTGTAGTACATAGTATATGAGTGAGTTGCACTGAAAAACTTAGAATTTACAGAAAAACCAGCATTACACGAAATGCACAGTGAAGTACATAGTATATGAGTGAGTTGCACTGAAAAACTTAGAATATAAGAAACGCACAGTGTAGTACATAGTATATGAGTGAGTTGCACTGAAAAACTTAGAATATAAGAAACGCACAGTGTAGTACATAGTATATGAGTGAGTTGCACTGAAAAACTTAGAATATAAGAAACGCACAGTGTAGTACATAGTATATGAGTGAGTTGCACTGAAAAACTTAGAATATAAGAAACGCACAGTGTAGTACATAGTATATGAGTGAGTTGCACTGAAAAACTTAGAATATAAGAAACGCGTAGTGTAGTACATAGTATATGAGTGAGTTGCACTGAAAAACTTAGAATTTACTGAAAAACCGGCATTACACGAAATGCACAGTGTAGTACATAGTATATGAGTGAGTTGCACTGAAAAACTTAGAATATAAGAAACGCACAGTGTAGTACATAGTATATGAGTGAGTTGCACTGAAAAACTTAGAATATAAGAAACGCACAGTGTAGTACATAGTATATGAGTGAGTTGCACTGAAAAAATTAGAATATAAGAAACGCACAGTGTAGTACATAGTATATGAGTGAGTTGCACTGAAAAACTTAGAATTTACTGAAAAACCAGCATTACACGAAATGCACAGTGTAGTACATAGTATATGAGGGAGTTGCACTGAAAAACTTAGAATATAAGAAACGCACAGTGTAGTACATAGTATATGAGTGAGTTGCACTGAAAAACTTAGAATATAAGAAACGCACAGTGTAGTACATAGTATATGAGTGAGTTGCACTGAAAAACTTAGAATATAAGAAACGCACAGTGTAGTACATAGTATATGAGTGAGTTGCACTGAAAAACTTAGAATATAAGAAACGCACAGTGTAGTACATAGTATATGAGAGAGTTGCACTGAAAAACTTAGAATATAAGAAACGCACAGTGTAGTACATAGTATATGAGTGAGGTGCACTGAAAAACTTAGAATATAAGAAACGCACAGTGTAGTACATAGTATATGAGTGAGGAGCACTGAAAAACTTAGAATATAAGAAACGCACAGTGTAGTACTTAGTATATGAGTGAGTTGCACTGAAAAACTTAGAATATAAGAAACGCACATTGTAGTACATAGTATATGAGTGAGTTGCACTGAAAAACTTAGAATATAAGAAACGCACAGTGTAGTACATAGTATATGAGTGAGTTGCACTGAAAAACTTAGAATTTACAGAAAAACCAGCATTACACGAAATGCACAGTGAAGTACATAGTATATGAGTGAGTTGCACTGAAAAACTTAGAATATAAGAAACGCACAGTGTAGTACATAGTATATGAGTGAGTTGCACTGAAAAACTTAGAATATAAGAAACGCACAGTGTAGTACATAGTATATGAGTGAGTTGCACTGAAAAACTTAGAATATAAGAAACGCACAGTGTAGTACATAGTATATGAGTGAGTTGCACTGAAAAACTTAGAATATAAGAAACGCACAGTGTAGTACATAGTATATGAGTGAGTTGCACTGAAAAACTTAGAATATAAGAAACGCGTAGTGTAGTACATAGTATATGAGTGAGTTGCACTGAAAAACTTAGAATTTACTGAAAAACCGGCATTACACGAAATGCACAGTGTAGTACATAGTATATGAGTGAGTTGCACTGAAAAACTTAGAATATAAGAAACGCACAGTGTAGTACATAGTATATGAGTGAGTTGCACTGAAAAACTTAGAATATAAGAAACGCACAGTGTAGTACATAGTATATGAGTGAGTTGCACTGAAAAAATTAGAATATAAGAAACGCACAGTGTAGTACATAGTATATGAGTGAGTTGCACTGAAAAACTTAGAATTTACTGAAAAACCAGCATTACACGAAATGCACAGTGTAGTACATAGTATATGAGGGAGTTGCACTGAAAAACTTAGAATATAAGAAACGCACAGTGTAGTACATAGTATATGAGTGAGTTGCACTGAAAAACTTAGAATATAAGAAACGCACAGTGTAGTACATAGTATATGAGTGAGTTGCACTGAAAAACTTAGAATATAAGAAACGCACAGTGTAGTACATAGTATATGAGTGAGTTGCACTGAAAAACTTAGAATATAAGAAACGCACAGTGTAGTACATAGTATATGAGAGAGTTGCACTGAAAAACTTAGAATATAAGAAACGCACAGTGTAGTACATAGTATATGAGTGAGGTGCACTGAAAAACTTAGAATATAAGAAACGCACAGTGTAGTACATAGTATATGAGTGAGGAGCACTGAAAAACTTAGAATATAAGAAACGCACAGTGTAGTACATAGTATATGAGTGAGGTGCATGAAAAACTTAGAATTTACTGAAAAACCAGCATTACACGAAATGCACAGTGTAGTACATAGTATATGAGTGAGTTGCACTGAAAAACTTAGAATATAAGAAACGCACAGTGTAGTACATAGTATATGAGTGAGTTGCACTGAAAAACTTAGAATATAAGAAACGCACAGTGTAGTACATAGTATATGAGTGAGTTGCACTGAAAAACTTAGAATATAAGAAACGCACAGTGTAGTACATAGTATATGAGTGAGTTGCACTGAAAAACTTAGAATATAAGAAACGCACAGTGTAGTACATAGTATATGAGTGAGTTGCACTGAAAAACTTAGAATATAAGAAACGCATAGTGTAGTACATAGTATATGAGTGAGTTGCACTGAAAAACTTAGAATTTACTGAAAAACCGGCATTACACGAAATGCACAGTGTAGTACATAGTATATGAGTGAGTTGCACTGAAAAACTTAGAATATAAGAAACGCACAGTGTAATACATAGTATATGAGTGAGTTGCACTGAAAAACTTAGAGTATAAGAAACGCACAGTGTAGTACATAGTATATGAGTGAGTTGCACTGAAAAACTTAGAATATAAGAAACGCACAGTGTAGTACATAGTATATGAGTGAGTTGCACTGAAAAACTTAGAATATAAGAAACGCACATTGTAGTACATAGTATATGAGTGAGTTGCACTGAAAAACTTAGAATATAAGAAACGCACAGTGTAGTACATAGTATATGAGTGAGGAGCACTGAAAAACTTAGAATATAAGAAACGCACAGTGTAGTACATAGTATATGAGTGAGGTGCATGAAAAACTTAGAATTTACTGAAAAACCAGCATTACACGAAATGCACAGTGTAGTACATAGTATATGAGTGAGTTGCACTGAAAAACTTAGAATATAAGAAACGCACAGTGTAGTACATAGTATATGAGTGAGTTGCACTGAAAAACTTAGAATATAAGAAACGCACAGTGTAGTACATAGTATATGAGTGAGTTGCACTGAAAAACTTAGAATATAAGAAACGCACAGTGTAGTACATAGTATATGAGTGAGTTGCACTGAAAAACTTAGAATATAAGAAACGCACAGTGTAGTACATAGTATATGAGTGAGTTGCACTGAAAAACTTAGAATATAAGAAACGCATAGTGTAGTACATAGTATATGAGTGAGTTGCACTGAAAAACTTAGAATTTACTGAAAAACCGGCATTACACGAAATGCACAGTGTAGTACATAGTATATGAGTGAGTTGCACTGAAAAACTTAGAATATAAGAAACGCACAGTGTAATACATAGTATATGAGTGAGTTGCACTGAAAAACTTAGAGTATAAGAAACGCACAGTGTAGTACATAGTATATGAGTGAGTTGCACTGAAAAACTTAGAATATAAGAAACGCACAGTGTAGTACATAGTATATGAGTGAGTTGCACTGAAAAACTTAGAATATAAGAAACGCACATTGTAGTACATAGTATATGAGTGAGTTGCACTGAAAAACTTAGAATATAAGAAACGCACAGTGTAGTACATAGTATATGAGTGAGTTGCACTGAAAAACTTAGAATATAAGAAACGCACAGTGTAGTACATAGTATATGAGTGAGTTGCACTGAAAAACTTAGAATTTACAGAAAAACCAGCATTACACGAAATGCACAGTGAAGTACATAGTATATGAGTGAGTTGCACTGAAAAACTTAGAATATAAGAAACGCACAGTGTAGTACATAGTATATGAGTGAGTTGCACTGAAAAACTTAGAATATAAGAAACGCACAGTGTAGTACATAGTATATGAGTGAGTTGCACTGAAAAACTTAGAATATAAGAAACGCACAGTGTAGTACATAGTATATGAGTGAGTTGCACTGAAAAACTTAGAATATAAGAAACGCACAGTGTAGTACATAGTATATGAGTGAGTTGCACTGAAAAACTTAGAATATAAGAAACGCGTAGTGTAGTACATAGTATATGAGTGAGTTGCACTGAAAAACTTAGAATTTACTGAAAAACCGGCATTACACGAAATGCACAGTGTAGTACATAGTATATGAGTGAGTTGCACTGAAAAACTTAGAATATAAGAAACGCACAGTGTAGTACATAGTATATGAGTGAGTTGCACTGAAAAACTTAGAATATAAGAAACGCACAGTGTAGTACATAGTATATGAGTGAGTTGCACTGAAAAAATTAGAATATAAGAAACGCACAGTGTAGTACATAGTATATGAGTGAGTTGCACTGAAAAACTTAGAATTTACTGAAAAACCAGCATTACACGAAATGCACAGTGTAGTACATAGTATATGAGGGAGTTGCACTGAAAAACTTAGAATATAAGAAACGCACAGTGTAGTACATAGTATATGAGTGAGTTGCACTGAAAAACTTAGAATATAAGAAACGCACAGTGTAGTACATAGTATATGAGTGAGTTGCACTGAAAAACTTAGAATATAAGAAACGCACAGTGTAGTACATAGTATATGAGTGAGTTGCACTGAAAAACTTAGAATATAAGAAACGCACAGTGTAGTACATAGTATATGAGAGAGTTGCACTGAAAAACTTAGAATATAAGAAACGCACAGTGTAGTACATAGTATATGAGTGAGGTGCACTGAAAAACTTAAAATATAAGAAACGCACAGTGTAGTACATAGTATATGAGTGAGGAGCACTGAAAAACTTAGAATATAAGAAACGCACAGTGTAGTACATAGTATATGAGAGAGTTGCACTGAAAAACTAAGAATATAAGAAACGCACAGTGTAGTACATAGTATATGAGTGAGTTGCACTGAAAAACTTAGAATATAAGAAACGCACAGTGTAGTACATAGTATATGAGTGAGTTGCACTGAAAAACTTAGAATATAAGAAACGCACAGTGTAGTACATAGTATATGAGTGAGGTGCATGAAAAACTTAGAATTTACTGAAAAACCAGCATTACACGAAATGCACAGTGTAGTACATAGTATATGAGTGAGTTGCACTGAAAAACTTAGAATATAAGAAACGCACAGTGTAGTACATAGTATATGAGTGAGTTGCACTGAAAAACTTAGAATATAAGAAACGCACAGTGTAGTACATAGTATATGAGTGAGTTGCACTGAAAAACTTAGAATATAAGAAACGCACAGTGTAGTACATAGTATATGAGTGAGTTGCACTGAAAAACTTAGAATATAAGAAACGCACAGTGTAGTACATAGTATATGAGAGAGTTGCACTGAAAAACTAAGAATATAAGAAACGCACAGTGTAGTACATAGTATATGAGTGAGTTGCACTGAAAAACTTAGAATATAAGAAACGCACAGTGTAGTACATAGTATATGAGTGAGTTTCACTGAAAAACTTAGAATATAAGAAACGCACAGTGTAGTACATAGTATATGAGTGAGTTGCACTGAAAAACTTAGAATATAAGAAACGCACAGTGTAGTACATAGTATATGAGTGAGTTGCACTGAAAAACTTAGAATATAAGAAACGCAGTGTAGTACATAGTATATGAGTGAGTTGCACTGAAAAACTTAGAATATAAGAAACGCACATTGTAGTACATAGTATATGAGTGAGTTGCACTGAAAAACTTAGAATATAAGAAACGCACAGTGTAGTACATAGTATATGAGTGAGTTGCACTGAAAAACTTAGAATATAAGAAACGCACAGTGTAGTACATAGTATATGAGTGAGTTGCACTGAAAAACTTAGAATTTACAGAAAAACCAGCATTACACGAAATGCACAGTGAAGTACATAGTATATGAGTGAGTTGCACTGAAAAACTTAGAATATAAGAAACGCACAGTGTAGTACATAGTATATGAGTGAGTTGCACTGAAAAACTTAGAATATAAGAAACGCACAGTGTAGTACATAGTATATGAGTGAGTTGCACTGAAAAACTTAGAATATAAGAAACGCACAGTGTAGTACATAGTATATGAGTGAGTTGCACTGAAAAACTTAGAATATAAGAAACGCACAGTGTAGTACATAGTATATGAGAGAGTTGCACTGAAAAACTTAGAATATAAGAAACGCACAGTGTAGTACATAGTATATGAGTGAGGTGCACTGAAAAACTTAGAATATAAGAAACGCACAGTGTAGTACATAGTATATGAGTGAGGAGCACTGAAAAACTTAGAATATAAGAAACGCACAGTGTAGTACATAGTATATGAGTGAGGTGCATGAAAAACTTAGAATTTACTGAAAAACCAGCATTACACGAAATGCACAGTGTAGTACATAGTATATGAGTGAGTTGCACTGAAAAACTTAGAATATAAGAAACGCACAGTGTAGTACATAGTATATGAGTGAGTTGCACTGAAAAACTTAGAATATAAGAAACGCACAGTGTAGTACATAGTATATGAGTGAGTTGCACTGAAAAACTTAGAATATAAGAAACGCACAGTGTAGTACATAGTATATGAGTGAGTTGCACTGAAAAACTTAGAATATAAGAAACGCACAGTGTAGTACATAGTATATGAGAGAGTTGCACTGAAAAACTAAGAATATAAGAAACGCACAGTGTAGTACATAGTATATGAGTGAGTTGCACTGAAAAACTTAGAATATAAGAAACGCACAGTGTAGTACATAGTATATGAGTGAGTTTCACTGAAAAACTTAGAATATAAGAAACGCACAGTGTAGTACATAGTATATGAGTGAGTTGCACTGAAAAACTTAGAATATAAGAAACGCACAGTGTAGTACATAGTATATGAGTGAGTTGCACTGAAAAACTTAGAATATAAGAAACGCAGTGTAGTACATAGTATATGAGTGAGTTGCACTGAAAAACTTAGAATATAAGAAACGCACATTGTAGTACATAGTATATGAGTGAGTTGCACTGAAAAACTTAGAATATAAGAAACGCACAGTGTAGTACATAGTATATGAGTGAGTTGCACTGAAAAACTTAGAATATAAGAAACGCACAGTGTAGTACATAGTATATGAGTGAGTTGCACTGAAAAACTTAGAATTTACAGAAAAACCAGCATTACACGAAATGCACAGTGAAGTACATAGTATATGAGTGAGTTGCACTGAAAAACTTAGAATATAAGAAACGCACAGTGTAGTACATAGTATATGAGTGAGTTGCACTGAAAAACTTAGAATATAAGAAACGCACAGTGTAGTACATAGTATATGAGTGAGTTGCACTGAAAAACTTAGAATATAAGAAACGCACAGTGTAGTACATAGTATATGAGTGAGTTGCACTGAAAAACTTAGAATATAAGAAACGCACAGTGTAGTACATAGTATATGAGAGAGTTGCACTGAAAAACTTAGAATATAAGAAACGCACAGTGTAGTACATAGTATATGAGTGAGGTGCACTGAAAAACTTAGAATATAAGAAACGCACAGTGTAGTACATAGTATATGAGTGAGGAGCACTGAAAAACTTAGAATATAAGAAACGCACAGTGTAGTACATAGTATATGAGTGAGGTGCATGAAAAACTTAGAATTTACTGAAAAACCAGCATTACACGAAATGCACAGTGTAGTACATAGTATATGAGTGAGTTGCACTGAAAAACTTAGAATATAAGAAACGCACAGTGTAGTACATAGTATATGAGTGAGTTGCACTGAAAAACTTAGAATATAAGAAACGCACAGTGTAGTACATAGTATATGAGTGAGTTGCACTGAAAAACTTAGAATATAAGAAACGCACAGTGTAGTACATAGTATATGAGTGAGTTGCACTGAAAAACTTAGAATATAAGAAACGCACAGTGTAGTACATAGTATATGAGTGAGTTGCACTGAAAAACTTAGAATATAAGAAACGCATAGTGTAGTACATAGTATATGAGTGAGTTGCACTGAAAAACTTAGAATTTACTGAAAAACCGGCATTACACGAAATGCACAGTGTAGTACATAGTATATGAGTGAGTTGCACTGAAAAACTTAGAATATAAGAAACGCACAGTGTAATACATAGTATATGAGTGAGTTGCACTGAAAAACTTAGAGTATAAGAAACGCACAGTGTAGTACATAGTATATGAGTGAGTTGCACTGAAAAACTTAGAATATAAGAAACGCACAGTGAAGTACATAGTATATGAGTGAGTTGCACTGAAAAACTTAGAATATAAGAAACGCAGTGTAGTACATAGTATATGAGTGAGTTGCACTGAAAAACTTAGAATATAAGAAACGCACATTGTAGTACATAGTATATGAGTGAGTTGCACTGAAAAACTTAGAATATAAGAAACGCACAGTGTAGTACATAGTATATGAGTGAGTTGCACTGAAAAACTTAGAATATAAGAAACGCACAGTGTAGTACATAGTATATGAGTGAGTTGCACTGAAAAACTTAGAATATAAGAAACGCAGTGTAGTACATAGTATATGAGTGAGTTGCACTGAAAAACTTAGAATATAAGAAACGCACATTGTAGTACATAGTATATGAGTGAGTTGCACTGAAAAACTTAGAATATAAGAAACGCACAGTGTAGTACATAGTATATGAGTGAGTTGCACTGAAAAACTTAGAATATAAGAAACGCACAGTGTAGTACATAGTATATGAGTGAGTTGCACTGAAAAACTTAGAATTTACAGAAAAACCAGCATTACACGAAATGCACAGTGAAGTACATAGTATATGAGTGAGTTGCACTGAAAAACTTAGAATATAAGAAACGCACAGTGTAGTACATAGTATATGAGTGAGTTGCACTGAAAAACTTAGAATATAAGAAACGCACAGTGTAGTACATAGTATATGAGTGAGTTGCACTGAAAAACTTAGAATATAAGAAACGCACAGTGTAGTACATAGTATATGAGTGAGTTGCACTGAAAAACTTAGAATATAAGAAACGCACAGTGTAGTACATAGTATATGAGTGAGTTGCACTGAAAAACTTAGAATATAAGAAACGCGTAGTGTAGTACATAGTATATGAGTGAGTTGCACTGAAAAACTTAGAATTTACTGAAAAACCGGCATTACACGAAATGCACAGTGTAGTACATAGTATATGAGTGAGTTGCACTGAAAAACTTAGAATATAAGAAACGCACAGTGTAGTACATAGTATATGAGTGAGTTGCACTGAAAAACTTAGAATATAAGAAACGCACAGTGTAGTACATAGTATATGAGTGAGTTGCACTGAAAAAATTAGAATATAAGAAACGCACAGTGTAGTACATAGTATATGAGTGAGTTGCACTGAAAAACTTAGAATTTACTGAAAAACCAGCATTACACGAAATGCACAGTGTAGTACATAGTATATGAGGGAGTTGCACTGAAAAACTTAGAATATAAGAAACGCACAGTGTAGTACATAGTATATGAGTGAGTTGCACTGAAAAACTTAGAATATAAGAAACGCACAGTGTAGTACATAGTATATGAGTGAGTTGCACTGAAAAACTTAGAATATAAGAAACGCACAGTGTAGTACATAGTATATGAGTGAGTTGCACTGAAAAACTTAGAATATAAGAAACGCACAGTGTAGTACATAGTATATGAGAGAGTTGCACTGAAAAACTTAGAATATAAGAAACGCACAGTGTAGTACATAGTATATGAGTGAGGTGCACTGAAAAACTTAGAATATAAGAAACGCACAGTGTAGTACATAGTATATGAGTGAGGAGCACTGAAAAACTTAGAATATAAGAAACGCACAGTGTAGTACATAGTATATGAGTGAGGTGCATGAAAAACTTAGAATTTACTGAAAAACCAGCATTACACGAAATGCACAGTGTAGTACATAGTATATGAGTGAGTTGCACTGAAAAACTTAGAATATAAGAAACGCACAGTGTAGTACATAGTATATGAGTGAGTTGCACTGAAAAACTTAGAATATAAGAAACGCACAGTGTAGTACATAGTATATGAGTGAGTTGCACTGAAAAACTTAGAATATAAGAAACGCACAGTGTAGTACATAGTATATGAGTGAGTTGCACTGAAAAACTTAGAATATAAGAAACGCACAGTGTAGTACATAGTATATGAGTGAGTTGCACTGAAAAACTTAGAATATAAGAAACGCATAGTGTAGTACATAGTATATGAGTGAGTTGCACTGAAAAACTTAGAATTTACTGAAAAACCGGCATTACACGAAATGCACAGTGTAGTACATAGTATATGAGTGAGTTGCACTGAAAAACTTAGAATATAAGAAACGCACAGTGTAATACATAGTATATGAGTGAGTTGCACTGAAAAACTTAGAGTATAAGAAACGCACAGTGTAGTACATAGTATATGAGTGAGTTGCACTGAAAAACTTAGAATATAAGAAACGCACAGTATAGTACATAGTATATGAGTGAGTTGCACTGAAAAACTTAGAATATAAGAAACGCAGTGTAGTACATAGTATATGAGTGAGTTGCACTGAAAAACTTAGAATATAAGAAACGCACATTGTAGTACATAGTATATGAGTGAGTTGCACTGAAAAACTTAGAATATAAGAAACGCACAGTGTAGTACATAGTATATGAGTGAGTTGCACTGAAAAACTTAGAATATAAGAAACGCACAGTGTAGTACATAGTATATGAGTGAGTTGCACTGAATAAACTTAGAATTTACAGAAAAACCAGCATTACACGAAATGCACAGTGTAGTACATAGTATATGAGTGAGTTGCACTGAAAAACTTAGAATATAAAAAACGCACAGTGTAGTACATAGTATATGAGTGAGTTGCACTGAAAAACTTAGAATATAAGAAACGCACAGTGTAGTACATAGTATATGAGTGAGTTGCACTGAAAAACTTAGAATATAAGAAACGCACAGTGTAGTACATAGTATATGAGTGAGTTGCACTGAAAAACTTAGAATATAAGAAACGCACAGTGTAGTACATAGTATATGAGTGAGTTGCACTGAAAAACTTAGAATATAAGAAACGTGTAGTGTAGTACATAGTATATGAGTGAGTTGCACTGAAAAACTTAGAATTTACTGAAAAACCGGCATTTCACGAAATGCACAGTGTAGTACATAGTATATGAGTGAGTTGCACTGAAAAACTTAGAATATAAGAAACGCACAGTGTAGTACATAGTATATGAGTGAGTTGCACTGAAAAACTTAGAATATAAGAAACGCACAGTGTAGTACATAGTATATGAGTGAGTTGCACTGAAAAAATTAGAATATAAGAAACGCACAGTGTAGTACATAGTATATGAGTGAGTTGCACTGAAAAACTTAGAATATAAGAAACGCACAGTGTAGTACATAGTATATGAGTGAGTTGCACTGAAAAACTTAGAATATAAGAAACGCACATTGTAGTACATAGTATATGAGTGAGTTGCACTGAAAAACTTAGAATATAAGAAACGCACAGTGTAGTACATAGTATATGAGTGAGTTGCACTGAAAAACTTAGAATATAAGAAACGCACAGAGTAGTACATAGTATATGAGTGAGTTGCACTGAAAAACTAAGAATATAAGAAACGCACAGTGTAGTACATAGTATATGAGTGAGTTGCACTGAAAAACTTAGAATATAAGAAACGCACAGTGTAGTACATAGTATATGAGTGAGTTTCACTGAAAAACTTAGAATATAAGAAACGCACAGTGTAGTACATAGTATATGAGTGAGTTGCACTGAAAAACTTAGAATATAAGAAACGCACAGTATAGTACATAGTATATGAGTGAGTTGCACTGAAAAATTTAGAATATAAGAAACACACAGTGTAGTACATAGTATATGAGTGAGGTGCACTGAAAAACTTAGAATTTACTGAAAAACCAGCATTACACGAAATGCACAGTGTAGTACATAGTATATGAGTGAGTTGCACTGAAAAACTTAGAATATAAGAAACGCACAGTGTAGTACATAGTATATGAGTGAGTTGCACTGAAAAACTTAGAATATAAGAAACGCACATTGTAGTACATAGTATATGAGTGAGTTGCACTGAAAAACTTAGAATATAAGAAACGCACAGTGTAGTACATAGTATATGAGTGAGTTGCACTGAAAAACTTAGAATATAAGAAACGCACAGTGTAGTACATAGTATATGAGTGAGTTGCACTGAAAAACTTAGAATATAAGAAACGCACAGTGTAGTACATAGTATATGAGTGAGTTGCACTGAAAATCTTAGAATATAAGAAACGCACAGTGTAGTACATAGTATATGAGTGTTGCACTGAAAAACTAAGAATATAAGAAAAGCACAGTGTAGTACATAGTATATGAGTGAGTTGCACTGAAAAACTTAGAATATAAGAAACGCACAGTGTAGTACATAGTATATGAGTGAGTTGCACTGAAAAACTTAGAATATAAGAAACGCACAGTGTAGTACATAGTATATGAGTGAGTTGCACTGAAAAACTTAGAATATAAGAAACGCACAGTGTAGTACATAGTATATGAGTGAGTTGCACTGAAAAACTTAGAATATAAGAAACGCACAGTGTAGTACATAGTATATGAGTGAGTTGCACTGAAAAACTTAGAATATAAGAAACGCACAGTGTAGTACATAGTATATGAGTGAGTTGCACTGAAAAACTTAGAATATAAGAAACGCACAGTGTAGTACATAGTATATGAGTGAGTTGCACTGAAAAACGTAGAATATAAGAAACGCACAGTGTAGTACATAGTATATGAGTGAGTTGCACTGAAAAACTTAGAATATAAGAAACGCACAGTGTAATACATAGTATATGAGTGAGTTGCACTGAAAAACTAAGAATATATGAAACGCACAGTATAGTACATAGTATATGAGTGAGTTGCACTGAAAAACTTAGAATATAAGAAACGCACAGTGTAGTACATAGTATATGAGTGAGGTGCACTGAAAAACTTAGAATATAAGAAACGCACAGTGTAGTACATAGTATATGAGTGAGTTGCACTGAAAAACTTAGAATATAAGAAACGCACAGTGTAGTACATAGTATATGAGTGAGTTGCACTGAAAAACTTAGAATATAAGAAACGCACAGAGTAGTACATAGTATATGAGTGAGTTGCACTGAAAAACTAAGAATATAAGAAACGCACAGTGTAGTACATAGTATATGAGTGAGTTGCACTGAAAAACTTAGAATATAAGAAACGCACAGTGTAGTACATAGTATATGAGTGAGTTTCACTGAAAAACTTAGAATATAAGAAACGCACAGTGTAGTACATAGTATATGAGTGAGTTGCACTGAAAAACTTAGAATATAAGAAACGCACAGTATAGTACATAGTATATGAGTGAGTTGCACTGAAAAATTTAGAATATAAGAAACACACAGTGTAGTACATAGTATATGAGTGAGGTGCACTGAAAAACTTAGAATTTACTGAAAAACCAGCATTACACGAAATGCACAGTGTAGTACATAGTATATGAGTGAGTTGCACTGAAAAACTTAGAATATAAGAAACGCACAGTGTAGTACATAGTATATGAGTGAGTTGCACTGAAAAACTTAGAATATAAGAAACGCACATTGTAGTACATAGTATATGAGTGAGTTGCACTGAAAAACTTAGAATATAAGAAACGCACAGTGTAGTACATAGTATATGAGTGAGTTGCACTGAAAAACTTAGAATATAAGAAACGCACAGTGTAGTACATAGTATATGAGTGAGTTGCACTGAAAAACTTAGAATATAAGAAACGCACAGTGTAGTACATAGTATATGAGTGAGTTGCACTGAAAATCTTAGAATATAAGAAACGCACAGTGTAGTACATAGTATATGAGTGAGTTGCACTGAAAAACTAAGAATATAAGAAACGCACAGTGTAGTACATAGTATATGAGTGAGTTGCACTGAAAAACTTAGAATATAAGAAACGCACAGTGTAGTACATAGTATATGAGTGAGTTGCACTGAAAAACTTAGAATATAAGAAACGCACAGTGTAGTACATAGTATATGAGTGAGTTGCACTGAAAAACTTAGAATATAAGAAACGCACAGTGTAGTACATAGTATATGAGTGAGTTGCACTGAAAAACTTAGAATATAAGAAACGCACAGTGTAGTACATAGTATATGAGTGAGTTGCACTGAAAAACTTAGAATATAAGAAACGCACAGTGTAGTACATAGTATATGAGTGAGTTTCACTGAAAAACTTAGAATATAAGAAACGCACAGTGTAGTACATAGTATATGAGTGAGTTGCACTGAAAAACTTAGAATATAAGAAACGCACAGTGTAGTACATAGTATATGAGTGAGTTGCACTGAAAAACTTAGAATATAAGAAACGCACAGTGTAGTACATAGTATATGAGTGAGTTGCACTGAAAAACTAAGAATATATGAAACGCACAGTATAGTACATAGTATATGAGTGAGTTGCACTGAAAAACTTAGAATATAAGAAACGCACAGTGTAGTACATAGTATATGAGTGAGGTGCACTGAAAAACTTAGAATATAAGAAACGCACAGTGTAGTACATAGTATATGAGTGAGGTGCACTGAAAAACTTAGAATATAAGAAACGCACAGTATAGTACATAGTATATGAGTGAGTTGCACTGAAAAACTTAGAATATAAGAAACGCACAGTGTAGTACATAGTATATGAGTGAGTTGCACTGAAAAACTTAGAATATAAGAAACGCACAGTGTAGTACATAGTATATGAGTGAGTTGCACTGAAAAACTTAGAATATAAGAAACGCATAGTGTAGTACATAGTATATGAGTGAGTTGCACTGAAAAACTTAGAATATAAGAAACGCACAGTGTAGTACATAGTATATGAGTGAGTTGCACTGAAAAACTTAGAATATAAGAAACGCACAGTGTAGTACATAGTATATGAGTGAGTTGCACTGAAAAACTAAGAATATAAGAAACGCACAGTGTAGTACATAGTATATGAGTGAGTTGCACTGAAAAACTTAGAATATAAGAATCGCACAGTGTAGTACATAGTATATGAGTGAGTTTCACTGAAAAACTTAGAATATAAGAAACGCACAGTGTAGTACATAGTATATGAGTGAGTTGCACTGAAAAACTTAGAATATAAGAAACGCACAGTGTAGTACATAGTATATGAGTGAGTTGCACTGAAAAATTTAGAATATAAGAAACGCACAGTGTAGTACATAGTATATGAGTGAGGTGCACTGAAAAACTTAGAATTTACTGAAAAACCAGCATTACACGAAATGCACAGTGTAGTATATAGTATATGAGTGAGTTGCACTAAAAAACTTAGAATATAAGAAACGCACAGTGTAGTACATAGTATATGAGTGAGTTGCACTGAAAAACTTAGAATATAAGAAACGCACAGTGTAGTACATAGTATATGAGTGAGTTGCACTGAAAAACTTAGAATATAAGAAACGCACAGTGTAGTACATAGTATATGAGTGAGTTGCACTGAAAAACTTAGAGTATAAGAAACGCACAGTGTAGTACATAGTATATGAGTGAGTTGCACTGAAAAACTTAGAATATAAGAAACGCACAGTGTAGTACATAGTATATGAGTGAGTTGCACTGAAAAACTTAGAATATAAGAAACGCACAGTGTAGTACATAGTATATGAGTGAGTTGCACTGAAAAACTTAGAATATAAGAAACGCACAGTGTAGTACATAGTATATGAGTGAGTTGCACTGAAAAATTTAGAATATAAGAAACGCACAGTGTAGTACATAGTATATGAGTGAGGTGCACTGAAAAACTTAGAATTTACTGAAAAACCAGCAGTACACGAAATGCACAGTGTAGTACATAGTATATGAGTGAGTTGCACTGAAAAACTTAGAATATAAGAAACGCACAGTGTAGTACATAGTATATGAGTGAGTTGCACTGAAAAACTTAGAATATAAGAAACGCACAGTGTAATACATAGTATATGAGTGAGTTGCACTGAAAAACTTAGAGTATAAGAAACGCACAGTGTAGTACATAGTATATGAGTGAGTTGCACTGAAAAACTTAGAATATAAGAAACGCACAGTGTAGTACATAGTATATGAGTGAGTTGCACTGAAAAACTTAGAATATAAGAAACGCACAGTGTAGTACATAGTATATGAATGAGTTGCACTGAAAAACTTAGAATATAAGAAACGCACAGTGTAGTACATAGTATATGAGTGAGTTGCACTGAAAAACTTAGAATATAAGAAACGCACAGTGTAGTACATAGTATATGAGTGAGTTGCACTGAAAAACTAAGAATATAAGAAACGCACAGTGTAGTACATAGTATATGAGTGAGTTGCACTGAAAAACTTAGAATATAAGAAACGCACAGTGTAGTACATAGTATATGAGTGAGTTGCACTGAAAAACTTAGAATATAAGAAACGCACAGTGTAGTACATAGTATATGAGTGAGTTGCACTGAAAAACTTAGAATATAAGAAACGCACAGTGTAGTACATAGTATATGAGTGAGGTGCACTGAAAAACTTAGAATTTACTGAAAAACCAGCATTACACGAAATGCACAGTGTAGTACATAGTATATGAGTGAGTTGCACTGAAAAACTTAGAATATAAGAAACGCACAGTGTAGTACATAGTATATGAGTGAGTTGCACTGAAAAACTTAGAATATAAGAAACGCACAGTGTAATACATAGTATATGAGTGAGTTGCACTGAAAAACTTAGAGTATAAGAAAGGCACAGTGTAGTACATAGTATATGAATGAGTTGCACTGAAAAACTTAGAATATAAGAAACGCACAGTGTAGTACATAGTATATGAGTGAGTTGCACTGAAAAACTTAGAATATAAGAAACGCACATTGTAGTACATAGTATATGAGTGAGTTGCACTGAAAAACTTAGAATATAAGAAACGCACAGTGTAGTACATAGTATATGAGTGAGTTGCACTGAAAAACTTAGAATATAAGAAACGCACAGTGTAGTACATAGTATATGAGTGAGTTGCACTGAAAAACTTAGAATATAAGAAACGCACAGTGTAGTACATAGTATATGAGTGAGTTGCACTGAAAAACTTAGAATATAAGAAACGCACAGTGTAGTACATAGTATATGAGTGAGTTGCACTGAAAAACTTAGAATATAAGAAACGCACAGTGTAGTACATAGTATATGAGTGAGTTGCACTGAAAAACTAAGAATATAAGAAACGCACAGTGTAGTACATAGTATATGAGTGAGTTGCACTGAAAAACTTAGAATATAAGAAACGCACAGTGTAGTACATAGTATATGAGTGAGTTGCACTGAAAAACTTAGAATATAAGAAACGCACAGTGTAGTACATAGTATATGAGTGAGTTGCACTGAAAAACTAAGAATATAAGAAACGCACAGTGTAGTACATAGTATATGAGTGAGTTGCACTGAAAAACTTAGAATATAAGAAACGCACAGTGTAGTACATAGTATATGAGTGAGTTGCACTGAAAAACTTAGAATATAAGAAACGCACAGTGTAGTACATAGTATATGAGTGAGTTGCACTGAAAAACTTAGAATATAAGAAACGCATAGTGTAGTACATAGTATATGAGTGAGGTGCACTGAAAAACTTAGAATTTACTGAAAAACCAGCATTACACGAAATGCACAGTGTAGTACATAGTATATGAGTGAGTTGCACTGAAAAACTTAGAATATAAGAAACGCACAGTGTAGTACATAGTATATGAGTGAGTTGCACTGAAAAACTTAGAATATAAGAAACGCACAGTGTAATACATAGTATATGAGTGAGTTGCACTGAAAAACTTAGAGTATAAGAAAGGCACAGTGTAGTACATAGTATATGAATGAGTTGCACTGAAAAACTTAGAATATAAGAAACGCACAGTGTAGTACATAGTATATGAGTGAGTTGCACTGAAAAACTTAGAATATAAGAAACGCACATTGTAGTACATAGTATATGAGTGAGTTGCACTGAAAAACTTAGAATATAAGAAACGCACAGTGTAGTACATAGTATATGAGTGAGTTGCACTGAAAAACTTAGAATATAAGAAACGCACAGTGTAGTACATAGTATATGAGTGAGTTGCACTGAAAAACTTAGAATATAAGAAACGCACAGTGTAGTACATAGTATATGAGTGAGTTGCACTGAAAAACTTAGAATATAAGAAACGCACAGTGTAGTACATAGTATATGAGTGAGTTGCACTGAAAAACTTAGAATATAAGAAACGCACAGTGTAGTACATAGTATATGAGTGAGTTGCACTGAAAAACTAAGAATATAAGAAACGCACAGTGTAGTACATAGTATATGAGTGAGTTGCACTGAAAAACTTAGAATATAAGAAACGCACAGTGTAGTACATAGTATATGAGTGAGTTGCACTGAAAAACTTAGAATATAAGAAACGCACAGTGTAGTACATAGTATATGAGTGAGTTGCACTGAAAAACTTAGAATATAAGAAACGCACATTGTAGTACATAGTATATGAGTGAGTTGCACTGAAAAACTTAGAATATAAGAAACGCACAGTGTAGTACATAGTATATGAGTGAGTTGCACTGAAAAACTAAGAATATAAGAAACGCACAGTACAGTACATAGTATATGAGTGAGTTGCACTGAAAAACTTAGAATATATGAAACGGACAGTGTAGTACATAGTATATGAGTGAGTTGCACTGAAAAACTTAGAATATAAGAAACGCACAGTGTAGTACATAGTATATGAGTGAGGTGCACTGAAAAACTTAGAATATAAGAAACGCACAGTGTAGTACATAGTATATGAGTGAGTTGCACTGAAAAACTTAGAATATAAGAAACGCACAGTGTAGTACATAGTATATGAGTGAGTTGCACTGAAAAACTTAGAATATAAGAAACGCACAGTGTAGTACATAGTATATGAGTGAGTTGCACTGAAAAACTTAGAATATAAGAAACGCACAGTGTAGTACATAGTATATGAGTGAGTTGCACTGAAAAACTTAGAATATAAGAAACGCACATTGTAGTACATAGTATATGAGTGAGTTGCACTGAAAAACTTAGAATATAAGAAACGCACAGTGTAGTACATAGTATATGAGTGAGTTGCACTGAAAAACTTAGAATATAAGAAACGCACAGTGTAGTACATAGTATATGAGTGAGTTGCACTGAAAAACTTAGAATTTACAGAAAAACCAGCATTACACGAAATGCACAGTGTAGTACATAGTATATGAGTGAGTTGCACTGAAAAACTTAGAATATAAGAAACGCACAGTGTAGTACATAGTATATGAGTGAGTTGCACTGAAAAACTTAGAATATAAGAAACGCACAGTGTAGTACATAGTATATGAGTGAGTTGCAGTCAAAAACTTAGAATATAAGAAACGCACAGTGTAGTACATAGTATATGAGTGAGTTGCACTGAAAAACTTAGAATATAAGAAACGCACAGTGTAGTACATAGTATATGAGTGAGTTGCACTGAAAAACTAAGAATATAAGAAACGCACAGTGTAGTACATAGTATATGAGTGAGTTGCACTGAAAAACTTAGAATATAAGAAACGCACAGTGTAGTACATAGTATATGAGTGAGTTGCACTGAAAAACTTAGAATATAAGAAACGCACAGTGTAGTACATAGTATATGAGTGAGTTGCACTGAAAAACTTAGAATATAAGAAACGCACAGTGTAGTACATAGTATATGAGTGAGTTGCACTGAAAAACTTAGAATATAAGAAACGCACAGTGTAGTACATAGTATATGAGTGAGTTGCACTGAAAAACTTAGAATATAAGAAACACATAGTGTAGTACATAGTATATGAGTGAGTTGCACTGAAAAACTTAGAATTTACTGAAAAACCGGCATTACACGAAATGCACAGTGTAGTACATAGTATATGAGTGAGTTGCACTGAAAAACTTAGAATATAAGAAACGCACAGTGTAATACATAGTATATGAGTGAGTTGCACTGAAAAACTTAGAGTATAAGAAACGCACAGTGTAGTACATAGTATATGAGTGAGTTGCACTGAAAAACTTAGAATATAAGAAACGCACAGTGTAGTACATAGTATATGAGTGAGTTGCACTGAAAAACTTAGAATATAAGAAACGCACAGTGTAGTACATAGTATATGAGTGAGTTGCACTGAAAAACTTAGAATATAAGAAACGCACAGTGTAGTACATAGTATATGAGTGAGTTGCACTGAAAAACTAAGAATATAAGAAACGCACAGTATAGTACATAGTATATGAGTGAGTTGCACTGAAAAACTTAGAATATAAGAAACGGACAGTGTAGTACATAGTATATGAGTGAGTTGCACTGAAAAACTTAGAATATAAGACACGCACAGTGTAGTACATAGTATATGAGTGAGGTGCACTGAAAAACTTAGAATATAAGAAACGCACAGTGTAGTACATAGTATATGAGTGAGTTGCACTGAAAAACTAGAATATGAGAAACGCACAGTGTAGTACATAGTATATGAGTGAGTTGCACTGAAAAACTTAGAATTTACAGAAAAACCAGCATTACACGAAATGCACAGTGTAGTACATAGTATATGAGTGAGTTGCACTGAAAAACTTAGAATATAAGAAACGCACAGTGTAGTACATAGTATATGAGTGAGTTGCACTGAAAAACTTAGAATATAAGAAACGCACAGTATAGTACATAGTATATGAGTGAGTTGCACTGAAAAACTTAGAATATAAGAAACGCACAGTGTAGTACATAGTATATGAGTGAGTTGCACTGAAAAACTTAGAATATAAGAAACGCATAGTGTAGTACATAGTATATGAGTGAGTTGCACTGAAAAACTTAGAATTTACTGAAAAACCGGCATTACACGAAATGCACAGTGTAGTACATAGTATATGAGTGAGTTGCACTGAAAAACTTAGAATATAAGAAACGCACAGTGTAATACATAGTATATGAGTGAGTTGCACTGAAAAACTTAGAGTATAAGAAACGCACAGTGTAGTACATAGTATATGAGTGAGTTGCACTGAAAAACTTAGAATATAAGAAACGCACAGTGTAGTACATAGTATATGAGTGAGTTGCACTGAAAAACTTAGAATATAAGAAACGCACAGTGTAGTACATAGTATATGAGTGAGTTGCACTGAAAAACTTAGAATATAAGAAACGCACAGTGTAGTACATAGTATATGAGTGAGTTGCACTGAAAAACTTAGAATATAAGAAACGGACAGTGTAGTACATAGTATATGAGTGAGGTGCACTGAAAAACTTAGAATATAAGAAACGCACAGTGTAGTACATAGTATATGAGTGAGGTGCACTGAAAAACTTAGAATATAAGAAACGCACAGTGTAGTACATAGTATATGAGTGAGTTGCACTGAAAAACTTAGAATATAAGAAACGCACAGTGTAGTACATAGTATATGAGTGAGTTGCACTGAAAAACTTAGAATATAAGAAACGCACAGTGTAGTACATAGTATATGAGTGAGTTGCACTGAAAAACTTAGAATATAAGAAACGCACAGTGTAGTACATAGTATATGAGTGAGTTGCACTGAAAAACTTAGAATATAAGAAACGCACAGTGTAGTACATAGTATATGAGTGAGTTGCACTGAAAAACTTAGAATATAAGAAACGCACAGTGTAGTACATAGTATATGAGTGAGTTGCACTGAAAAACTTAGAATATAAGAAACGCACATTGTAGTACATAGTATATGAGTGAGGTGCACTGAAAAACTTAGAATATAAGAAACGCACATTGTAGTACATAGTATATGTGTGAGTTGCACTGAAAAACTTAGAATATAAGAAACGCACAGTGTAGTACATAGTATATGAGTGAGTTGCACTGAAAAACTTAGAATATAAGAAACGCATAGTGTAGTACATAGTATAAAAGTGAGTTGCACTGAAAAACTTAGAATTTACTGAAAAACCGGCATTACACGAAATGCACAGTGTAGTACATAGTATATGAGTTAGTTGCACTGAAAAACTTAGAATATAAGAAACGCACAGTGTAGTACATAGTATATGAGTGAGTTGCACTGAAAAACTAAGAATATAAGAAACGCACAGTGTAGTACATAGTATATGAGTGAGTTGCACTGAAAAACTTAGAATATAAGAAACGCACAGTGTAGTACATAGTATATGAGTGAGTTGCACTGAAAAACTTAGAATATAAGAAACGCACAGTGTAGTACATAGTATATGAGTGAGTTGCACTGAAAAACTTAGAATATAAGAAACGCACAGTGTAGTACATAGTATATGAGTGAGGTGCACTGAAAAACTTAGAATTTACTGAAAAACCAGCATTACACGAAATGCACAGTGTAGTACATAGTATATGAGTGAGTTGCACTGAAAAACTTAGAATATAAGAAACGCACAGTGTAGTACATAGTATATGAGTGAGTTGCACTGAAAAACTTAGAATATAAGAAACGCACAGTGTAATACATAGTATATGAGTGAGTTGCACTGAAAAACTTAGAGTATAAGAAAGGCACAGTGTAGTACATAGTATATGAATGAGTTGCACTGAAAAACTTAGAATATAAGAAACGCACAGTGTAGTACATAGTATATGAGTGAGTTGCACTGAAAAACTTAGAATATAAGAAACGCACATTGTAGTACATAGTATATGAGTGAGTTGCACTGAAAAACTTAGAATATAAGAAACGCACAGTGTAGTACATAGTATATGAGTGAGTTGCACTGAAAAACTTAGAATATAAGAAACGCACAGTGTAGTACATAGTATATGAGTGAGTTGCACTGAAAAACTTAGAATATAAGAAACGCACAGTGTAGTACATAGTATATGAGTGAGTTGCACTGAAAAACTTAGAATATAAGAAACGCACAGTGTAGTACATAGTATATGAGTGAGTTGCACTGAAAAACTTAGAATATAAGAAACGCACAGTGTAGTACATAGTATATGAGTGAGTTGCACTGAAAAACTAAGAATATAAGAAACGCACAGTGTAGTACATAGTATATGAGTGAGTTGCACTGAAAAACTTAGAATATAAGAAACGCACAGTGTAGTACATAGTATATGAGTGAGTTGCACTGAAAAACTTAGAATATAAGAAACGCACAGTGTAGTACATAGTATATGAGTGAGTTGCACTGAAAAACTTAGAATATAAGAAACGCACATTGTAGTACATAGTATATGAGTGAGTTGCACTGAAAAACTTAGAATATAAGAAACGCACAGTGTAGTACATAGTATATGAGTGAGTTGCACTGAAAAACTAAGAATATAAGAAACGCACAGTACAGTACATAGTATATGAGTGAGTTGCACTGAAAAACTTAGAATATATGAAACGGACAGTGTAGTACATAGTATATGAGTGAGTTGCACTGAAAAACTTAGAATATAAGAAACGCACAGTGTAGTACATAGTATATGAGTGAGGTGCACTGAAAAACTTAGAATATAAGAAACGCACAGTGTAGTACATAGTATATGAGTGAGTTGCACTGAAAAACTTAGAATATAAGAAACGCACAGTGTAGTACATAGTATATGAGTGAGTTGCACTGAAAAACTTAGAATATAAGAAACGCACAGTGTAGTACATAGTATATGAGTGAGTTGCACTGAAAAACTTAGAATATAAGAAACGCACAGTGTAGTACATAGTATATGAGTGAGTTGCACTGAAAAACTTAGAATATAAGAAACGCACATTGTAGTACATAGTATATGAGTGAGTTGCACTGAAAAACTTAGAATATAAGAAACGCACAGTGTAGTACATAGTATATGAGTGAGTTGCACTGAAAAACTTAGAATATAAGAAACGCACAGTGTAGTACATAGTATATGAGTGAGTTGCACTGAAAAACTTAGAATTTACAGAAAAACCAGCATTACACGAAATGCACAGTGTAGTACATAGTATATGAGTGAGTTGCACTGAAAAACTTAGAATATAAGAAACGCACAGTGTAGTACATAGTATATGAGTGAGTTGCACTGAAAAACTTAGAATATAAGAAACGCACAGTGTAGTACATAGTATATGAGTGAGTTGCAGTCAAAAACTTAGAATATAAGAAACGCACAGTGTAGTACATAGTATATGAGTGAGTTGCACTGAAAAACTTAGAATATAAGAAACGCACAGTGTAGTACATAGTATATGAGTGAGTTGCACTGAAAAACTAAGAATATAAGAAACGCACAGTGTAGTACATAGTATATGAGTGAGTTGCACTGAAAAACTTAGAATATAAGAAACGCACAGTGTAGTACATAGTATATGAGTGAGTTGCACTGAAAAACTTAGAATATAAGAAACGCACAGTGTAGTACATAGTATATGAGTGAGTTGCACTGAAAAACTTAGAATATAAGAAACGCACAGTGTAGTACATAGTATATGAGTGAGTTGCACTGAAAAACTTAGAATATAAGAAACGCACAGTGTAGTACATAGTATATGAGTGAGTTGCACTGAAAAACTTAGAATATAAGAAACACATAGTGTAGTACATAGTATATGAGTGAGTTGCACTGAAAAACTTAGAATTTACTGAAAAACCGGCATTACACGAAATGCACAGTGTAGTACATAGTATATGAGTGAGTTGCACTGAAAAACTTAGAATATAAGAAACGCACAGTGTAATACATAGTATATGAGTGAGTTGCACTGAAAAACTTAGAGTATAAGAAACGCACAGTGTAGTACATAGTATATGAGTGAGTTGCACTGAAAAACTTAGAATATAAGAAACGCACAGTGTAGTACATAGTATATGAGTGAGTTGCACTGAAAAACTTAGAATATAAGAAACGCACAGTGTAGTACATAGTATATGAGTGAGTTGCACTGAAAAACTTAGAATATAAGAAACGCACAGTGTAGTACATAGTATATGAGTGAGTTGCACTGAAAAACTAAGAATATAAGAAACGCACAGTATAGTACATAGTATATGAGTGAGTTGCACTGAAAAACTTAGAATATAAGAAACGGACAGTGTAGTACATAGTATATGAGTGAGTTGCACTGAAAAACTTAGAATATAAGACACGCACAGTGTAGTACATAGTATATGAGTGAGGTGCACTGAAAAACTTAGAATATAAGAAACGCACAGTGTAGTACATAGTATATGAGTGAGTTGCACTGAAAAACTAGAATATGAGAAACGCACAGTGTAGTACATAGTATATGAGTGAGTTGCACTGAAAAACTTAGAATTTACAGAAAAACCAGCATTACACGAAATGCACAGTGTAGTACATAGTATATGAGTGAGTTGCACTGAAAAACTTAGAATATAAGAAACGCACAGTGTAGTACATAGTATATGAGTGAGTTGCACTGAAAAACTTAGAATATAAGAAACGCACAGTATAGTACATAGTATATGAGTGAGTTGCACTGAAAAACTTAGAATATAAGAAACGCACAGTGTAGTACATAGTATATGAGTGAGTTGCACTGAAAAACTTAGAATATAAGAAACGCATAGTGTAGTACATAGTATATGAGTGAGTTGCACTGAAAAACTTAGAATTTACTGAAAAACCGGCATTACACGAAATGCACAGTGTAGTACATAGTATATGAGTGAGTTGCACTGAAAAACTTAGAATATAAGAAACGCACAGTGTAATACATAGTATATGAGTGAGTTGCACTGAAAAACTTAGAGTATAAGAAACGCACAGTGTAGTACATAGTATATGAGTGAGTTGCACTGAAAAACTTAGAATATAAGAAACGCACAGTGTAGTACATAGTATATGAGTGAGTTGCACTGAAAAACTTAGAATATAAGAAACGCACAGTGTAGTACATAGTATATGAGTGAGTTGCACTGAAAAACTTAGAATATAAGAAACGCACAGTGTAGTACATAGTATATGAGTGAGTTGCACTGAAAAACTTAGAATATAAGAAACGGACAGTGTAGTACATAGTATATGAGTGAGGTGCACTGAAAAACTTAGAATATAAGAAACGCACAGTGTAGTACATAGTATATGAGTGAGGTGCACTGAAAAACTTAGAATATAAGAAACGCACAGTGTAGTACATAGTATATGAGTGAGTTGCACTGAAAAACTTAGAATATAAGAAACGCACAGTGTAGTACATAGTATATGAGTGAGTTGCACTGAAAAACTTAGAATATAAGAAACGCACAGTGTAGTACATAGTATATGAGTGAGTTGCACTGAAAAACTTAGAATATAAGAAACGCACAGTGTAGTACATAGTATATGAGTGAGGTGCACTGAAAAACTTAGAATATAAGAAACGCACAGTGTAGTACATAGTATATGAGTGAGTTGCACTGAAAAACTTAGAATATAAGAAACGCACAGTGTAGTACATAGTATATGAGTGAGTTGCACTGAAAAACTTAGAATATAAGAAACGCACATTGTAGTACATAGTATATGAGTGAGGTGCACTGAAAAACTTAGAATATAAGAAACGCACATTGTAGTACATAGTATATGTGTGAGTTGCACTGAAAAACTTAGAATATAAGAAACGCACAGTGTAGTACATAGTATATGAGTGAGTTGCACTGAAAAACTTAGAATATAAGAAACGCATAGTGTAGTACATAGTATAAAAGTGAGTTGCACTGAAAAACTTAGAATTTACTGAAAAACCGGCATTACACGAAATGCACAGTGTAGTACATAGTATATGAGTTAGTTGCACTGAAAAACTTAGAATATAAGAAACGCACAGTGTAATACATAGTATATGAGTGAGTTGCACTGAAAAACTTAGAGTATAAGAAACGCACAGTGTAGTACATAGTATATGAGTGAGTTGCACTGAAATACTTAGAATATAAGAAACGCACAGTGTAGTACATAGTATATGAGTGAGTTGCACTGAAAAACTTAGAATATAAGAAACGCACAGTGTAGTACATCGTATATGAGTGAGTTGCACTGAAAAACTTAGAATATAAGAAACGCACAGTGTAGTACATAGTATATGAGTGAGTTGCACTGAAAAACTTAGAATATAAGAAACGCATAGTGTAGTACATAGTATATGAGTGAGTTGCACTGAAAAACTTAGAATTTACTGAAAAACCGGCATTACACGAAATGCACAGTGTAGTACATAGTATATGAGTGAGTTGCACTGAAAAACTTAGAATATAAGAAACGCACAGTGTAATACATAGTATATGAGTGACTTGCACTGAAAAACTTAGAGTATAAGAAACGCACAGTGTAGTACATAGTATATGAGTGAGTTGCACTGAAAAACTTAGAATATAAGAAACGCACAGTGTAGTACATAGTATATGAGTGAGTTGCACTGAAAAACTTAGAATATAAGAAACGCACAGTGTAGTACATAGTATATGAGTGAGTTGCACTGAAAAACTTAGAATATAAGAAACGCACAGTGTAGTACATAGTATATGAGTGAGTTGCACTGAAAAACTTAGAATATAAGAAACGCACAGTGTAGTACATAGTATATGAGTGAGTTGCACTGAAAAACTTAGAATATAAGAAACGCACAGTGTAGTACATAGTATATGAGTGAGTTGCACTGAAAAACTTAGAATATAAGAAACGCACATTGTAGTACATAGTATATGAGTGAGGTGCACTGAAAAACTTAGAATATAAGAAACGCACAGTGTAGTACATAGTATATGAGTGAGTTGCACTGAAAAACTTAGAATATAAGAAACGCACAGTGTAGTACATAGTATATGAGTGAGTTGCACTGAAAAACTTAGAATATAAGAAACGCACAGTGTAGTACATAGTATATGAGTGAGTTGCACTGAAAAACTTAGAATATAAGAAACGCACAGTGTAGTACATAGTATATGAGTGAGTTGCACTGAAAAACTTAGAATATAAGAAACGGACAGTGTAGTACATAGTATATGAGTGAGGTGCACTGAAAAACTTAGAATATAAGAAACGCACAGTGTAGTACATAGTATATGAGTGAGGTGCACTGAAAAACTTAGAATATAAGAAACGCACAGTGTAGTACATAGTATATGAGTGAGTTGCACTGAAAAACTTAGAATATAAGAAACGCACAGTGTAGTACATAGTATATGAGTGAGTTGCACTGAAAAACTTAGAATATAAGAAACGCACAGTGTAGTACATAGTATATGAGTGAGTTGCACTGAAAAACTTAGAATATAAGAAACGCACAGTGTAGTACATAGTATATGAGTGAGTTGCACTGAAAAACTTAGAATATAAGAAACGCACAGTGTAGTACATAGTATATGAGTGAGTTGCACTGAAAAACTTAGAATATAAGAAACGCACAGTGTAGTACATAGTATATGAGTGAGTTGCACTGAAAAACTTAGAATATAAGAAACGCACATTGTAGTACATAGTATATGAGTGAGGTGCACTGAAAAACTTAGAATATAAGAAACGCACAGTGTAGTACATAGTATATGAGTGAGTTGCACTGAAAAACTTAGAATATAAGAAACGCACAGTGTAGTACATAGTATATGAGTGAGTTGCACTGAAAAACTTAGAATATAAGAAACGCATAGTGTAGTACATAGTATAAAAGTGAGTTGCACTGAAAAACTTAGAATTTACTGAAAAACCGGCATTACACGAAATGCACAGTGTAGTACATAGTATATGAGTGAGTTGCACTGAAAAACTTAGAATATAAGAAACGCAGTGTAATACATAGTATATGAGTGAGTTGCACTGAAAAACTTAGAGTATAAGAAACGCACAGTGTAGTACATAGTATATGAGTGAGTTGCACTGAAAAACTTAGAATATAAGAAACGCACAGTGTAGTACATAGTATATGAGTGAGTTGCACTGAAAAACTTAGAATATAAGAAACGCACAGTGTAGTACATCGTATATGAGTGAGTTGCACTGAAAAACTTAGAATATAAGAAACGCACAGTGTAGTACATAGTATATGAGTGAGTTGCACTGAAAAACTTAGAATATAAGAAACGCATAGTGTAGTACATAGTATATGAGTGAGTTGCACTGAAAAACTTAGAATTTACTGAAAAACCGGCATTACACGAAATGCACAGTGTAGTACATAGTATATGAGTGAGTTGCACTGAAAAACTTAGAATATAAGAAACGCACAGTGTAATACATAGTATATGAGTGAGTTGCACTGAAAAACTTAGAGTATAAGAAACGCACAGTGTAGTACATAGTATATGAGTGAGTTGCACTGAAAAACTTAGAATATAAGAAACGCACAGTGTAGTACATAGTATATGAGTGAGTTGCACTGAAAAACTTAGAATATAAGAAACGCACAGTGTAGTACATAGTATATGAGTGAGTTGCACTGAAAAACTTAGAATATAAGAAACGCACAGTGTAGTACATAGTATATGAGTGAGTTGCACTGAAAAACTTAGAATATAAGAAACGCACAGTGTAGTACATAGTATATGAGTGAGTTGCACTGAAAAACTTAGAATATAAGAAACGCACAGTGTAGTACATAGTATATGAGTGAGTTGCACTGAAAAACTTAGAATATAAGAAACGCACAGTGTAGTACATAGTATATGAGTGAGTTGCACTGAAAAACTTAGAATATAAGAAACGCACAGTGTAGTACATAGTATATGAGTGAGTTGCACTGAAAAACTTAGAATATAAGAAACGCACATTGTAGTACATAGTATATGAGTGAGTTGCACTGAAAAACTTAGAATATAAGAAACGCACAGTGTAATACATAGTATATGAGTGAGTTGCACTGAAAAACTTAGAGTATAAGAAACGCACAGTGTAGTACATAGTATATGAGTGAGTTGCACTGAAAAACTTCGAATATAAGAAACGCACAGTGTAGTACATAGTATATGAGTGAGTTGCACTGAAAAACTTAGAATATAAGAAACGCACAGTGTAGTACATAGTATATGAGTGAGTTGCACTGAAAAACTTAGAATATAAGAAACGCACAGTGTAGTACATAGTATATGAGTGAGTTGCACTGAAAAACTTAGAATATAAGAAACGGACAGTGTAGTACATAGTATATGAGTGAGGTGCACTGAAAAACTTAGAATATAAGAAACGCACAGTGTAGTACATAGTATATGAGTGAGGTGCACTGAAAAACTTAGAATATAAGAAACGCACAGTGTAGTACATAGTATATGAGTGAGTTGCACTGAAAAACTTAGAATATAAGAAACGCACAGTGTAGTACATAGTATATGAGTGAGTTGCACTGAAAAACTTAGAATATAAGAAACGCACAGTGTAGTACATAGTATATGAGTGAGTTGCACTGAAAAACTTAGAATATAAGAAACGCACAGTGTAGTACATAGTATATGAGTGAGTTGCACTGAAAAACTTAGAATATAAGAAACGCACAGTGTAGTACATAGTATATGAGTGAGTTGCACTGAAAAACTTAGAATATAAGAAACGCACAGTGTAGTACATAGTATATGAGTGAGTTGCACTGAAAAACTTAGAATATAAGAAACGCACATTGTAGTACATAGTATATGAGTGAGGTGCACTGAAAAACTTAGAATATAAGAAACGCACAGTGTAGTACATAGTATATGAGTGAGTTGCACTGAAAAACTTAGAATATAAGAAACGCACAGTGTAGTACATAGTATATGAGTGAGTTGCACTGAAAAACTTAGAATATAAGAAACGCATAGTGTAGTACATAGTATAAAAGTGAGTTGCACTGAAAAACTTAGAATTTACTGAAAAACCGGCATTACACGAAATGCACAGTGTAGTACATAGTATATGAGTGAGTTGCACTGAAAAACTTAGAATATAAGAAACGCACAGTGTAATACATAGTATATGAGTGAGTTGCACTGAAAAACTTAGAGTATAAGAAACGCACAGTGTAGTACATAGTATATGAGTGAGTTGCACTGAAAAACTTAGAATATAAGAAACGCACAGTGTAGTACATAGTATATGAGTGAGTTGCACTGAAAAACTTAGAATATAAGAAACGCACAGTGTAGTACATCGTATATGAGTGAGTTGCACTGAAAAACTTAGAATATAAGAAACGCACAGTGTAGTACATAGTATATGAGTGAGTTGCACTGAAAAACTTAGAATATAAGAAACGCATAGTGTAGTACATAGTATATGAGTGAGTTGCACTGAAAAACTTAGAATTTACTGAAAAACCGGCATTACACGAAATGCACAGTGTAGTACATAGTATATGAGTGAGTTGCACTGAAAAACTTAGAATATAAGAAACGCACAGTGTAATACATAGTATATGAGTGAGTTGCACTGAAAAACTTAGAGTATAAGAAACGCACAGTGTAGTACATAGTATATGAGTGAGTTGCACTGAAAAACTTAGAATATAAGAAACGCACAGTGTAGTACATAGTATATGAGTGAGTTGCACTGAAAAACTTAGAATATAAGAAACGCACAGTGTAGTACATAGTATATGAGTGAGTTGCACTGAAAAACTTAGAATATAAGAAACGCACAGTGTAGTACATAGTATATGAGTGAGTTGCACTGAAAAACTTAGAATATAAGAAACGCACAGTGTAGTACATAGTATATGAGTGAGTTGCACTGAAAAACTTAGAATATAAGAAACGCACAGTGTAGTACATAGTATATGAGTGAGTTGCACTGAAAAACTTAGAATATAAGAAACGCACAGTGTAGTACATAGTATATGAGTGAGTTGCACTGAAAAACTTAGAATATAAGAAACGCACAGTGTAGTACATAGTATATGAGTGAGTTGCACTGAAAAACTTAGAATATAAGAAACGCACATTGTAGTACATAGTATATGAGTGAGTTGCACTGAAAAACTTAGAATATAAGAAACGCACAGTGTAGTACATAGTATATGAGTGAGTTGCACTGAAAAACTTAGAATATAAGAAACGCACAGTGTAGTACATAGTATATGAGTGAGTTGCACTGAAAAACTTAGAATATAAGAAACGCATAGTGTAGTACATAGTATAAAAGTGAGTTGCACTGAAAAACTTAGAATTTACTGAAAAACCGGCATTACACGAAATGCACAGTGTAGTACATAGTATATGAGTGAGTTGCACTGAAAAACTTAGAATATAAGAAACGCACAGTGTAATACATAGTATATGAGTGAGTTGCACTGAAAAACTTAGAGTATAAGACACGCACAGTGTAGTACATAGTATATGAGTGAGTTGCACTGAAAAACTTAGAATATAAGAAACGCACAGTGTAGTACATAGTATATGAGTGAGTTGCACTGAAAAACTTAGAATATAAGAAACGCACAGTGTAGTACATAGTATATGAGTGAGTTGCACTGAAAAACTTAGAATATAAGAAACGCACAGTGTAGTACATCGTATATGAGTGAGTTGCACTGAAAAACTTAGAATATAAGAAACGCACAGTGTAGTACATAGTATATGAGTGAGTTGCACTGAAAAACTTAGAATATAAGAAACGCATAGTGTAGTACATAGTATATGAGTGAGTTGCACTGAAAAACTTAGAATTTACTGAAAAACCGGCATTACACGAAATGCACAGTGTAGTACATAGTATATGAGTGAGTTGCACTGAAAAACTTAGAATATAAGAAACGCACATTGTAGTACATAGTATATGAGTGAGTTGCACTGAAAAACTTAGAATATAAGAAACGCACAGTGTAGTACATAGTATATGAGTGAGTTGCACTGAAAAACTTAGAATATAAGAAACGCACAGTGTAGTACATAGTATATGAGTGAGTTGCACTGAAAAACTTAGAATATAAGAAACGCATAGTGTAGTACATAGTATAAAAGTGAGTTGCACTGAAAAACTTAGAATTTACTGAAAAACCGGCATTACACGAAATGCACAGTGTAGTACATAGTATATGAGTGAGTTGCACTGAAAAACTTAGAATATAAGAAACGCACAGTGTAATACATAGTATATGAGTGAGTTGCACTGAAAAACTTAGAGTATAAGAAACGCACAGTGTAGTACATAGTATATGAGTGAGTTGCACTGAAAAACTTAGAATATAAGAAACGCACAGTGTAGTACATAGTATATGAGTGAGTTGCACTGAAAAACTTAGAATATAAGAAACGCACAGTGTAGTACATAGTATATGAGTGAGTTGCACTGAAAAACTTAGAATATAAGAAACGCACAGTGTAGTACATAGTATATGAGTGAGTTGCACTGAAAAACTTAGAATATAAGAAACGCATAGTGTAGTACATAGTATATGAGTGAGTTGCACTGAAAAACTTTGAATTTACTGAAAAACCGGCATTACACGAAATGCACAGTGTAGTACATAGTATATGAGTGAGTTGCACTGAAAAACTTAGAATATAAGAAACGCACAGTGTAATACATAGTATATGAGTGAGTTGCACTGAAAAACTTAGAGTATAAGAAACGCACAGTGTAGTACATAGTATATGAGTGAGTTGTTCTGAAAAACTTAGAATATAAGAAACGCACAGTGTAGTACATAGTATATGAGTGAGTTGCACTGAAAAACTTAGAATATAAGAAACGCACAGTGTAGTACATAGTATATGAGTGAGTTGCACTGAAAAACTTAGAATATAAGAAACGCACAGTGTAGTACATAGTATATGAGTGAGTTGCACTGAAAAACTAAGAATATAAGAAACGCACAGTATAGTACATAGTATATGAGTGAGTTGCACTGAAAAACTTAGAATATAAGAAACGCACAGTGTAGTACATAGTATATGAGTGAGTTGCACTGAAAAACTTAGAATATAAGAAACGCACAGTGTAGTACATAGTATATGAGTGAGTTGCACTGAAAAACTTAGAATATAAGAAACGCACAGTGTAGTACATAGTATATGAGTGAGTTGCACTGAAAAACTTAGAATATAAGAAACGCACATTGTAGTACATAGTATATGAGTGAGTTGCACTGAAAAACTTAGAATATAAGAAACGCACAGTGTAGTACATAGTATATGAGTGAGTTGCACTGAAAAACTTAGAATGTAAGAAACGCACATTGTAGTACATAGTATATGAGTGAGTTGCACTGAAAAACTTAGAATTTACAGAAAAACCAGCATTACACGAAATGCACAGTGTAGTACATAGTATATGAGTGAGTTGCACTGAAAAACTTAGAATATAAGAAACGCACAGTGTAGTACATAGTATATGAGTGAGTTGCACTCAAAAACTTAGAATATAAGAAACGCACAGTGTAGTACATAGTATATGAGTGAGTTGCACTGAAAAACTTAGAATATAAGAAACGCACATTGTAGTACATAGTATATGAGTGAGTTGCACTGAAAAACTTAGAATATAAGAAACGCACAGTGTAGTACATAGTATATGAGTGAGTTGCACTGAAAAACTTAGAATATAAGAAACGCACAGTGTAGTACATAGTATATGAGTGAGTTGCACTGAAAAACTTAGAATATAAGAAACGCATAGTGTAGTACATAGTATATGAGTGAGTTGCACTGAAAAACTTAGAATTTACTGAAAAACCGGCATTACACGAAATGCACAGTGTAGTACATAGTATATGAGTGAGTTGCACTGAAAAACTTAGAATATAAGAAACGCACAGTGTAATACATAGTATATGAGTGAGTTGCACTGAAAAACTTAGAGTATAAGAAACGCACAGTGTAGTACATAGTATATGAGTGAGTTGCACTGAAAAACTTAGAATATAAGAAACGCACAGTGTAGTACATAGTATATGAGTGAGTTGCACTGAAAAACTTAGAATATAAGAAACGCACAGTGTAGTACATAGTATATGAGTGAGTTGCACTGAAAAACTTAGAATATAAGAAACGCACAGTGTAGTACATAGTATATGAGTGAGTTGCACTGAAAAACTAAGAATATAAGAAACGCACAGTATAGTACATAGTATATGAGTGAGTTGCACTGAAAAACTTAGAATATAAGAAACGCACAGTGTAGTACATAGTATATGAGTGAGTTGCACTGAAAAACTTAGAATATAAGAAACGCACAGTGTAGTACATAGTATATGAGTGAGTTGCACTGAAAAACTTAGAATATAAGAAACGCACAGTGTAGTACATAGTATATGAGTGAGTTGCACTGAAAAACTTAGAATATAAGAAACGCACATTGTAGTACATAGTATATGAGTGAGTTGCACTGAAAAACTTAGAATATAAGAAACGCACAGTGTAGTACATAGTATATGAGTGAGTTGCACTGAAAAACTTAGAATGTAAGAAACGCACATTGTAGTACATAGTATATGAGTGAGTTGCACTGAAAAACTTAGAATTTACAGAAAAACCAGCATTACACGAAATGCACAGTGTAGTACATAGTATATGAGTGAGTTGCACTGAAAAACTTAGAATATAAGAAACGCACAGTGTAGTACATAGTATATGAGTGAGTTGCACTCAAAAACTTAGAATATAAGAAACGCACAGTGTAGTACATAGTATATGAGTGAGTTGCACTGAAAAACTTAGAATATAAGAAACGCACATTGTAGTACATAGTATATGAGTGAGTTGCACTGAAAAACTTAGAATATAAGAAACGCACAGTGTAGTACATAGTATATGAGTGAGTTGCACTGAAAAACTTAGAATATAAGAAACGCACAGTGTAGTACATAGTATATGAGTGAGTTGCACTGAAAAACTTAGAATATAAGAAACGCATAGTGTAGTACATAGTATATGAGTGAGTTGCACTGAAAAACTTAGAATTTACTGAAAAACCGGCATTACACGAAATGCACAGTGTAGTACATAGTATATGAGTGAGTTGCACTGAAAAACTTAGAATATAAGAAACGCACAGTGTAATACATAGTATATGAGTGAGTTGCACTGAAAAACTTAGAGTATAAGAAACGCACAGTGTAGTACATAGTATATGAGTGAGTTGCACTGAAAAACTTAGAATATAAGAAACGCACAGTGTAGTACATAGTATATGAGTGAGTTGCACTGAAAAACTTAGAATATAAGAAACGCACAGTGTAGTACATAGTATATGAGTGAGTTGCACTGAAAAACTTAGAATATAAGAAACGCACAGTGTAGTACATAGTATATGAGTGAGTTGCACTCAAAAACTTAGAATATAAGAAACGCACAGTGTAGTACATAGTATATGAGTGAGTTGCACTGAAAAACTTAGAATATAAGAAACGCACATTGTAGTACATAGTATATGAGTGAGTTGCACTGAAAAACTTAGAATATAAGAAACGCACAGTGTAGTACATAGTATATGAGTGAGTTGCACTGAAAAACTTAGAATATAAGAAACGCACAGTGTAGTACATAGTATATGAGTGAGTTGCACTGAAAAACTTAGAATATAAGAAACGCATAGTGTAGTACATAGTATATGAGTGAGTTGCACTGAAAAACTTAGAATTTACTGAAAAACCGGCATTACACGAAATGCACAGTGTAGTACATAGTATATGAGTGAGTTGCACTGAAAAACTTAGAATATAAGAAACGCACAGTGTAATACATAGTATATGAGTGAGTTGCACTGAAAAACTTAGAGTATAAGAAACGCACAGTGTAGTACATAGTATATGAGTGAGTTGCACTGAAAAACTTAGAATATAAGAAACGCACAGTGTAGTACATAGTATATGAGTGAGTTGCACTGAAAAACTTAGAATATAAGAAACGCACAGTGTAGTACATAGTATATGAGTGAGTTGCACTGAAAAACTTAGAATATAAGAAACGCACAGTGTAGTACATAGTATATGAGTGAGTTGCACTGAAAAACTAAGAATATAAGAAACGCACAGTATAGTACATAATATATGAGTGAGTTGCACTGAAAAACTTAGAATATAAGAAACGCACAGTGTAGTACATAGTATATGAGTGAGTTGCACTGAAAAACTTAGAATATAAGAAACGCACAGTGTAGTACATAGTATATGAGTGAGTTGCACTGAAAAACTTAGAATATAAGAAACGCACAGTGTAGTACATAGTATATGAGTGAGTTGCACTGAAAAACTTAGAATATAAGAAACGCACATTGTAGTACATAGTATATGAGTGAGTTGCACTGAAAAACTTAGAATATAAGAAACGCACAGTGTAGTACATAGTATATGAGTGAGTTGCACTGAAAAACTTAGAATGTAAGAAACGCACATTGTAGTACATAGTATATGAGTGAGTTGCACTGAAAAACTTAGAATTTACAGAAAAACCAGCATTACACGAAATGCACAGTGTAGTACATAGTATATGAGTGAGTTGCACTGAAAAACTTAGAATATAAGAAACGCACAGTGTAGTACATAGTATATGAGTGAGTTGCACTCAAAAACTTAGAATATAAGAAACGCACAGTGTAGTACATAGTATATGAGTGAGTTGCACTGAAAAACTTAGAGTATAAGAAACGCACAGTGTAGTACATAGTATATGAGTGAGTTGCACTGAAAAACTTAGAATATAAGAAACGCACAGTGTAGTACATAGTATATGAGTGAGTTGCACTGAAAAACTTAGAATATAAGAAACGCACAGTGTAGTACATAGTATATGAGTGAGTTGCACTGAAAAACTTAGAATATAAGAAACGCACAGTGTAGTACATAGTATATGAGTGAGTTGCACTCAAAAACTTAGAATATAAGAAACGCACAGTGTAGTACATAGTATATGAGTGAGTTGCACTGAAAAACTTAGAATATAAGAAACGCACATTGTAGTACATAGTATATGAGTGAGTTGCACTGAAAAACTTAGAATATAAGAAACGCACAGTGTAGTACATAGTATATGAGTGAGTTGCACTGAAAAACTTAGAATATAAGAAACGCACAGTGTAGTACATAGTATATGAGTGAGTTGCACTGAAAAACTTAGAATATAAGAAACGCATAGTGTAGTACATAGTATATGAGTGAGTTGCACTGAAAAACTTAGAATTTACTGAAAAACCGGCATTACACGAAATGCACAGTGTAGTACATAGTATATGAGTGAGTTGCACTGAAAAACTTAGAATATAAGAAACGCACAGTGTAATACATAGTATATGAGTGAGTTGCACTGAAAAACTTAGAGTATAAGAAACGCACAGTGTAGTACATAGTATATGAGTGAGTTGCACTGAAAAACTTAGAATATAAGAAACGCACAGTGTAGTACATAGTATATGAGTGAGTTGCACTGAAAAACTTAGAATATAAGAAACGCACAGTGTAGTACATAGTATATGAGTGAGTTGCACTGAAAAACTTAGAATATAAGAAACGCACAGTGTAGTACATAGTATATGAGTGAGTTGCACTGAAAAACTAAGAATATAAGAAACGCACAGTATAGTACATAATATATGAGTGAGTTGCACTGAAAAACTTAGAATATAAGAAACGCACAGTGTAGTACATAGTATATGAGTGAGTTGCACTGAAAAACTTAGAATATAAGAAACGCACAGTGTAGTACATAGTATATGAGTGAGTTGCACTGAAAAACTTAGAATATAAGAAACGCACAGTGTAGTACATAGTATATGAGTGAGTTGCACTGAAAAACTTAGAATATAAGAAACGCACATTGTAGTACATAGTATATGAGTGAGTTGCACTGAAAAACTTAGAATATAAGAAACGCACAGTGTAGTACATAGTATATGAGTGAGTTGCACTGAAAAACTTAGAATGTAAGAAACGCACATTGTAGTACATAGTATATGAGTGAGTTGCACTGAAAAACTTAGAATTTACAGAAAAACCAGCATTACACGAAATGCACAGTGTAGTACATAGTATATGAGTGAGTTGCACTGAAAAACTTAGAATATAAGAAACGCACAGTGTAGTACATAGTATATGAGTGAGTTGCACTCAAAAACTTAGAATATAAGAAACGCACTGTGTAGTACATAGTATATGAGTGAGTTGCACTGAAAAACTTAGAATATAAGAAACGCACATTGTAGTACATAGTATATGAGTGAGTTGCACTGAAAAACTTAGAATATAAGAAACGCACAGTGTAGTACATAGTATATGAGTGAGTTGCACTGAAAAACTTAGAATATAAGAAACGCACAGTGTAGTACATAGTATATGAGTGAGTTGCACTGAAAAACTTAGAATATAAGAAACGCATAGTGTAGTACATAGTATATGAGTGAGTTGCACTGAAAAACTTAGAATTTACTGAAAAACCGGCATTACACGAAATGCACAGTGTAGTACATAGTATATGAGTGAGTTGCACTGAAAAACTTAGAATATAAGAAACGCACAGTGTAATACATAGTATATGAGTGAGTTGCACTGAAAAACTTAGAGTATAAGAAACGCACAGTGTAGTACATAGTATATGAGTGAGTTGCACTGAAAAACTTAGAATATAAGAAACGCACAGTGTAGTACATAGTATATGAGTGAGTTGCACTGAAAAACTTAGAATATAAGAAACGCACAGTGTAGTACATAGTATATGAGTGAGTTGCACTGAAAAACTTAGAATATAAGAAACGCACAGTGTAGTACATAGTATATGAGTGAGTTGCACTGAAAAACTTAGAATATAAGAAACGCACAGTGTAGTACATAGTATATGAGTGAGTTGCACTGAAAAACTTAGAATATAAGAAACGCATAGTGTAGTACATAGTATATGAGTGAGTTGCACTGAAAAACTTAGAATTTACTGAAAAACCGGCATTACACGAAATGCACAGTGTAGTACATAGTATATGAGTGAGTTGCACTGAAAAACTTAGAATATAAGAAACGCACAGTGTAGTACATAGTATATGAGTGAGTTGCACTGAAAAACTTAGAATATAAGAAACGCACAGTGTAGTACATAGTATATGAGTGAGTTGCACTGAAAAACTTAGAATATAAGAAACGCACAGTGTAGTACATAGTATATGAGTGAGTTGCACTGAAAAACTTAGAATATAAGAAACGCACAGTGTAGTACATAGTATATGAGTGAGTTGCACTGAAAAACTTAGAATATAAGAAACGCACAGTGTAGTACATAGTATATGAGTGAGTTGCACTGAAAAACTTAGAATATAAGAAACGCACAGTGTAGTACATAGTATATGAGTGAGTTGCACTGAAAAACTTAGAATATAAGAAACGCACATTGTAGTACATAGTATATGAGTGAGGTGCACTGAAAAACTTAGAATATAAGAAACGCACAGTGTAGTACATAGTATATGAGTGAGTTGCACTGAAAAACTTAGAATATAAGAAACGCACAGTGTAGTACATAGTATATGAGTGAGTTGCACTGAAAAACTTAGAATATAAGAAACGCATAGTGTAGTACATAGTATAAAAGTGAGTTGCACTGAAAAACTTAGAATTTACTGAAAAACCGGCATTACACGAAATGCACAGTGTAGTACATAGTATATGAGTGAGTTGCACTGAAAAACTTAGAATATAAGAAACGCACAGTGTAATACATAGTATATGAGTGAGTTGCACTGAAAAACTTAGAGTATAAGAAACGCACAGTGTAGTACATAGTATATGAGTGAGTTGCACTGAAAAACTTAGAATATAAGAAACGCACAGTGTAGTACATAGTATATGAGTGAGTTGCACTGAAAAACTTAGAATATAAGAAACGCACAGTGTAGTACATCGTATATGAGTGAGTTGCACTGAAAAACTTAGAATATAAGAAACGCACAGTGTAGTACATAGTATATGAGTGAGTTGCACTGAAAAACTTAGAATATAAGAAACGCATAGTGTAGTACATAGTATATGAGTGAGTTGCACTGAAAAACTTAGAATTTACTGAAAAACCGGCATTACACGAAATGCACAGTGTAGTACATAGTATATGAGTGAGTTGCACTGAAAAACTTAGAATATAAGAAACGCACAGTGTAGTACATAGTATATGAGTGAGTTGCACTGAAAAACTTAGAATATAAGAAACGCACAGTGTAGTACATAGTATATGAGTGAGTTGCACTGAAAAACTTAGAATATAAGAAACGCACAGTGTAGTACATAGTATATGAGTGAGTTGCACTGAAAAACTTAGAATATAAGAAACGCACAGTGTAGTACATAGTATATGAGTGAGTTGCACTGAAAAACTTAGAATATAAGAAACGCACATTGTAGTACATAGTATATGAGTGAGTTGCACTGAAAAACTTAGAATATAAGAAACGCACAGTGTAGTACATAGTATATGAGTGAGTTGCACTGAAAAACTTAGAATATAAGAAACGCACAGTGTAGTACATAGTATATGAGTGAGTTGCACTGAAAAACTTAGAATATAAGAAACGCATAGTGTAGTACATAGTATAAAAGTGAGTTGCACTGAAAAACTTAGAATTTACTGAAAAACCGGCATTACACGAAATGCACAGTGTAGTACATAGTATATGAGTGTGTTGCACTGAAAAACTTAGAATATAAGAAACGCACAGTGTAATACATAGTATATGAGTGTGTTGCACTGAAAAACTTAGAGTATAAGAAACGCACAGTGTAGTACATAGTATATGAGTGAGTTGCACTGAAAAACTTAGAATATAAGAAACGCACATTGTAGTACATAGTATATGAGTGAGTTGCACTGAAAAACTTAGAATATAAGAAACGCACAGTGTAGTACATAGTATATGAGTGAGTTGCACTGAAAAACTTAGAATATAAGAAACGCACAGTGTAGTACATCGTATATGAGTGAGTTGCACTGAAAAACTTAGAATATAAGAAACGCACAGTGTAGTACATAGTATATGAGTGAGTTGCACTGAAAAACTTAGAATATAAGAAACGCATAGTGTAGTACATAGTATATGAGTGAGTTGCACTGAAAAACTTAGAATTTACTGAAAAACCGGCATTACACGAAATGCACAGTGTAGTACATAGTATATGAGTGAGTTGCACTGAAAAACTTAGAATATAAGAAACGCACATTGTAGTACATAGTATATGAGTGAGTTGCACTGAAAAACTTAGAATATAAGAAACGCACAGTGTAGTACATAGTATATGAGTGAGTTGCACTGAAAAACTTAGAATATAAGAAACGCACAGTGTAGTACATAGTATATGAGTGAGTTGCACTGAAAAACTTAGAATATAAGAAACGCATAGTGTAGTACATAGTATAAAAGTGAGTTGCACTGAAAAACTTAGAATTTACTGAAAAACCGGCATTACACGAAATGCACAGTGTAGTACATAGTATATGAGTGAGTTGCACTGAAAAACTTAGAATATAAGAAACGCACAGTGTAATACATAGTATATGAGTGAGTTGCACTGAAAAACTTAGAGTATAAGAAACGCACAGTGTAGTACATAGTATATGAGTGAGTTGCACTGAAAAACTTAGAATATAAGAAACGCACAGTGTAGTACATAGTATATGAGTGAGTTGCACTGAAAAACTTAGAATATAAGAAACGCACAGTGTAGTACATAGTATATGAGTGAGTTGCACTGAAAAACTTAGAATATAAGAAACGCACAGTGTAGTACATAGTATATGAGTGAGTTGCACTGAAAAACTTAGAATATAAGAAACGCATAGTGTAGTACATAGTATATGAATGAGTTGCACTGAAAAACTTAGAATTTACTGAAAAACCGGCATTACACGAAATGCACAGTGTAGTACATAGTATATGAGTGAGTTGCACTGAAAAACTTAGAATATAAGAAACGCACAGTGTAATACATAGTATATGAGTGAGTTGCACTGAAAAACTTAGAGTATAAGAAACGCACAGTGTAGTACATAGTATATGAGTGAGTTGCACTGAAAAACTTAGAATATAAGAAACGCACAGTGTAGTACATAGTATATGAGTGAGTTGCACTGAAAAACTTAGAATATAAGAAACGCACAGTGTAGTACATAGTATATGAGTGAGTTGCACTGAAAAACTTAGAATATAAGAAACGCACAGTGTAGTACATAGTATATGAGTGAGTTGCACTGAAAAACTAAGAATATAAGAAACGCACAGTATAGTACATAGTATATGAGTGAGTTGCACTGAAAAACTTAGAATATAAGAAACGCACAGTGTAGTACATAGTATATGAGTGAGTTGCACTGAAAAACTTAGAATATAAGAAACGCACAGTGTAGTACATAGTATATGAGTGAGTTGCACTGAAAAACTTAGAATATAAGAAACGCACAGTGTAGTACATAGTATATGAGTGAGTTGCACTGAAAAACTTAGAATATAAGAAACGCACATTGTAGTACATAGTATATGAGTGAGTTGCACTGAAAAACTTAGAATATAAGAAACGCACAGTGTAGTACATAGTATATGAGTGAGTTGCACTGAAAAACTTAGAATGTAAGAAACGCACATTGTAGTACATAGTATATGAGTGAGTTGCACTGAAAAACTTAGAATTTACAGAAAAACCAGCATTACACGAAATGCACAGTGTAGTACATAGTATATGAGTGAGTTGCACTGAAAAACTTAGAATATAAGAAACGCACAGTGTAGTACATAGTATATGAGTGAGTTGCACTCAAAAACTTAGAATATAAGAAACGCACAGTGTAGTACATAGTATATGAGTGAGTTGCACTGAAAAACTTAGAATATAAGAAACGCACATTGTAGTACATAGTATATGAGTGAGTTGCACTGAAAAACTTAGAATATAAGAAACGCACAGTGTAGTACATAGTATATGAGTGAGTTGCACTGAAAAACTTAGAATATAAGAAACGCACAGTGTAGTACATAGTATATGAGTGAGTTGCACTGAAAAACTTAGAATATAAGAAACGCATAGTGTAGTACATAGTATATGAGTGAGTTGCACTGAAAAACTTAGAATTTACTGAAAAACCGGCATTACACGAAATGCACAGTGTAGTACATAGTATATGAGTGAGTTGCACTGAAAAACTTAGAATATAAGAAACGCACAGTGTAATACATAGTATATGAGTGAGTTGCACTGAAAAACTTAGAGTATAAGAAACGCACAGTGTAGTACATAGTATATGAGTGAGTTGCACTGAAAAACTTAGAATATAAGAAACGCACAGTGTAGTACATAGTATATGAGTGAGTTGCACTGAAAAACTTAGAATATAAGAAACGCACAGTGTAGTACATAGTATATGAGTGAGTTGCACTGAAAAACTTAGAATATAAGAAACGCACAGTGTAGTACATAGTATATGAGTGAGTTGCACTGAAAAACTTAGAATATAAGAAACGCACAGTGTAGTACATAGTATATGAGTGAGTTGCACTGAAAAACTTAGAATATAAGAAACGCATAGTGTAGTACATAGTATATGAGTGAGTTGCACTGAAAAACTTAGAATTTACTGAAAAACCGGCATTACACGAAATGCACAGTGTAGTACATAGTATATGAGTGAGTTGCACTGAAAAACTTAGAATATAAGAAACGCACAGTGTAGTACATAGTATATGAGTGAGTTGCACTGAAAAACTTAGAATATAAGAAACGCACAGTGTAGTACATAGTATATGAGTGAGTTGCACTGAAAAACTTAGAATATAAGAAACGCACAGTGTAGTACATAGTATATGAGTGAGTTGCACTGAAAAACTTAGAATATAAGAAACGCACAGTGTAGTACATCGTATATGAGTGAGTTGCACTGAAAAACTTAGAATATAAGAAACGCACAGTGTAGTACATAGTATATGAGTGAGTTGCACTGAAAAACTTAGAATATAAGAAACGCATAGTGTAGTACATAGTATATGAGTGAGTTGCACTGAAAAACTTAGAATTTACTGAAAAACCGGCATTACACGAAATGCACAGTGTAGTACATAGTATATGAGTGAGTTGCACTGAAAAACTTAGAATATAAGAAACGCACATTGTAGTACATAGTATATGAGTGAGTTGCACTGAAAAACTTAGAATATAAGAAACGCACAGTGTAGTACATAGTATATGAGTGAGTTGCACTGAAAAACTTAGAATATAAGAAACGCACAGTGTAGTACATAGTATATGAGTGAGTTGCACAGAAAAACTTAGAATATAAGAAACGCATAGTGTAGTACATAGTATAAAAGTGAGTTGCACTGAAAAACTTAGAATTTACTGAAAAACCGGCATTACACGAAATGCACAGTGTAGTACATAGTATATGAGTGAGTTGCACTGAAAAACTTAGAATATAAGAAACGCACAGTGTAATACATAGTATATGAGTGAGTTGCACTGAAAAACTTAGAGTATAAGAAACGCACAGTGTAGTACATAGTATATGAGTGAGTTGCACTGAAAAACTTAGAATATAAGAAACGCACAGTGTAGTACATAGTATATGAGTGAGTTGCACTGAAAAACTTAGAATATAAGAAACGCACAGTGTAGTACATAGTATATGAGTGAGTTGCACTGAAAAACTTAGAATATAAGAAACGCACAGTGTAGTACATAGTATATGAGTGAGTTGCACTGAAAAACTTAGAATATAAGAAACGCATAGTGTAGTACATAGTATATGAGTGAGTTGCACTGAAAAACTTAGAATTTACTGAAAAACCGGCATTACACGAAATGCACAGTGTAGTACATAGTATATGAGTGAGTTGCACTGAAAAACTTAGAATATAAGAAACGCACAGTGTAATACATAGTATATGAGTGAGTTGCACTGAAAAACTTAGAGTATAAGAAACGCACAGTGTAGTACATAGTATATGAGTGAGTTGCACTGAAAAACTTAGAATATAAGAAACGCACAGTGTAGTACACAGTATATGAGTGAGTTGCACTGAAAAACTTAGAATATAAGAAACGCACAGTGTAGTACATAGTATATGAGTGAGTTGCACTGAAAAACTTAGAATATAAGAAACGCACAGTGTAGTACATAGTATATGAGTGAGTTGCACTGAAAAACTAAGAATATAAGAAACGCACAGTATAGTACATAGTATATGAGTGAGTTGCACTGAAAAACTTAGAATATAAGAAACGCACAGTGTAGTACATAGTATATGAGTGAGTTGCACTGAAAAACTTAGAATATAAGAAACGCACAGTGTAGTACATAGTATATGAGTGAGTTGCACTGAAAAACTTAGAATATAAGAAACGCACAGTGTAGTACATAGTATATGAGTGAGTTGCACTGAAAAACTTAGAATATAAGAAACGCACATTGTAGTACATAGTATATGAGTGAGTTGCACTGAAAAACTTAGAATATAAGAAACGCACAGTGTAGTACATAGTATATGAGTGAGTTGCACTGAAAAACTTAGAATGTAAGAAACGCACATTGTAGTACATAGTATATGAGTGAGTTGCACTGAAAAACTTAGAATTTACAGAAAAACCAGCATTACACGAAATGCACAGTGTAGTACATAGTATATGAGTGAGTTGCACTGAAAAACTTAGAATATAAGAAACGCACAGTGTAGTACATAGTATATGAGTGAGTTGCACTGAAAAACTTAGAATATAAGAAACGCACATTGTAGTACATAGTATATGAGTGAGTTGCACTGAAAAACTTAGAATATAAGAAACGCACAGTGTAGTACATAGTATATGAGTGAGTTGCACTGAAAAACTTAGAATGTAAGAAACGCACATTGTAGTACATAGTATATGAGTGAGTTGCACTGAAAAACTTAGAATTTACAGAAAAACCAGCATTACACGAAATGCACAGTGTAGTACATAGTATATGAGTGAGTTGCACTGAAAAACTTAGAATATAAGAAACGCACAGTGTAGTACATAGTATATGAGTGAGTTGCACTCAAAAACTTAGAATATAAGAAACGCACAGTGTAGTACATAGTATATGAGTGAGTTGCACTGAAAAACTTAGAATATAAGAAACGCACATTGTAGTACATAGTATATGAGTGAGTTGCACTGAAAAACTTAGAATATAAGAAACGCACAGTGTAGTACATAGTATATGAGTGAGTTGCACTGAAAAACTTAGAATATAAGAAACGCACAGTGTAGTACATAGTATATGAGTGAGTTGCACTGAAAAACTTAGAATATAAGAAACGCATAGTGTAGTACATAGTATATGAGTGAGTTGCACTGAAAAACTTAGAATTTACTGAAAAACCGGCATTACACGAAATGCACAGTGTAGTACATAGTATATGAGTGAGTTGCACTGAAAAACTTAGAATATAAGAAACGCACAGTGTAATACATAGTATATGAGTGAGTTGCACTGAAAAACTTAGAGTATAAGAAACGCACAGTGTAGTACATAGTATATGAGTGAGTTGCACTGAAAAACTTAGAATATAAGAAACGCACAGTGTAGTACATAGTATATGAGTGAGTTGCACTGAAAAACTTAGAATATAAGAAACGCACAGTGTAGTACATAGTATATGAGTGAGTTGCACTGAAAAACTTAGAATATAAGAAACGCACAGTGTAGTACATAGTATATGAGTGAGTTGCACTGAAAAACTTAGAATATAAGAAACGCACAGTGTAGTACATAGTATATGAGTGAGTTGCACTGAAAAACTTAGAATATAAGAAACGCATAGTGTAGTACATAGTATATGAGTGAGTTGCACTGAAAAACTTAGAATTTACTGAAAAACCGGCATTACACGAAATGCACAGTGTAGTACATAGTATATGAGTGAGTTGCACTGAAAAACTTAGAATATAAGAAACGCACAGTGTAGTACATAGTATATGAGTGAGTTGCACTGAAAAACTTAGAATATAAGAAACGCACAGTGTAGTACATAGTATATGAGTGAGTTGCACTGAAAAACTTAGAATATAAGAAACGCACAGTGTAGTACATAGTATATGAGTGAGTTGCACTGAAAAACTTAGAATATAAGAAACGCACAGTGTAGTACTTGTATATGAGTGAGTTGCACTGAAAAACTTAGAATATAAGAAACGCACAGTGTAGTACATAGTATATGAGTGAGTTGCACTGAAAAACTTAGAATATAAGAAACGCATAGTGTAGTACATAGTATATGAGTGAGTTGCACTGAAAAACTTAGAATTTACTGAAAAACCGGCATTACACGAAATGCACAGTGTAGTACATAGTATATGAGTGAGTTGCACTGAAAAACTTAGAATATAAGAAACGCACATTGTAGTACATAGTATATGAGTGAGTTGCACTGAAAAACTTAGAATATAAGAAACGCACAGTGTAGTACATAGTATATGAGTGAGTTGCACTGAAAAACTTAGAATATAAGAAACGCACAGTGTAGTACATAGTATATGAGTGAGTTGCACTGAAAAACTTAGAATATAAGAAACGCATAGTGTAGTACATAGTATAAAAGTGAGTTGCACTGAAAAACTTAGAATTTACTGAAAAACCGGCATTACACGAAATGCACAGTGTAGTACATAGTATATGAGTGAGTTGCACTGAAAAACTTAGAATATAAGAAACGCACAGTGTAATACATAGTATATGAGTGAGTTGCACTGAAAAACTTAGAGTATAAGAAACGCACAGTGTAGTACATAGTATATGAGTGAGTTGCACTGAAAAACTTAGAATATAAGAAACGCACAGTGTAGTACATAGTATATGAGTGAGTTGCACTGAAAAACTTAGAATATAAGAAACGCACAGTGTAGTACATAGTATATGAGTGAGTTGCACTGAAAAACTTAGAATATAAGAAACGCACAGTGTAGTACATAGTATATGAGTGAGTTGCACTGAAAAACTTAGAATATAAGAAACGCACAGTGTAGTACATAGTATATGAGTGAGTTGCACTGAAAAACTTAGAATTTACTGAAAAACCGGCATTACACGAAATGCACAGTGTAGTACATAGTATATGAGTGAGTTGCACTGAAAAACTTAGAATATAAGAAACGCACAGTGTAATACATAGTATATGAGTGAGTTGCACTGAAAAACTTAGAGTATAAGAAACGCACAGTGTAGTACATAGTATATGAGTGAGTTGCACTGAAAAACTTAGAATATAAGAAACGCACAGTGTAGTACACAGTATATGAGTGAGTTGCACTGAAAAACTTAGAATATAAGAAACGCACAGTGTAGTACATAGTATATGAGTGAGTTGCACTGAAAAACTTAGAATATAAGAAACGCACAGTGTAGTACATAGTATATGAGTGAGTTGCACTGAAAAACTTAGAATATAAGAAACGCACAGTGTAGTACATAGTATATGAGTGAGTTGCACTGAAAAACTTAGAATATAAGAAACGCATAGTGTAGTACATAGTATATGAGTGAGTTGCACTGAAAAACTTAGAATTTACTGAAAAACCGGCATTACACGAAATGCACAGTGTAGTACATAGTATATGAGTGAGTTGCACTGAAAAACTTAGAATATAAGAAACGCACAGTGTAATACATAGTATATGAGTGAGTTGCACTGAAAAACTTAGAGTATAAGAAACGCACAGTGTAGTACATAGTATATGAGTGAGTTGCACTGAAAAACTTAGAATATAAGAAACGCACAGTGTAGTACATAGTATATGAGTGAGTTGCACTGAAAAACTTAGAATATAAGAAACGCACAGTGTAGTACATAGTATATGAGTGAGTTGCACTGAAAAACTTAGAATATAAGAAACGCACAGTGTAGTACATAGTATATGAGTGAGTTGCACTGAAAAACTTAGAATATAAGAAACGCACAGTGTAGTACATAGTATATGAGTGAGTTGCACTGAAAAACTTAGAATATAAGAAACGCATAGTGTAGTACATAGTATATGAGTGAGTTGCACTGAAAAACTTAGAATTTACTGAAAAACCGGCATTACACGAAATGCACAGTGTAGTACATAGTATATGAGTGAGTTGCACTGAAAAACTTAGAATATAAGAAACGCACAGTGTAATACATAGTATATGAGTGAGTTGCACTGAAAAACTTAGAGTATAAGAAACGCACAGTGTAGTACATAGTATATGAGTGAGTTGCACTGAAAAACTTAGAATAAGAAACGCACAGTGTATTACATAGTATATGAGTGAGTTGCACTGAAAAAGTTAGAATATAAGAAACGCACAGTGTAGTACATAGTATATGAGTGAGTTGCACTGAAAAACTTAGAATATAAGAAACGCACAGTGTAGTACATAGTATATGAGTGAGTTGCACTGAAAAACTAAGAATATAAGAAACGCACAGTATAGTACATAGTATATGAGTGAGTTGCACTGAAAAACTTAGAATATAAGAAACGGACAGTGTAGTACATAGTATATGAGTGAGTTGCACTGAAAAACTTAGAATATAAGAAACGCACAGTGTAGTACATAGTATATGAGTGAGGTGCACTGAAAAACTTAGAATATAAGAAACGCACAGTGTAGTACATAGTATATGAGTGAGTTGCACTGAAAAACTTAGAATATAAGAAACGCACAGAGTAGTACATAGTATATGAGTGAGTTGCACTGAAAAACTTAGAATATAAGAAACGCACAGTGTAGTACATAGTATATGAGTGAGTTGCACTGAAAAACTTAGAATTTACAGAAAAACCAGCATTACACGAAATGCACAATGTAGTACATAGTATATGAGTGAGTTGCACTGAAAAACTTAGAATATAAGAAACGCACAGTGTAGTACATAGTATATGAGTGAGTTGCACTGAAAAACTTAGAATATAAGAAACGCACAGTGTAGTACATAGTATATGAGTGAGTTGCACTGAAAAACTTAGAATATAAGAACCGCAAAGTTTAGTACATAGTATATGAGTGAGTTGCACTGAAAAACTAAGAATATAAGAAACGCACAGTGTAGTACATAGTATATGAGTGAGTTGCACTGAAAAACTTAGAATATAAGAAACGCACAGTGTAGTACATAGTATATGAGTGAGTTGCACTGAAAAACTTAGAATATAAGAAACGCACATTGTAGTACATAGTATATGAGTGAGTTGCACTGAAAAACTTAGAATATAAGAAACGCACATTGTAGTACATAGTATATGAGTGAGTTGCACTGAAAAACTTAGAATATAAGAAACGCACAGTGTAGTACATAGTATATGAGTGAGTTGCACTGAAAAACTAAGAATATAAGAAACGCACAGTATAGTACATAGTATATGAGTGAGTTGCACTGAAAAACTTAGAATATAAGAAACGCACAGTGTAGTACATAGTATATGAGTGAGTTGCACTGAAAAACTTAGAATATAAGAAACGCACAGTGTAGTACATAGTATATGAGTGAGTTGCATTGAAAAACTTAGAATATAAGAAACGCACAGTGTAGTACATAGTATATGAGTGAGTTGCACTGAAAAACTTAGAATATAAGAAACGCACAGTGTAGTACATAGTATATGAGTGAGTTGCACTGAAAAACTTAGAATATAAGAAACGCACAGTGTAGTACATAGTATATGAGTGAGTTGCACTGAAAAACTTAGAATATAAGAAACGCACAGTGTAGTACATAGTATATGAGTGAGTTGCACTGAAAAACTTAGAATATAAGAAACGCACATTGTAGTACATAGTATATGAGTGAGTTGCACTGAAAAACTTAGAATATAAGAAACGCACAGTGTAGTACATAGTATATGAGTGAGTTGCACTGAAAAACTTAGAATATAAGAAACGCACAGTGTAGTACATCGTATATGAGTTGCACTGAAAAACTTAGAATATAAGAAACGCTCAGTGTAGTACATAGTATATGAGTGAGTTGCACTGAAAAACTGAGAATATAAGAAACGCACAGTGTAGTACATAGTATATGAGTGAGTTGCACTGAAAAACTTAGAATATAAGAAACGCACAGTGTAGTACATAGTATATGAGTGAGTTGCACTGAAAAACTTAGAATATAAGAAACGCATAGTGTAGTACATAGTATATGAGTGAGTTGCACTGAAAAACTTAGAATTTACTGAAAAACCGGCATTACACGAAATGCACAGTGTAGTACATAGTATATGAGTGAGTTGCACTGAAAAACTTAGAATATAAGAAACGCACAGTGTAATACATAGTATATGAGTGAGTTGCACTGAAAAACTTAGAGTATAAGAAGCGCACAGTGTAGTACGTAGTATATGAGTGAGTTGCACTGAAAAACTTAGAATATAAGAAACGCACAGTGTAGTACATAGTATTTGAGTGAGTTGCACTGAAAAACTTAGAATATAAGAAACGCACAGTGTAGTACATAGTATATGAGTGAGTTGCACTGAAAAACTTAGAATATAAGAAACGCACAGTGTAGTACATAGTATATGAGTGAGTTGCACTGAAAAACTTAGAATATAAGAAACGCACAGTGTAGTACATAGTATATGAGTGAGTTGCACTGAAAAACTTAGAATATAAGAAACGCACAGTGTAGTACATAGTATATGAGTGAGTTGCACTGAAAAACTTAGAATATAAGAAACGCATAGTGTAGTACATAGTATATGAGTGAGTTGCACTGAAAAACTTAGAATTTACTGAAAAACCGGCATTACACGAAATGCACAGTGTAGTACATAGTATATGAGTGAGTTGCACTGAAAAACTTAGAATATAAGAAACGCACAGTGTAATACATAGTATATGAGTGAGTTGCACTGAAAAACTTAGAGTATAAGAAGCGCACAGTGTAGTACGTAGTATATGAGTGAGTTGCACTGAAAAACTTAGAATATAAGAAACGCACAGTGTAGTACATAGTATATGAGTGAGTTGCACTGAAAAACTTAGAATATAAGAAACGCACAGTGTAGTACATAGTATATGAGTGAGTTGCACTGAAAAACTTAGAATATAAGAAACGCACAGTGTAGTACATAGTATATGAGTGAGTTGCACTGAAAAACTTAGAATATAAGACACGCACAGTGTAGTACATAGTATATGAGTGAGTTGCACTGAAAAACTTAGAATATAAGAAACGGACAGTGTAGTACATAGTATATGAGTGAGTTGCACTGAAAAACTTAGAATATAAGAAACGCACAGTGTAGTACATAGTATATGAGTGAGGTGCACTGAAAAACTTAGAATATAAGAAACGCACAGTGTAGTACATAGTATATGAGTGAGTTGCACTGAAAAACTTAGAATATAAGAAACGCACAGAGTAGTACATAGTATATGAGTGAGTTGCACTGAAAAACTTAGAATATAAGAAACGCACAGTGTAGTACATAGTATATGAGTGAGTTGCACTGAAAAACTTAGAATTTACAGAAAAACCAGCATTACACGAAATGCACAATGTAGTACATAGTATATGAGTGAGTTGCACTGAAAAACTTAGAATATAAGAAACGCACAGTGTAGTACATAGTATATGAGTGAGTTGCACTGAAAAACTTAGAATATAAGAAACGCACAGTGTAGTACATAGTATATGAGTGAGTTGCACTGAAAAACTTAGAATATAAGAAACGCAAAGTTTAGTACATAGTATATGAGTGAGTTGCACTGAAAAACTAAGAATATAAGAAACGCACAGTGTAGTACATAGTATATGAGTGAGTTGCACTGAAAAACTTAGAATATAAGAAACGCACAGTGTAGTACATAGTATATGAGTGAGTTGCACTGAAAAACTTAGAATATAAGATACGCACATTGTAGTACATAGTATATGAGTGAGTTGCACTGAAAAACTTAGAATATAAGAAATGCACATTGTAGTACATAGTATATGAGTGAGTTGCACTGAAAAACTTAGAATATAAGAAACGCACAGTGTAGTACATAGTATATGAGTGAGTTGCACTGAAAAACTAAGAATATAAGAAACGCACAGTATAGTACATAGTATATGAGTGAGTTGCACTGAAAAACTTAGAATATAAGAAACGCACAGTGTAGTACATAGTATATGAGTGAGTTGCACTGAAAAACTTAGAATATAAGAAACGCACAGTGTAGTACATAGTATATGAGTGAGTTGCACTGAAAAACTTAGAATATAAGAAACGCACAGTGTAGTACATAGTATATGAGTGAGTTGCACTGAAAAACTTAGAATATAAGAAACGCACAGTGTAGTACATAGTATATGAGTGAGTTGCACTGAAAAACTTAGAATATAAGAAACGCACAGTGTAGTACATAGTATATGAGTGAGTTGCACTGAAAAACTTAGAATATAAGAAACGCACAGTGTAGTACATAGTATATGAGTGAGTTGCACTGAAAAACTTAGAATATAAGAAACGCACATTGTAGTACATAGTATATGAGTGAGTTGCACTGAAAAACTTAGAATATAAGAAACGCACAGTGTAGTACATAGTATATGAGTGAGTTGCACTGAAAAACTTAGAATATAAGAAACGCACAGTGTAGTACATCGTATATGAGTTGCACTGAAAAACTTAGAATATAAGAAACGCACAGTGTAGTACATAGTATATGAGTGAGTTGCACTGAAAAACTGAGAATATAAGAAACGCACAGTGTAGTACATAGTATATGAGTGAGTTGCACTGAAAAACTTAGAATATAAGAAACGCACAGTGTAGTACATAGTATATGAGTGAGTTGCACTGAAAAACTTAGAATATAAGAAACGCATAGTGTAGTACATAGTATATGAGTGAGTTGCACTGAAAAACTTAGAATTTACTGAAAAACCGGCATTACACGAAATGCACAGTGTAGTACATAGTATATGAGTGAGTTGCACTGAAAAACTTGAATATAAGAAACGCACAGTGTAATACATAGTATATGAGTGAGTTGCACTGAAAAACTTAGAGTATAAGAAGCGCACAGTGTAGTACGTAGTATATGAGTGAGTTGCACTGAAAAACTTAGAATATAAGAAACGCACAGTGTAGTACATAGTATTTGAGTGAGTTGCACTGAAAAACTTAGAATATAAGAAACGCACAGTGTAGTACATAGTATATGAGTGAGTTGCACTGAAAAACTTAGAATATAAGAAACGCACAGTGTAGTACATAGTATATGAGTGAGTTGCACTGAAAAACTTAGAATATAAGAAACGCACAGTGTAGTACATAGTATATGAGTGAGTTGCACTGAAAAACTTAGAATATAAGAAACGCACAGTGTAGTACATAGTATATGAGTGAGTTGCACTGAAAAACTTAGAATATAAGAAACGCATAGTGTAGTACATAGTATATGAGTGAGTTGCACTGAAAAACTTAGAATTTACTGAAAAACCGGCATTACACGAAATGCACAGTGTAGTACATAGTATATGAGTGAGTTGCACTGAAAAACTTAGAATATAAGAAACGGACAGTGTAGTACATAGTATATGAGTGAGTTGCACTGAAAAACTTAGAATATAAGAAACGCACAGTGTAGTACATAGTATATGAGTGAGGTGCACTGAAAAACTTAGAATATAAGAAACGCACAGTGTAGTACATAGTATATGAGTGAGTTGCACTGAAAAACTTAGAATATAAGAAACGCACAGAGTAGTACATAGTATATGAGTGAGTTGCACTGAAAAACTTAGAATATAAGAAACGCACAGTGTAGTACATAGTATATGAGTGAGTTGCACTGAAAAACTTAGAATTTACAGAAAAACCAGCATTACACGAAATGCACAATGTAGTACATAGTATATGAGTGAGTTGCACTGAAAAACTTAGAATATAAGAAACGCACAGTGTAGTACATAGTATATGAGTGAGTTGCACTGAAAAACTTAGAATATAAGAAACGCACAGTGTAGTACATAGTATATGAGTGAGTTGCACTGAAAAACTTAGAATATAAGAAACGCAAAGTTTAGTACATAGTATATGAGTGAGTTGCACTGAAAAACTAAGAATATAAGAAACGCACAGTGTAGTACATAGTATATGAGTGAGTTGCACTGAAAAACTTAGAATATAAGAAACGCACAGTGTAGTACATAGTATATGAGTGAGTTGCACTGAAAAACTTAGAATATAAGAAACGCACATTGTAGTACATAGTATATGAGTGAGTTGCACTGAAAAACTTAGAATATAAGAAACGCACATTGTAGTACATAGTATATGAGTGAGTTGCACTGAAAAACTTAGAATATAAGAAACGCACAGTGTAGTACATAGTATATGAGTGAGTTGCACTGAAAAACTAAGAATATAAGAAACGCACAGTATAGTACATAGTATATGAGTGAGTTGCACTGAAAAACTTAGAATATAAGAAACGCACAGTGTAGTACATAGTATATGAGTGAGTTGCACTGAAAAACTTAGAATATAAGAAACGCACAGTGTAGTACATAGTATATGAGTGAGTTGCATTGAAAAACTTAGAATATAAGAAACGCACAGTGTAGTACATAGTATATGAGTGAGTTGCACTGAAAAACTTAGAATATAAGAAACGCACAGTGTAGTACATAGTATATGAGTGAGTTGCACTGAAAAACTTAGAATATAAGAAACGCACAGTGTAGTACATAGTATATGAGTGAGTTGCACTGAAAAACTTAGAATATAAGAAACGCACAGTGTAGTACATAGTATATGAGTGAGTTGCACTGAAAAACTTAGAATATAAGAAACGCACATTGTAGTACATAGTATATGAGTGAGTTGCACTGAAAAACTTAGAATATAAGAAACGCACAGTGTAGTACATAGTATATGAGTGAGTTGCACTGAAAAACTTAGAATATAAGAAACGCACAGTGTAGTACATCGTATATGAGTTGCACTGAAAAACTTAGAATATAAGAAACGCTCAGTGTAGTACATAGTATATGAGTGAGTTGCACTGAAAAACTGAGAATATAAGAAACGCACAGTGTAGTACATAGTATATGAGTGAGTTGCACTGAAAAACTTAGAATATAAGAAACGCACAGTGTAGTACATAGTATATGAGTGAGTTGCACTGAAAAACTTAGAATATAAGAAACGCATAGTGTAGTACATAGTATATGAGTGAGTTGCACTGAAAAACTTAGAATTTACTGAAAAACCGGCATTACACGAAATGCACAGTGTAGTACATAGTATATGAGTGAGTTGCACTGAAAAACTTAGAATATAAGAAACGCACAGTGTAATACATAGTATATGAGTGAGTTGCACTGAAAAACTTAGAGTATAAGAAGCGCACAGTGTAGTACGTAGTATATGAGTGAGTTGCACTGAAAAACTTAGAATATAAGAAACGCACAGTGTAGTACATAGTATTTGAGTGAGTTGCACTGAAAAACTTAGAATATAAGAAACGCACAGTGTAGTACATAGTATATGAGTGAGTTGCACTGAAAAACTTAGAATATAAGAAACGCACAGTGTAGTACATAGTATATGAGTGAGTTGCACTGAAAAACTTAGAATATAAGAAACGCACAGTGTAGTACATAGTATATGAGTGAGTTGCACTGAAAAACTTAGAATATAAGAAACGCACAGTGTAGTACATAGTATATGAGTGAGTTGCACTGAAAAACTTAGAATATAAGAAACGCATAGTGTAGTACATAGTATATGAGTGAGTTGCACTGAAAAACTTAGAATTTACTGAAAAACCGGCATTACACGAAATGCACAGTGTAGTACATAGTATATGAGTGAGTTGCACTGAAAAACTTAGAATATAAGAAACGCACAGTGTAATACATAGTATATGAGTGAGTTGCACTGAAAAACTTAGAGTATAAGAAGCGCACAGTGTAGTACGTAGTATATGAGTGAGTTGCACTGAAAAACTTAGAATATAAGAAACGCACAGTGTAGTACATAGTATATGAGTGAGTTGCACTGAAAAACTTAGAATATAAGAAACGCACAGTGTAGTACATAGTATATGAGTGAGTTGCACTGAAAAACTTAGAATATAAGAAACGCACAGTGTAGTACATAGTATATGAGTGAGTTGCACTGAAAAACTTAGAATATAAGACACGCACAGTGTAGTACATAGTATATGAGTGAGTTGCACTGAAAAACTTAGAATATAAGAAACGGACAGTGTAGTACATAGTATATGAGTGAGTTGCACTGAAAAACTTAGAATATAAGAAACGCACAGTGTAGTACATAGTATATGAGTGAGGTGCACTGAAAAACTTAGAATATAAGAAACGAACAGTGTAGTACATAGTATATGAGTGAGTTGCACTGAAAAACTTAGAATATAAGAAACGCACAGAGTAGTACATAGTATATGAGTGAGTTGCACTGAAAAACTTAGAATATAAGAAACGCACAGTGTAGTACATAGTATATGAGTGAGTTGCACTGAAAAACTTAGAATTTACAGAAAAACCAGCATTACACGAAATGCACAATGTAGTACATAGTATATGAGTGAGTTGCACTGAAAAACTTAGAATATAAGAAACGCACAGTGTAGTACATAGTATATGAGTGAGTTGCACTGAAAAACTTAGAATATAAGAAACGCACAGTGTAGTACATAGTATATGAGTGAGTTGCACTGAAAAACTTAGAATATAAGAAACGCAAAGTTTAGTACATAGTATATGAGTGAGTTGCACTGAAAAACTAAGAATATAAGAAACGCACAGTGTAGTACATAGTATATGAGTGAGTTGCACTGAAAAACTTAGAATATAAGAAACGCACAGTGTAGTACATAGTATATGAGTGAGTTGCACTGAAAAACTTAGAATATAAGAAACGCACATTGTAGTACATAGTATATGAGTGAGTTGCACTGAAAAACTTAGAATATAAGAAATGCACATTGTAGTACATAGTATATGAGTGAGTTGCACTGAAAAACTTAGAATATAAGAAACGCACAGTGTAGTACATAGTATATGAGTGAGTTGCACTGAAAAACTAAGAATATAAGAAACGCACAGTATAGTACATAGTATATGAGTGAGTTGCACTGAAAAACTTAGAATATAAGAAACGCACAGTGTAGTACATAGTATATGAGTGAGTTGCACTGAAAAACTTAGAATATAAGAAACGCACAGTGTAGTACATAGTATATGAGTGAGTTGCACTGAAAAACTTAGAATATAAGAAACGCACAGTGTAGTACATAGTATATGAGTGAGTTGCACTGAAAAACTTAGAATATAAGAAACGCACAGTGTAGTACATAGTATATGAGTGAGTTGCACTGAAAAACTTAGAATATAAGAAACGCACAGTGTAGTACATAGTATATGAGTGAGTTGCACTGAAAAACTTAGAATATAAGAAACGCACAGTGTAGTACATAGTATATGAGTGAGTTGCACTGAAAAACTTAGAATATAAGAAACGCACATTGTAGTACATAGTATATGAGTGAGTTGCACTGAAAAACTTAGAATATAAGAAACGCACAGTGTAGTACATAGTATATGAGTGAGTTGCACTGAAAAACTTAGAATATAAGAAACGCACAGTGTAGTACATCGTATATGAGTTGCACTGAAAAACTTAGAATATAAGAAACGCACAGTGTAGTACATAGTATATGAGTGAGTTGCACTGAAAAACTGAGAATATAAGAAACGCACAGTGTAGTACATAGTATATGAGTGAGTTGCACTGAAAAACTTAGAATATAAGAAACGCACAGTGTAGTACATAGTATATGAGTGAGTTGCACTGAAAAACTTAGAATATAAGAAACGCATAGTGTAGTACATAGTATATGAGTGAGTTGCACTGAAAAACTTAGAATTTACTGAAAAACCGGCATTACACGAAATGCACAGTGTAGTACATAGTATATGAGTGAGTTGCACTGAAAAACTTGAATATAAGAAACGCACAGTGTAATACATAGTATATGAGTGAGTTGCACTGAAAAACTTAGAGTATAAGAAGCGCACAGTGTAGTACGTAGTATATGAGTGAGTTGCACTGAAAAACTTAGAATATAAGAAACGCACAGTGTAGTACATAGTATTTGAGTGAGTTGCACTGAAAAACTTAGAATATAAGAAACGCACAGTGTAGTACATAGTATATGAGTGAGTTGCACTGAAAAACTTAGAATATAAGAAACGCACAGTGTAGTACATAGTATATGAGTGAGTTGCACTGAAAAACTTAGAATATAAGAAACGCACAGTGTAGTACATAGTATATGAGTGAGTTGCACTGAAAAACTTAGAATATAAGAAACGCACAGTGTAGTACATAGTATATGAGTGAGTTGCACTGAAAAACTTAGAATATAAGAAACGCATAGTGTAGTACATAGTATATGAGTGAGTTGCACTGAAAAACTTAGAATTTACTGAAAAACCGGCATTACACGAAATGCACAGTGTAGTACATAGTATATGAGTGAGTTGCACTGAAAAACTTAGAATATAAGAAACGCAAAGTGTAATACATAGTATATGAGTGAGTTGCACTGAAAAACTTAGAGTATAAGAAGCGCACAGTGTAGTACGTAGTATATGAGTGAGTTGCACTGAAAAACTTAGAATATAAGAAACGCACAGTGTAGTACATAGTATATGAGTGAGTTGCACTGAAAAACTTAGAATATAAGAAACGCACAGTGTAGTACATAGTATATGAGTGAGTTGCACTGAAAAACTTAGAATATAAGAAACGCACAGTGTAGTACATAGTATATGAGTGAGTTGCACTGAAAAACTTAGAATATAAGAAACGCACATTGTAGTACATAGTATATGAGTGAGTTGCACTGAAAAACTTAGAATATAAGAAACGCACAGTGTAGTACATAGTATATGAGTGAGTTGCACTGAAAACTTAGAATATAAGAAACGCACAGTGTAGTACATAGTATATGAGTGAGTTGCAGTGAAAAACTTAGAATATAAGAAACGCACAGTGTAGTACATAGTATATGAGTGAGTTGCACTGAAAAACTTAGAATATAAGAAACGCACAGTGTAGTACATAGTATATGAGTGAGTTGCACTGAAAAACTTAGAATATAAGAAACGCACAGTGTAGTACATAGTATATGAGTGAGTTGCACTGAAAAACTTAGAATATAAGAAACGCACATTGTAGTACATAGTATATGAGTGAGTTGCACTGAAAAACTTAGAATTTACTGAAAAACCGGCATTACACGAAATGCAAAGTGTAGTACATAGTATATGAGTGAGTTGCACTGAAAAACTTAGAATATAAGAAACGCACAGTGTAATACATAGTATATGAGTGAGTTGCACTGAAAAACTTAGAGTATAAGAAGCGCACAGTGTAGTACGTAGTATATGAGTGAGTTGCACTGAAAAACTTAGAATATAAGAAACGCACAGTGTAGTACATAGTATATGAGTGAGTTGCACTGAAAAACTTAGAATATAAGAAACGCACAGTGTAGTACATAGTATATGAGTGAGTTGCACTGAAAAACTTAGAATATAAGAAACGCACATTGTAGTACATAGTATATGAGTGAGTTGCACTGAAAAACTTAGAATTTACTGAAAAACCGGCATTACACGAAATGCACAGTGTAGTACATAGTATATGAGTGAGTTGCACTGAAAAACTTAGAATATAAGAAACGCACAGTGTAATACATAGTATATGAGTGAGTTGCACTGAAAAACTTAGAGTATAAGAACGCACAGTGTAGTACATAGTATATGAGTGAGTTGCACTGAAAAACTTAGAATATAAGAAACGCACAGTGTAGTACATAGTATATGAGTGAGTTGCACTGAAAAACTTAGAATATAAGAAACGCACAGTGTAGTACATAGTATATGAGTGAGTTGCACTGAAAAACTTAGAATATAAGAAACGCACAGTGTAGTACATAGTATATGAGTGAGTTGCACTGAAAAACTAAGAATATAAGAAACGCACAGTATAGTACATAGTATATGAGTGAGTTGCACTGAAAAACTTAGAATATAAGAAACGCACAGTGTAGTACATAGTATATGAGTGAGTTGCACTGAAAAACTTAGAATATAAGAAACGCACAGTGTAGTACATAGTATATGAGTGAGGTGCACTGAAAAACTTAGAATATAAGAAACGCACAGTGTAGTACATAGTATATGAGTGAGTTGCACTGAAAAACTTAGAATATAAGAAACGCACATTGTAGTACATAGTATATGAGTGAGTTGCACTGAAAAAATTAGAATATAAGAAACGCACAGTGCAGTACATAGTATATGAGTGAGTTGCACTGAAAAACTTAGAATATAAGAAACGCACAGTGCAGTACATAGTATATGAGTGAGTTGCACTGAAAAACTTAGAATATAAGAAACGCACAGTGTAGTACATAGTATATGAGTGAGTTGCACTGAAAAACTTAGAATATAAGAAACGCACAGTGTAGTACATAGTATATGAGTGAGTTGCACTGAAAAACTTAGAATATAAGAAACGCACAGTGTAGTACATAGTATATGAGTGAGTTGCACTGAAAAACTTAGAATATAAGAATTGCACAGTGTAGTACATAGTATATGAGTGAGTTGCACTGAAAAACTTAGAATATAAGAAACGCACAGTGTAGTACATAGTATATGAGTGAGTTGCACTGAAAAACTTAGAATATAAGAAACGCACATTGTAGTACATAGTATATGAGTGAGTTGCACTGTAAAACTTAGAATATAAGAAACGCACAGTGTAGTACATAGTATATGAGTGAGTTGCACTGAAAAACTTAGAATATAAGAAACGCACAGTGTAGTACATAGTATATGAGTGAGTTGCACTGAAAAACTTAGAATTTACAGAAAAACCAGCATTACACGAAATGCACAGTGTAGTACATAGTATATGAGTGAGTTGCACTGAAAAACTTAGAATATAAGAAACGCACAGTGTAGTACATCGTATATGAGTGAGTTGCACTGAAAAACTTAGAATATAAGAAACGCACAGTGTAGTACATAGTATATGAGTGAGTTGCACTGAAAAACTTAGAATATAAGAAACGCACAGTGTAGTACATAGTATATGAGTGAGTTGCACTGAAAAACTTAGAATATAAGAAACGCACAGTGTAGTACATAGTATATGAGTGAGTTGCACTGAAAAACTTAGAATATAAGAAACGCATAGTGTATTACATAGTATATGAGTGAGTTGCAGTGAAAAACTTAGAATATAAGAAACGCACAGTGTAATACATAGTATATGAGTGAGTTGCACTGAAAAACTTAGAGTATAAGAAGCGCACAGTGTAGTACGTAGTATATGAGTGAGTTGCACTGAAAAACTTAGAATATAAGAAACGCACAGTGTAGTACATAGTATATGAGTGAGTTGCACTGAAAAACTTAGAATATAAGAAACGCACAGTGTAGTACATAGTATATGAGTGAGTTGCACTGAAAAACTTAGAATATAAGAAACGCACATTGTAGTACATAGTATATGAGTGAGTTGCACTGAAAAACTTAGAATTTACTGAAAAACCGGCATTACACGAAATGCACAGTGTAGTACATAGTATATGAGTGAGTTGCACTGAAAAACTTAGAATATAAGAAACGCACAGTGTAATACATAGTATATGAGTGAGTTGCACTGAAAAACTTAGAGTATAAGAAACGCACAGTGTAGTACATAGTATATGAGTGAGTTGCACTGAAAAACTTAGAATATAAGAAACGCACAGTGTAGTACATAGTATATGAGTGAGTTGCACTGAAAAACTTAGAATATAAGAAACGCACAGTGTAGTACATAGTATATGAGTGAGTTGCACTGAAAAACTTAGAATATAAGAAACGCACAGTGTAGTACATAGTATATGAGTGAGTTGCACTGAAAAACTAAGAATATAAGAAACGCACAGTATAGTACATAGTATATGAGTGAGTTGCACTGAAATCTTAGAATATAAGAAACGGACAGTGTAGTACATAGTATATGAGTGAGTTGCACTGAAAAACTTAGAATATAAGAAACGCACAGTGTAGTACATAGTATATGAGTGAGGTGCACTGAAAAACTTAGAATATAAGAAACGCACAGTGTAGTACATAGTATATGAGTGAGTTGCACTGAAAAACTTAGAATATAAGAAACGCACAGTGTAGTACATAGTATATGAGTGAGTTGCACTGAAAAACTTAGAATATAAGAAACGCACAGTGCAGTACATAGTATATGAGTGAGTTGCACTGAAAAACTTAGAATATAAGAAACGCACAGTGCAGTACATAGTATATGAGTGAGTTGCACTGAAAAACTTAGAATATAAGAAACGCACAGTGTAGTACATAGTATATGAGTGAGTTGCACTGAAAAACTTAGAATATAAGAAACGCACATTGTAGTACATAGTATATGAGTGAGTTGCACTGAAAAACTTAGAATATAAGAAACGCACAGTGTAGTACATAGTATATGAGTGAGTTGCACTGAAAAACTTAGAATATAAGAAACGCACAGTGTAGTACATAGTATATGAGTGAGTTGCACTGAAAAACTTAGAATATAAGAAACGCACAGTGTAGTACATAGTATATGAGTGAGTTGCACTGAAAAACTTAGAATATAAGAAACGCACATTGTAGTACATAGTATATGAGTGAGTTGCACTGTAAAACTTAGAATATAAGAAACGCACAGTGTAGTACATAGTATATGAGTGAGTTGCACTAAAAAACTTAGAATATAAGAAACGCACAGTGTAGTACATAGTATATGAGTGAGTTGCACTGAAAAACTTAGAATTTACAGAAAAACCAGCATTACACGAAATGCACAGTGTAGTACATAGTATATGAGTGAGTTGCACTGAAAAACTTAGAATATAAGAAACGCACAGTGTAGTACATCGTATATGAGTGAGTTGCACTGAAAAACTTAGAATATAAGAAACGCACAGTGTAGTACATAGTATATGAGTGAGTTGCACTGAAAAACTTAGAATATAAGAAACGCACAGTGTAGTACATAGTATATGAGTGAGTTGCACTGAAAAACTTAGAATATAAGAAACGCACAGTGTAGTACATAGTATATGAGTGAGTTGCACTGAAAAACTTAGAATTTACTGAAAAACCGGCATTACACGAAATGCAAAGTGTAGTACATAGTATATGAGTGAGTTGCACTGAAAAACTTAGAATATAAGAAACGCACAGTGTAATACATAGTATATGAGTGAGTTGCACTGAAAAACTTAGAGTATAAGAAGCGCACAGTGTAGTACGTAGTATATGAGTGAGTTGCACTGAAAAACTTAGAATATAAGAAACGCACAGTGTAGTACATAGTATATGAGTGAGTTGCACTGAAAAACTTAGAATATAAGAAACGCACAGTGTAGTACATAGTATATGAGTGAGTTGCACTGAAAAACTTAGAATATAAGAAACGCACATTGTAGTACATAGTATATGAGTGAGTTGCACTGAAAAACTTAGAATTTACTGAAAAACCGGCATTACACGAAATGCACAGTGTAGTACATAGTATATGAGTGAGTTGCACTGAAAAACTTAGAATATAAGAAACGCACAGTGTAATACATAGTATATGAGTGAGTTGCACTGAAAAACTTAGAGTATAAGAAACGCACAGTGTAGTACATAGTATATGAGTGAGTTGCACTGAAAAACTTAGAATATAAGAAATGCACAGTGTAGTACATAGTATATGAGTGAGTTGCACTGAAAAACTTAGAATATAAGAAACGCACAGTGTAGTACATAGTATATGAGTGAGTTGCACTGAAAAACTTAGAATATAAGAAACGCACAGTGTAGTACATAGTATATGAGTGAGTTGCACTGAAAAACTAAGAATATAAGAAACGCACAGTATAGTACATAGTATATGAGTGAGTTGCTCTGAAAAACTTAGAATATAAGAAACGGACAGTGTAGTACATAGTATATGAGTGAGTTGCACTGAAAAACTTAGAATATAAGAAACGCACAGTGTAGTACATAGTATATGAGTGAGGTGCACTGAAAAACTTAGAATATAAGAAACGCACAGTGTAGTACATAGTATATGAGTGAGTTGCACTGAAAAACTTAGAATATAAGAAACGCACAGTGTAGTACATAGTATATGAGTGAGTTGCACTGAAAAACTTAGAATATAAGAAACGCACAGTGCAGTACATAGTATATGAGTGAGTTGCACTGAAAAACTTAGAATATAAGAAACGCACAGTGCAGTACATAGTATATGAGTGAGTTGCACTGAAAAACTTAGAATATAAGAAACGCACAGTGTAGTACATAGTATATGAGTGAGTTGCACTGAAAAACTTAGAATATAAGAAACGCACAGTGTAGTACATAGTATATGAGTGAGTTGCACTGAAAAACTTAGAATATAAGAAACGCACAGTGTAGTACATAGTATATGAGTGAGTTGCACTGAAAAACTTAGAATATAAGAAACGCACAGTGTAGTACATAGTATATGAGTGAGTTGCACTGAAAAACTTAGAATATAAGAAACGCACAGTGTAGTACATAGTATATGAGTGAGTTGCACTGAAAAACTTAGAATATAAGAAACGCACATTGTAGTACATAGTATATGAGTGAGTTGCACTGTAAAACTTAGAATATAAGAAACGCACAGTGTAGTACATAGTATATGAGTGAGTTGCACTAAAAAACTTAGAATATAAGAAACGCACAGTGTAGTACATAGTATATGAGTGAGTTGCACTGAAAAACTTAGAATTTACAGAAAAAGCAGCATTACACGAAATGCACAGTGTAGTACATAGTATATGAGTGAGTTGCACTGAAAAACTTAGAATATAAGAAACGCACAGTGTAGTACATCGTATATGAGTGAGTTGCACTGAAAAACTTAGAATATAAGAAACGCACAGTGTAGTACATAGTATATGAGTGAGTTGCACTGAAAAACTTAGAATATAAGAAACGCACAGTGTAGTACATAGTATATGAGTGAGTTGCACTGAAAAACTTAGAATATAAGAAACGCACAGTGTAGTACATAGTATATGAGTGAGTTGCACTGAAAAACTTAGAATATAAGAAACGCATAGTGTAGTACATAGTATATGAGTGAGTTGCACTGAAAAACTTAGAATTTACTGAAAAACCGGCATTACACGAAATGCACAGTGTAGTACATAGTATATGAGTGAGTTGCACTGAAAAACTTAGAATATAAGAAACGCACAGTGTAATACATAGTATATGAGTGAGTTGCACTGAAAAACTTAGAGTATAAGAAGCGCACAGTGTAGTACGTAGTATATGAGTGAGTTGCACTGAAAAACTTAGAATATAAGAAACGCACAGTGTAGTACATAGTATATGAGTGAGTTGCACTGAAAAACTTAGAATATAAGAAACGCACAGTGTAGTACATAGTATATGAGTGAGTTGCACTGAAAAACTTAGAATATAAGAAACGCACAGTGTAGTACATAGTATATGAGTGAGTTGCACTGAAAAACTAAGAATATAAGAAACGCACAGTATAGTACATAGTATATGAGTGAGTTGCACTGAAAAACTTAGAATATAAGAAACGGACAGTGTAGTACATAGTATATGAGTGAGTTGCACTGAAAAACTTAGAATATAAGAAACGCACAGTGTAGTACATAGTATATGAGTGAGGTGCACTGAAAAACTTAGAATATAAGAAACGCACAGTGTAGTACATAGTATATGAGTGAGTTGCACTGAAAAACTTAGAATATAAGAAACGCACAGTGTAGTACATAGTATATGAGTGAGTTGCACTGAAAAACTTAGAATATAAGAAACGCACAGTGTAGTACATAGTATATGAGTGAGTTGCACTGAAAAACTTAGAATATAAGAAACGCACATTGTAGTACATAGTATATGAGTGAGTTGCACTGAAAAACTTAGAATATAAGAAACGCACATTGTAGTACATAGTATATGAGTGAGTTGCACTGAAAAACTTAGAATATAAGAAACGCACAGTGTAGTACATAGTATATGAGTGAGTTGCACTGAAAAACTTAGAATATAAGAAACGCACAGTGTAGTACATAGTATATGAGTGAGTTGCAGTGAAAAACTTAGAATATAAGAAACGCACAGTGTAGTACATAGTATATGAGTGAGTTGCACTGAAAAACTTAGAATATAAGAAACGCACAGTGTAGTACATAGTATATGAGTGAGTTGCACTGAAAAACTAAGAATATAAGAAACACACAGTGTAGTACATAGTATATGAGTGAGTTGCACTGAAAAACTTAGAATATAAGAAACGCACAGTGTAGTACATAGTATATGAGTGAGTTGCACTGAAAAACTTAGAATATAAGAAACGCACAGTGTAGTACATAGTATATGAGTGAGTTGCACTGAAAAACTTAGAATATAAGAAACGCACAGTGTAGTACATAGTATATGAGTGAGTTGCAGTGAAAAACTTAGAATATAAGAAACGCACAGTGTAGTACATAGTATATGAGTGAGTTGCACTGAAAAACTTAGAATATAAGAAACGCACAGTGTAGTACATAGTATATGAGTGAGTTGCACTGAAAAACTAAGAATATAAGAAACGCACAGTGTAGTACATAGTATATGAGTGAGTTGCACTGAAAAACTTAAATATAAGAAACGCACAGTGTAGTACATAGTATATGAGTGAGTTGCACTGAAAAACTTAGAATATAAGAAACGCACAGTGTAGTACATAGTATATGAGTGAGTTGCACTGAAAAACTTAGAATATAAGAAACGCACAGTGTAGTACATAGTATATGAGTGAGTTGCACTGAAAAACTTAGAATATAAGAAACGCACAGTGTAGTACATAGTATATGAGTGAGTTGCACTGAAAAACTTAGAATATAAGAAACGCATAGTGTAGTACATAGTATATGAGTGAGTTGCACTGAAAAACTTAGAATTTACTGAAAAACCGGCATTACACGAAATGCACAGTGTAGTACATAGTATATGAGTGAGTTGCACTGAAAAACTTAGAATATAAGAAACGCACAGTGTAGTACATAGTATATGAGTGAGCTGCACTGAAAAACTTAGAATATAAGAAACGCACATTGTAGCACATAGTATATGAGTGAGTTGCACTGAAAAACTTAGAATATAAGAAACGCACATTGTAGTACATAGTATATGAGTGAGTTACACTGAAAAACTTAGAATATAAGAAACGCACAGTGTAGTACATAGTATATGAGTGAGTTGCACTGAAAAACTTAGAATATAAGAAACGCACAGTGTAGTACATAGTATATGAGTGAGTTGCACTGAAAAACTTAGAATATAAGAAACGCACAGTGTAGTACATAGTATATGAGTGAGTTGCACTGAAAAACTTAGAATATAAGAAACGCACAGTGTAGTACATAGTATATGAGTGAGTTGCACTGAAAAACTTAGAATATAAGAAACGCACAGTGTAGTACATAGTATATGAGTGAGTTGCACTGAAAAACTTAGAATATAAGAAACGCACAGTGTAGTACATAGTATATGAGTGAGTTGCACTGAAAAACTTAGAATATAAGAAACGCACATTGTAGTACATAGTATATGAGTGAGTTGCACTGAAAAACTTAGAATATAAGAAACAAACAGTGTAGTACATAGTATATGAGTGAGTTGCACTGAAAAACTTAGAATATAAGAAACGCACAGTGTAGTACATAGTATATGAGTGAGTTGCACTGAAAAACTTAGAATATAAGAAACGCACAGTGTAGTACATAGTATATGAGTGAGTTGCACTGAAAAACTTATAATTTACAGAAAAACCAGCATTACACGAAATGCACAGTGTAGTACATAGTATATGAGTGAGTTGCACTGAAAAACTTAGAATATAAGAAACGCACAGTGTAGTACATAGTATATGAGTGAGTTGCACTGAAAAACTTAGAATATAAGAAACGCACATTGTAGTACATAGTATATGAGTGAGTTGCACTGAAAAACTTAGAATATAAGAAACGCACATTGTAGTACATAGTATATGAGTGAGTTGCACTGAAAAACTTAGAATATAAGAAACGCACAGTGTAGTACATAGTATATGAGTGAGTTGCACTGAAAAACTTAGAATATAAGAAACGCACAGTGTAGTACATAGTATATGAGTGAGTTGCACTGAAAAACTTAGAATATAAGAAATGCACAGTGTAGTACATAGTATATGAGTGAGTTGCAGTGAAAAACTTAGAATATAAGAAACGCACAGTGTAGTACATAGTATATGAGTGAGTTGCACTGAAAAACTTAGAATATAAGAAACGCACATTGTAGTACATAGTATATGAGTGAGTTGCACTGAAAAACTTAGAATATAAGAAACGCACAGTGTAGTACATAGTATATGAGTGAGTTGCACTGAAAAACTTAGAATATAAGAAACGCACAGTGTAGTACATAGTATATGAGTGAGTTGCACTGAAAAACTTAGAATATAAGAAACGCACAGTGTAGTACATAGTATATGAGTGAGTTGCACTGAAAAACTTATAATTTACAGAAAAACCAGCATTACACGAAATGCACAGTGTAGTACATAGTATATGAGTGAGTTGCACTGAAAAACTTAGAATATAAGAAACGCACAGTGTAGTACATAGTATATGAGTGAGTTGCACTGAAAAACTTAGAATATAAGAAACGCACATTGTAGTACATAGTATATGAGTGAGTTGCACTGAAAAACTTAGAATATAAGAAACGCACATTGTAGTACATAGTATATGAGTGAGTTGCACTGAAAAACTTAGAATATAAGAAACGCACATTGTAGTACATAGTATATGAGTGAGTTGCACTGAAAAACTTAGAATATAAGAAACGCACAGTGTAGTACATAGTATATGAGTGAGGTGCACTGAAAAACTTAGAATATAAGAAACGCACAGTGTAGTACATAGTATATGAGTGAGTTGCACTGAAAAACTTAGAATATAAGAAACGCACAGTGTAGTACATAGTATATGAGTGAGTTGCACTGAAAAACTTAGAATATAAGAAACGCACAGTGTAGTACATAGTATATGAGTGAGTTGCACTGAAAAACTTAGAATATAAGAAACGCACAGTGTAGTACATAGTATATGAGTGAGTTGCACTGAAAAACTTAGAATATAAGAAACGCACAGTGTAGTACATAGTATATGAGTGAGTTGCACTGAAAAACTTAGAATATAAGAAACGCACAGTGTAGTACATAGTATATGAGTGAGTTGCACTGAAAAACTTAGAATATAAGAAACGCACAGTGTAGTACATAGTATATGAGTGAGTTGCACTGAAAAACTTAGAATATAAGAAACGCACATTGTAGTACATAGTATATGAGTGAGTTGCACTGAAAAACTTAGAATATAAGAAACAAACAGTGTAGTACATAGTATATGAGTGAGTTGCACTGAAAAACTTAGAATATAAGAAACGCACAGTGTAGTACATAGTATATGAGTGAGTTGCACTGAAAAACTTAGAATATAAGAAACGCACAGTGTAGTACATAGTATATGAGTGAGTTGCACTGAAAAACTTATAATTTACAGAAAAACCAGCATTACACGAAATGCACAGTGTAGTACATAGTATATGAGTGAGTTGCACTGAAAAACTTAGAATATAAGAAACGCACAGTGTAGTACATAGTATATGAGTGAGTTGCACTGAAAAACTTAGAATATAAGAAACGCACATTGTAGTACATAGTATATGAGTGAGTTGCACTGAAAAACTTAGAATATAAGAAACGCACATTGTAGTACATAGTATATGAGTGAGTTGCACTGAAAAACTTAGAATATAAGAAACGCACAGTGTAGTACATAGTATATGAGTGAGTTGCACTGAAAAACTTAGAATATAAGAAACGCACAGTGTAGTACATAGTATATGAGTGAGTTGCACTGAAAAACTTAGAATATAAGAAATGCACAGTGTAGTACATAGTATATGAGTGAGTTGCACTGAAAAACTTAGAATATAAGAAACGCACAGTGTAGTACATAGTATATGAGTGAGTTGCACTGAAAAACTTAGAATATAAGAAACGCACATTGTAGTACATAGTATATGAGTGAGTTGCACTGAAAAACTTAGAATATAAGAAACGCACAGTGTAGTACATAGTATATGAGTGAGTTGCACTGAAAAACTTAGAATATAAGAAACGCACAGTGTAGTACATAGTATATGAGTGAGTTGCACTGAAAAACTTAGAATATAAGAAACGCACAGTGTAGTACATAGTATATGAGTGAGTTGCACTGAAAAACTTATAATTTACAGAAAAACCAGCATTACACGAAATGCACAGTGTAGTACATAGTATATGAGTGAGTTGCACTGAAAAACTTAGAATATAAGAAACGCACAGTGTAGTACATAGTATATGAGTGAGTTGCACTGAAAAACTTAGAATATAAGAAACGCACATTGTAGTACATAGTATATGAGTGAGTTGCACTGAAAAACTTAGAATATAAGAAACGCACATTGTAGTACATAGTATATGAGTGAGTTGCACTGAAAAACTTAGAATATAAGAAACGCACAGTGTAGTACATAGTATATGAGTGAGTTGCACTGAAAAACTTAGAATATAAGAAACGCACAGTGTAGTACATAGTATATGAGTGAGGTGCACTGAAAAACTTAGAATATAAGAAACGCACAGTGTAGTACATAGTATATGAGTGAGTTGCACTGAAAAACTTAGAATATAAGAAACGCACAGTGTAGTACATAGTATATGAGTGAGTTGCACTGAAAAACTTAGAATATAAGAAACGCACAGTGTAGTACATAGTATATGAGTGAGTTGCACTGAAAAACTTAGAATATAAGAAACGCACAGTGTAGTACATAGTATATGAGTGAGTTGCACTGAAAAACTTAGAATATAAGAAACGCACATTGTAGTACATAGTATATGAGTGAGTTGCACTGAAAAACTTAGAATATAAGAAACGCACAGTGTAGTACATAGTATATGAGTGAGTTGCACTGAAAAACTTAGAATATAAGAAACGCACAGTGTAGTACATAGGATATGTGTGAGTTGCAGTGAAAAACTTAGAATATAAGAAACGCACAGTGTAGTACATAGTATATGAGTGAGTTGCACTGAAAAACTTAGAATATAAGAAACGCAAAGTTTAGTACATAGTATATGAGTGAGTTGCACTGAAAAACTAAGAATATAAGAAACGCACAGTGTAGTACATAGTATATGAGTGAGTTGCACTGAAAAACTTAGAATATAAGAAACGCACAGTGTAGTACATAGTATATGAGTGAGTTGCACTGAAAAACTTAGAATATAAGAAACGCACAGTGTAGTACATAGTATATGAGTGAGTTGCACTGAAAAACTTATAATTTACAGAAAAACCAGCATTACACGAAATGCACAGTGTAGTACATAGTATATGAGTGAGTTGCACTGAAAAACTTAGAATATAAGAAACGCACAGTGTAGTACATAGTATATGAGTGAGTTGCACTGAAAAACTTAGAATATAAGAAACGCACATTGTAGTACATAGTATATGAGTGAGTTGCACTGAAAAACTTAGAATATAAGAAACGCACATTGTAGTACATAGTATATGAGTGAGTTGCACTGAAAAACTTAGAATATAAGAAACGCACAGTGTAGTACATAGTATATGAGTGAGTTGCACTGAAAAACTTAGAATATAAGAAACGCACAGTGTAGTACATAGTATATGAGTGAGTTGCACTGAAAAACTTAGAATATAAGAAATGCACAGTGTAGTACATAGTATATGAGTGAGTTGCACTGAAAAACTTAGAATATAAGAAACGCACAGTGTAGTACATAGTATATGAGTGAGTTGCACTGAAAAACTTAGAATATAAGAAACGCACATTGTAGTACATAGTATATGAGTGAGTTGCACTGAAAAACTTAGAATATAAGAAACGCACAGTGTAGTACATAGTATATGAGTGAGTTGCACTGAAAAACTTAGAATATAAGAAACGCACAGTGTAGTACATAGTATATGAGTGAGTTGCACTGAAAAACTTAGAATATAAGAAACGCACAGTGTAGTACATAGTATATGAGTGAGTTGCACTGAAAAACTTATAATTTACAGAAAAACCAGCATTACACGAAATGCACAGTGTAGTACATAGTATATGAGTGAGTTGCACTGAAAAACTTAGAATATAAGAAACGCACAGTGTAGTACATAGTATATGAGTGAGTTGCACTGAAAAACTTAGAATATAAGAAACGCACATTGTAGTACATAGTATATGAGTGAGTTGCACTGAAAAACTTAGAATATAAGAAACGCACATTGTAGTACATAGTATATGAGTGAGTTGCACTGAAAAACTTAGAATATAAGAAACGCACAGTGTAGTACATAGTATATGAGTGAGTTGCACTGAAAAACTTAGAATATAAGAAACGCACAGTGTAGTACATAGTATATGAGTGAGGTGCACTGAAAAACTTAGAATATAAGAAACGCACAGTGTAGTACATAGTATATGAGTGAGTTGCACTGAAAAACTTAGAATATAAGAAACGCACAGTGTAGTACATAGTATATGAGTGAGTTGCACTGAAAAACTTAGAATATAAGAAACGCACAGTGTAGTACATAGTATATGAGTGAGTTGCACTGAAAAACTTAGAATATAAGAAACGCACAGTGTAGTACATAGTATATGAGTGAGTTGCACTGAAAAACTTAGAATATAAGAAACGCACATTGTAGTACATAGTATATGAGTGAGTTGCACTGAAAAACTTAGAATATAAGAAACGCACAGTGTAGTACATAGTATATGAGTGAGTTGCACTGAAAAACTTAGAATATAAGAAACGCACAGTGTAGTACATAGGATATGTGTGAGTTGCAGTGAAAAACTTAGAATATAAGAAACGCACAGTGTAGTACATAGTATATGAGTGAGTTGCACTGAAAAACTTAGAATATAAGAAACGCAAAGTTTAGTACATAGTATATGAGTGAGTTGCACTGAAAAACTAAGAATATAAGAAACGCACAGTGTAGTACATAGTATATGAGTGAGTTGCACTGAAAAACTTAGAATATAAGAAACGCACAGTGTAGTACATAGTATATGAGTGAGTTGCACTGAAAAACTTAGAATATAAGAAACGCACATTGTAGTACATAGTATATGAGTGAGTTGCACTGAAAAACTTAGAATATAAGAAACGCACAGTGTAGTACATAGTATATGAGTGAGTTGCACTGAGAAACTAAGAATATAAGAAACGCACAGTATAGTACATAGTATATGAGTGAGTTGCACTGAAAAACTTAGAATATAAGAAACGCACAGTGTAGTACATAGTATATGAGTGAGTTGCACTGAAAAACTTAGAATATAAGAAACGCACAGTGTAGTACATAGTATATGAGTGAGTTGCACTGAAAAACTTAGAATATAAGAAACGCACAGTGTAGTACATAGTATATGAGTGAGTTGCACTGAAAAACTTAGAATATAAGAAACGCACAGTGTAGTACATAGTATATGAGTGAGTTGCACTGAAAAACTTAGAATATAAGAAACGCACAGTGTAGTACATAGTATATGAGTGAGTTGCACTGAAAAACTTAGAATATAAGAAACGCACAGTGTAGTACATAGTATATGAGTGAGTTGCACTGAAAAACTTAGAATTTACAGAAAAACCAGCATTACACGAAATGCACAGTGTAGTACATAGTATATGAGTGAGTTGCACTGAAAAACTTAGAATATAAGAAACGCACAGTGTAGTACATCGTATATGAGTGAGTTGCACTGAAAAACTTAGAATATAAGAAACGCACAGTGTAGTACATAGTATATGAGTGAGTTGCACTGAAAAACATAGAATATAAGAAACGCACAGTGTAGTACATAGTATATGAGTGAGTTGCACTGAAAAACTTAGAATATAAGAAACGCACAGTGTAATACATAGTATATGAGTGAGTTGCACTGAAAAACTTAGAGTATAAGAAGCGCACAGTGTAGTACGTAGTATATGAGTGAGTTGCACTGAAAAACTTAGAATATAAGAAACGCACAGTGTAGTACATAGTATATGAGTGAGTTGCACTGAAAAACTTAGAATATAAGAAACGCACAGTGTAGTACATAGTATATGAGTGAGTTGCACTGAAAAACTTAGAATATAAGAAACGCACAGTGTAGTACATAGTATATGAGTGAGTTGCACTGAAAAACTAAGAATATAAGAAACGCACAGTGTAGTACATAGTATATGAGTTGCACTGAAAAACTTAGAATATAAGAAACGCACAGTGTAGTACATAGTATATGAGTGAGTTGCACTGAAAAACTTAGAATATAAGAAACGCACAGTGTAGTACATAGTATATGAGTGAGTTGCACTGAAAAACTTAGAATATAAGAAATGCACAGTGTAGTACATAGTATATGAGTGAGTTGCACTGAAAAACTTCGAATATAAGAAACGCACAGTGTAGTACATAGTATATGAGTGAGTTGCACTGAAAAACTTAGAATATAAGAAACGCATAGTGTAGTACATAGTATATGAGTGAGTTGCACTGAAAAACTTAGAATATAAGAAACGCACATTGTAGTACATAGTATATGAGTGAGTTGCACTGAAAAACTTAGAATATAAGAAACGCACAGTGTAGTACATAGTATATGAGTGAGTTGCACTGAGAAACTAAGAATATAAGAAACGCACAGTATAGTACATAGTATATGAGTGAGTTGCACTGAAAAACTTAGAATATAAGAAACGCACAGTGTAGTACATAGTATATGAGTGAGTTGCACTGAAAAACTTAGAATATAAGAAACGCACAGTGTAGTACATAGTATATGAGTGAGTTGCACTGAAAAACTTAGAATATAAGAAACGCACAGTGTAGTACATAGTATATGAGTGAGTTGCACTGAAAAACTTAGAATATAAGAAACGCACAGTGTAGTACATAGTATATGAGTGAGTTGCACTGAAAAACTTAGAATATAAGAAACGCACAGTGTAGTACATAGTATATGAGTGAGTTGCACTGAAAAACTTAGAATATAAGAAACGCACAGTGTAGTACATAGTATATGAGTGAGTTGCACTGAAAAACTTAGAATTTACAGAAAAACCAGCATTACACGAAATGCACAGTGTAGTACATAGTATATGAGTGAGTTGCACTGAAAAACTTAGAATATAAAAAACGCACAGTGTAGTACATCGTATATGAGTGAGTTGCACTGAAAAACTTAGAATATAAGAAACGCACAGTGTAGTACATAGTATATGAGTGAGTTGCACTGAAAAACATAGAATATAAGAAACGCACAGTGTAGTACATAGTATATGAGTGAGTTGCACTGAAAAACTTAGAATATAAGAAACGCACAGTGTAATACATAGTATATGAGTGAGTTGCACTGAAAAACTTAGAGTATAAGAAGCGCACAGTGTAGTACGTAGTATATGAGTGAGTTGCACTGAAAAACTTAGAATATAAGAAACGCACAGTGTAGTACATAGTATATGAGTGAGTTGCACTGAAAAACTTAGAATATAAGAAACGCACAGTGTAGTACATAGTATATGAGTGAGTTGCACTGAAAAACTTAGAATATAAGAAACGCACAGTGTAGTACATAGTATATGAGTGAGTTGCACTGAAAAACTAAGAATATAAGAAACGCACAGTGTAGTACATAGTATATGAGTTGCACTGAAAAACTTAGAATATAAGAAACGCACAGTGTAGTACATAGTATATGAGTGAGTTGCACTGAAAAACTTAGAATATAAGAAACGCACAGTGTAGTACATAGTATATGAGTGAGTTGCACTGAAAAACTTAGAATATAAGAAATGCACAGTGTAGTACATAGTATATGAGTGAGTTGCACTGAAAAACTTCGAATATAAGAAACGCACAGTGTAGTACATAGTATATGAGTGAGTTGCACTGAAAAACTTAGAATATAAGAAACGCATAGTGTAGTACATAGTATATGAGTGAGTTGCACTGAAAAACATAGAATTTACTGAAAAACCGGCATTACATGAAATGCACAGTGTAGTACATAGTATATGAGTGTGTTGCACTGAAAAACTTAGAATATAAGAAACGCACAGTGTAGTACATAGTATATGAGTGAGTTGCACTGAAAAACTTAGAATATGAGAAACGCACATTGTAGTACATAGTATATGAGTGAGTTGCACTGAAAAACTTAGAATATAAGAAACGCACATTGTAGTACATAGTATATGAGTGAGTTGCACTGAAAAACTTAGAATATAAGAAACGCACAGTGTAGTACATAGTATATGAGTGAGTTGCACTGAAAAACTAAGAATATAAGAAACGCACAGTATAGTACATAGTATATTAGTGAGTTGCACTGAAAAACTTAGAATATAAGAAACGCACAGTGTAGTACATAGTATATGAGTGAGTTGCACTGAAAAACTTAGAATATAAGAAACGCACAGTGTAGTACATAGTATATGAGTGAGTTGCACTGAAAAACTTAGAATATAAGAAACGCACAGTGTAGTACATAGTATATGAGTGAGTTGCACTGAAAAACTTAGAATATAAGAAACGCACAGTGTAGTACATAGTATGAGTGAGTTGCACTGAAAAACTTAGAATATAAGAAACGCACAGTGTAGTACATAGTATATGAGTGAGTTGCACTGAAAAACTTAGAATATAAGAAACGCACATTGTAGTACATAGTATATGAGTGAGTTGCACTGAAAAACTTAGAATATAAGAAACGCACAGTGTAGTACATAGTATATGAGTGAGTTGCACTGAAAAACTTAGAATATAAGAAACGCACAGTGTAGTACATAGTATATGAGTGAGTTGCACTGAAAAACTTAGAATATAAGAAACGCACAGTGTAGTACATAGTATATGAGTGAGTTGCACTGAAAAACTTAGAATATAAGAAACGCACAGTGTAGTACATAGTATATGAGTGAGTTGCACTGAAAAACTTAGAATATAAGAAACGCACAGTGTAGTACATAGTATATGAGTGAGTTGCACTGAAAAACTTAGAATATAAGAAACGCACAGTGTAGTACATAGTATATGAGTGAGTTGCACTGAAAAACTTATAATTTACAGAAAAACCAGCATTACACGAAATGCACAGTGTAGTACATAGTAGTATATGAGTGAGTTGCACTGAAAAACTTAGAATATAAGAAACGCACAGTGTAGTACATAGTATATGAGTGAGTTGCACTGAAAAACTTAGAATATAAGAAACGCACATTGTAGTACATAGTATATGAGTGAGTTGCACTGAAAAACTTAGAATATAAGAAACGCACATTGTAGTACATAGTATATGAGTGAGTTGCACTGAAAAACTTAGAATATAAGAAACGCACAGTGTAGTACATAGTATATGAGTGAGTTGCACTGAAAAACTTAGAATATAAGAAACGCACAGTGTAGTACATAGTATATGAGTGAGGTGCACTGAAAAACTTAGAATATAAGAAACGCACAGTGTAGTACATAGTATATGAGTGAGTTGCACTGAAAAACTTAGAATATAAGAAACGCACAGTGTAGTACATAGTATATGAGTGAGTTGCACTGAAAAACTTAGAATATAAGAAACGCACAGTGTAGTACATAGTATATGAGTGAGTTGCACTGAAAAACTTAGAATATAAGAAACGCACAGTGTAGTACATAGTATATGAGTGAGTTGCACTGAAAAACTTAGAATATAAGAAACGCACATTGTAGTACATAGTATATGAGTGAGTTGCACTGAAAAACTTAGAATATAAGAAACGCACAGTGTAGTACATAGTATATGAGTGAGTTGCACTGAAAAACTTAGAATATAAGAAACGCACAGTGTAGTACATAGTATATGAGTGAGTTGCAGTGAAAAACTTAGAATATAAGAAACGCACAGTGTAGTACATCGTATATGAGTGAGTTGCACTGAAAAACTTAGAATATAAGAAACGCACAGTGTAGTACATAGTATATGAGTGAGTTGCACTGAAAAACATAGAATATAAGAAACGCACAGTGTAGTACATAGTATATGAGTGAGTTGCACTGAAAAACTTAGAATATAAGAAACGCACAGTGTAGTACATAGTATATGAGTGAGTTGCACTGAAAAACTTAGAATATAAGAAACGCACAGTGTAGTACATAGTATATGAGTGAGTTGCACTGAAAAACTAAGAATATAAGAAACGCACAGTGTAGTACATAGTATATGAGTTGCACTGAAAAACTTAGAATATAAGAAACGCACAGTGTAGTACATAGTATATGAGTGAGTTGCACTGAAAAACTTAGAATATAAGAAACGCACAGTGTAGTACATAGTATATGAGTGAGTTGCACTGAAAAACTTAGAATATAAGAAATGCACAGTGTAGTACATAGTATATGAGTGAGTTGCACTGAAAAACTTCGAATATAAGAAACGCACAGTGTAGTACATAGTATATGAGTGAGTTGCACTGAAAAACTTAGAATATAAGAAACGCATAGTGTAGTACATAGTATATGAGTGAGTTGCACTGAAAAACATAGAATTTACTGAAAAACCGGCATTACATGAAATGCACAGTGTAGTACATAGTATATGAGTGTGTTGCACTGAAAAACTTAGAATATAAGAAACGCACAGTGTAGTACATAGTATATGAGTGAGTTGCACTGAAAAACTTAGAATATAAGAAACGCACATTGTAGTACATAGTATATGAGTGAGTTGCACTGAAAAACTTAGAATATAAGAAACGCACATTGTAGTACATAGTATATGAGTGAGTTGCACTGAAAAACTTAGAATATAAGAAACGCACAGTGTAGTACATAGTATATGAGTGAGTTGCACTGAAAAACTAAGAATATAAGAAACGCACAGTATAGTACATAGTATATTAGTGAGTTGCACTGAAAAACTTAGAATATAAGAAACGCACAGTGTAGTACATAGTATATGAGTGAGTTGCACTGAAAAACTTAGAATATAAGAAACGCACAGTGTAGTACATAGTATATGAGTGAGTTGCACTGAAAAACTTAGAATATAAGAAACGCACAGTGTAGTACATAGTATATGAGTGAGTTGCACTGAAAAACTTAGAATATAAGAAACGCACAGTGTAGTACATAGTATGAGTGAGTTGCACTGAAAAACTTAGAATATAAGAAACGCACAGTGTAGTACATAGTATATGAGTGAGTTGCACTGAAAAACTTAGAATATAAGAAACGCACATTGTAGTACATAGTATATGAGTGAGTTGCACTGAAAAACTTAGAATATAAGAAACGCACAGTGTAGTACATAGTATATGAGTGAGTTGCACTGAAAAACTTAGAATATAAGAAACGCACAGTGTAGTACATAGTATATGAGTGAGTTGCACTGAAAAACTTAGAATATAAGAAACGCACAGTGTAGTACATAGTATATGAGTGAGTTGCACTGGAAAACTTAGAATATAAGAAACGCACAGTGTAGTACATAGTATATGAGTGAGTTGCACTGAAAAACTTAGAATATAAGAAACGCACAGTGTAGTACATAGTATATGAGTGAGTTGCACTGAAAAACTTAGAATATAAGAAACGCACAGTGTAGTACATAGTATATGAGTGAGTTGCACTGAAAAACTTATAATTTACAGAAAAACCAGCATTACACGAAATGCACAGTGTAGTACATAGTAGTATATGAGTGAGTTGCACTGAAAAACTTAGAATATAAGAAACGCACAGTGTAGTACATAGTATATGAGTGAGTTGCACTGAAAAACTTAGAATATAAGAAACGCACATTGTAGTACATAGTATATGAGTGAGTTGCACTGAAAAACTTAGAATATAAGAAACGCACATTGTAGTACATAGTATATGAGTGAGTTGCACTGAAAAACTTAGAATATAAGAAACGCACAGTGTAGTACATAGTATATGAGTGAGTTGCACTGAAAAACTTAGAATATAAGAAACGCACAGTGTAGTACATAGTATATGAGTGAGGTGCACTGAAAAACTTAGAATATAAGAAACGCACAGTGTAGTACATAGTATATGAGTGAGTTGCACTGAAAAACTTAGAATATAAGAAACGCACAGTGTAGTACATAGTATATGAGTGAGTTGCACTGAAAAACTTAGAATATAAGAAACGCACAGTGTAGTACATAGTATATGAGTGAGTTGCACTGAAAAACTTAGAATATAAGAAACGCACAGTGTAGTACATAGTATATGAGTGAGTTGCACTGAAAAACTTAGAATATAAGAAACGCACATTGTAGTACATAGTATATGAGTGAGTTGCACTGAAAAACTTAGAATATAAGAAACGCACAGTGTAGTACATAGTATATGAGTGAGTTGCACTGAAAAACTTAGAATATAAGAAACGCACAGTGTAGTACATAGTATATGAGTGAGTTGCAGTGAAAAACTTAGAATATAAGAAACGCACAGTGTAGTACATAGTATATGAGTGAGTTGCACTGAAAAACTTAGAATATAAGAAACGCAAAGTTTAGTACATAGTATATGAGTGAGTTGCAGTGAAAAACTAAGAATATAAGAAACGCACAGTGTAGTACATAGTATATGAGTGAGTTGCACTGAAAAACTTAGAATATAAGAAACGCACAGTGTAGTACATAGTATATGAGTGAGTTGCACTGAAAAACTTAGAATATAAGAAACGCACATTGTAGTACATAGTATATGAGTGAGTTGCACTGAAAAACTTAGAATATAAGAAACGCACATTGTAGTACATAGTATATGAGTGAGTTGCACTGAAAAACTTAGAATATAAGAAACGCACAGTGTAGTACATAGTATATGAGTGAGTTGCACTGAAAAACTAAGAATATAAGAAACGCACAGTGTAGTACATAGTATATGAGTGAGTTGCACTGAAAAACTTAGAATATAAGAAACGCACAGTGTAGTACATAGTATATGAGTGAGTTGCACTGAAAAACTTAGAATATAAGAAACGCACAGTGTAGTACATAGTATATGAGTGAGTTGCACTGAAAAACTTAGAATATAAGAAACGCACAGTGTAGTACATAGTATATGAGTGAGTTGCACTGAAAAACTTAGAATATAAGAAACGCACATTGTAGTACATAGTATATGAGTGAGTTGCACTGAAAAACTTAGAATATAAGAAACGCACAGTGTAGTACATAGTATATGAGTGAGTTGCACTGAAAAACTTAGAATATAAGAAACGCACAGTGTAGTACATAGTATATGAGTGAGTTGCACTGAAAAACTTAGAATTTACAGAAAAACCAGCATTACACGAAATGCACAGTGTAGTACATAGTATATGAGTGAGTTGCACTGAAAAACTTAGAATATAAGAAACGCACAGTGTAGTACATCGTATATGAGTGAGTTGCACTGAAAAACTTAGAATATAAGAAACGCACAGTGTAGTACATAGTATATGAGTGAGTTGCACTGAAAAACTTAGAATATAAGAAACGCACAGTGTAGTACATAGTATATGAGTGAGTTGCACTGAAAAACTTAGAATATAAGAAACGCACAGTGTAGTACATAGTATATGAGTGAGTTGCACTGAAAAACTTAGAATATAAGAAACGCACAGTGTAGTACATAGTATATGAGTGAGTTGCACTGAAAAACTTAGAATATAAGAAACGCACATTGTAGTACATAGTATATGAGTGAGTTGCACTGAAAAACTTAGAATATAAGAAACGCACAGTGTAGTACATAGTATATGAGTGAGTTGCACTGAAAAACTTAGAATATAAGAAACGCACAGTGTAGTACATAGTATATGAGTGAGTTGCAGTGAAAAACTTAGAATATAAGAAACGCACAGTGTAGTACATAGTATATGAGTGAGTTGCACTGAAAAACTTAGAATATAAGAAACGCAAAGTTTAGTACATAGTATATGAGTGAGTTGCAGTGAAAAACTAAGAATATAAGAAACGCACAGTGTAGTACATAGTATATGAGTGAGTTGCACTGAAAAACTTAGAATATAAGAAACGCACAGTGTAGTACATAGTATATGAGTGAGTTGCACTGAAAAACTTAGAATATAAGAAACGCACATTGTAGTACATAGTATATGAGTGAGTTGCACTGAAAAACTTAGAATATAAGAAACGCACATTGTAGTACATAGTATATGAGTGAGTTGCACTGAAAAACTTAGAATATAAGAAACGCACAGTGTAGTACATAGTATATGAGTGAGTTGCACTGAAAAACTAAGAATATAAGAAACGCACAGTGTAGTACATAGTATATGAGTGAGTTGCACTGAAAAACTTAGAATATAAGAAACGCACAGTGTAGTACATAGTATATGAGTGAGTTGCACTGAAAAACTTAGAATATAAGAAACGCACAGTGTAGTACATAGTATATGAGTGAGTTGCACTGAAAAACTTAGAATATAAGAAACGCACAGTGTAGTACATAGTATATGAGTGAGTTGCACTGAAAAACTTAGAATATAAGAAACGCACATTGTAGTACATAGTATATGAGTGAGTTGCACTGAAAAACTTAGAATATAAGAAACGCACAGTGTAGTACATAGTATATGAGTGAGTTGCACTGAAAAACTTAGAATATAAGAAACGCACAGTGTAGTACATAGTATATGAGTGAGTTGCACTGAAAAACTTAGAATTTACAGAAAAACCAGCATTACACGAAATGCACAGTGTAGTACATAGTATATGAGTGAGTTGCACTGAAAAACTTAGAATATAAGAAACGCACAGTGTAGTACATCGTATATGAGTGAGTTGCACTGAAAAACTTAGAATATAAGAAACGCACAGTGTAGTACATAGTATATGAGTGAGTTGCACTGAAAAACTTAGAATATAAGAAACGCACAGTGTAGTACATAGTATATGAGTGAGTTGCACTGAAAAACTTAGAATATAAGAAACGCACAGTGTAATACATAGTATATGAGTGAGTTGCACTGAAAAACTTAGAGTATAAGAAGCGCACAGTGTAGTACGTAGTATATGAGTGAGTTGCACTGAAAAACTTAGAATATAAGAAACGCACAGTGTAGTACATAGTATATGAGTGAGTTGCACTGAAAAACTTAGAATATAAGAAACGCACAGTGTAGTACATAGTATATGAGTGAGTTGCACTGAAAAACTAAGAATATAAGAAACGCACAGTGTAGTACATAGTATATGAGTTGCACTGAAAAACTTAGAATATAAGAAACGCACAGTGTAGTACATAGTATATGAGTGAGTTGCACTGAAAAACTTAGAATATAAGAAACGCACAGTGTAGTACATAGTATATGAGTGAGTTGCACTGAAAAACTTAGAATATAAGAAACGCACAGTGTAGTACATAGTATATGAGTGAGTTGCACTGAAAAACTTAGAATATAAGAAACGCACAGTGTAGTACATAGTATATGAGTGAGTTGCACTGAAAAACTTAGAATATAAGAAACGCATAGTGTAGTACATAGTATATGAGTGAGTTGCACTGAAAAACATAGAATTTACTGAAAAACCGGCATTACACGAAATGCACAGTGTAGTACATAGTATATGAGTGTCTTGCACTGAAAAACTTAGAATATAAGAAACGCACAGTGTAGTACATAGTATATGAGTGATTTGCACTGAAAAACTTAGAATATAAGAAACGCACATTGTAGTACATAGTATATGAGTGAGTTGCACTGAAAAACTTAGAATATAAGAAACGCACATTGTAGTACATAGTATATGAGTGAGTTGCACTGAAAAACTTAGAATATAAGAAACGCACAGTGTAGTACATAGTATATGAGTGAGTTGCACTGAAAAACTAAGAATATAAGAAACGCACAGTATAGTACATAGTATATGAGTGAGTTGCACTGAAAAACTTAGAATATAAGAAACGCACAGTGTAGTACATAGTATATGAGTGAGTTGCACTGAAAAACTTAGAATATAAGAAACGCACAGTGTAGTACATAGTATATGAGTGAGTTGCACTGAAAAACTTAGAATATAAGAAACGCACAGTGTAGTACATAGTATATGAGTGAGTTGCACTGAAAAACTTAGAATATAAGAAACGCACAGTGTAGTACATAGTATATGAGTGAGTTGCACTGAAAAACTTAGAATATAAGAAACGCACAGTGTAGTACATAGTATATGAGTGAGTTGCACTGAAAAACTTAGAATATAAGAAACGCACATTGTAGTAAATAGTATATGAGTGAGTTGCACTGAAAAACTTAGAATATAAGAAACGCACAGTGTAGTACATAGTATATGAGTGAGTTGCACTGAAAAACTTAGAATATAAGAAACGCACAGTGTAGTACATAGTATATGAGTGAGTTGCACTGAAAAACTTAGAATATAAGAAACGCACAGTGTAGTACATAGTATATGAGTGAGTTGCACTGAAAAACTTAGAATATAAGAAACGCACAGTGTAGTACATAGTATATGAGTGAGTTGCACTGAAAAACTTAGAATATAAGAAACGCACAGTGTAGTACATAGTATATGAGTGAGTTGCACTGAAAAACTTAGAATATAAGAAACGCACAGTGTAATACATAGTATATGAGTGAGTTGCACTGAAAAACTTAGAGTATAAGAAGCGCACAGTGTAGTACGTAGTATATGAGTGAGTTGCACTGAAAAACTTAGAATATAAGAAACGCACAGTGTAGTACATAGTATATGAGTGAGTTGCACTGAAAAACTTAGAATATAAGAAACGCACAGTGTAGTACATAGTATATGAGTGAGTTGCACTGAAAAACTTAGAATATAAGAAACGCACAGTGTAGTACATAGTATATGAGTGAGTTGCACTGAAAAACTAAGAATATAAGAAACGCACAGTGTAGTACATAGTATATGAGTGAGTTGCACTGAAAAACTTAGAATATAAGAAACGCACAGTGTAGTACATAGTATATGAGTGAGTTGCACTGAAAAACTTAGAATATAAGAAACGCACAGTGTAGTACATAGTATATGAGTGAGTTGCACTGAAAAACTTAGAATATAAGAAACGCACAGTGTAGTACATAGTATATGAGTGAGTTGCACTGAAAAACTTAGAATATAAGAAACGCACAGTGTAGTACATAGTATATGAGTGAGTTGCACTGAAAAACTTAGAATATAAGAAACGCATAGTGTAGTACATAGTATATGAGTGAGTTGCACTGAAAAACATAGAATTTACTGAAAAACCGGCATTACACGAAATGCACAGTGTAGTACATAGTATATGAGTGTGTTGCACTGAAAAACTTAGAATATAAGAAACGCACAGTGTAGTACATAGTATATGAGTGAGTTGCACTGAAAAACTTAGAATATAAGAAACGCACATTGTAGTACATAGTATATGAGTGAGTTGCACTGAAAAACTTAGAATATAAGAAACGCACATTGTAGTACATAGTATATGAGTGAGTTGCACTGAAAAACTTAGAATATAAGAAACGCACAGTGTAGTACATAGTATATGAGTGAGTTGCACTGAAAAACTAAGAATATAAGAAACGCACAGTATAGTACATAGTATATGAGTGAGTTGCACTGAAAAACTTAGAATATAAGAAACGCACAGTGTAGTACATAGTATATGAGTGAGTTGCACTGAAAAACTTAGAATATAAGAAACGCACAGTGTAGTACATAGTATATGAGTGAGTTGCACTGAAAAACTTAGAATATAAGAAACGCACAGTGTAGTACATAGTATATGAGTGAGTTGCACTGAAAAACTTAGAATATAAGAAACGCACAGTGTAGTACATAGTATATGAGTGAGTTGCACTGAAAAACTTAGAATATAAGAAACGCACAGTGTAGTACATAGTATATGAGTGAGTTGCACTGAAAAACTTAGAATATAAGAAACGCACATTGTAGTACATAGTATATGAGTGAGTTGCACTGAAAAACTTAGAATATAAGAAACGCACAGTGTAGTACATAGTATATGAGTGAGTTGCACTGAAAAACTTAGAATATAAGAAACGCACAGTGTAGTACATAGTATATGAGTGAGTTGCACTGAAAAACTTAGAATATAAGAAACGCACAGTGTAGTACATAGTATATGAGTGAGTTGCAGTGAAAAACTTAGAATATAAGAAACGCACAGTGTAGTACATAGTATATGAGTGAGTTGCACTGAAAAACTTAGAATATAAGAAACGCAAAGTTTAGTACATAGTATATGAGTGAGTTGCACTGAAAAACTAAGAATATAAGAAACGCACAGTGTAGTACATAGTATATGAGTGAGTTGCACTGAAAAACTTAGAATATAAGAAACGCACAGTGTAGTACATAGTATATGAGTGAGTTGCACTGAAAAACTTAGAATATAAGAAACGCACATTGTAGTACATAATATATGAGTGAGTTGCACTGAAAAACTTAGAATATAAGAAACGCACATTGTAGTACATAGTATATGAGTGAGTTGCACTGAAAAACTTAGAATATAAGAAACGCACAGTGTAGTACATAGTATATGAGTGAGTTGCACTGAAAAACTAAGAATATAAGAAACGCACAGTGTAGTACATAGTATATGAGTGAGTTGCACTGAAAAACTTAGAATATAAGAAACGCACAGTGTAGTACATAGTATATGAGTGAGTTGCACTGAAAAACTTAGAATATAAGAAACGCACAGTGTAGTACATAGTATATGAGTGAGTTGCACTGAAAAACTTAGAATATAAGAAACGCACAGTGTAGTACATAGTATATGAGTGAGTTGCACTGAAAAACTTAGAATATAAGAAACGCACAGTGTAGTACATAGTATATGAGTGAGTTGCACTGAAAAACTTAGAATATAAGAAACGCACAGTGTAGTATATAGTATATGAGTGAGTTGCACTGAAAAACTTAGAATATAAGAAACGCACAGTGTAGTACATAGTATATGAGTGAGTTGCACTGAAAAACTTAGAATATAAGAAACGCACATTGTAGTACATAGTATATGAGTGAGTTGCACTGAAAAACTTAGAATTTACTGAAAAACCGGCATTACACGAAATGCACAGTGTAGTACATAGTATATGAGTGAGTTGCACTGAAAAACTTAGAATATAAGAAACGCACAGTGTAATACATAGTATATGAGTGAGTTGCACTGAAAAACTTAGAGTAAAAGAAACGCACAGTGTAGTACATAGTATATGAGTGAGTTGCACTGAAAAACTTAGAATATAAGAAACGCACAGTGTAGTACATAGTATATGAGTGAGTTGCACTGAAAAACTTAGAATATAAGAAACGCACAGTGTAGTACATAGTATATGAGTGAGTTGCACTGAAAAACTTAGAATATAAGAAACGCACAGTGTAGTACATAGTATATGAGTGAGTTGCACTGAAAAACTAAGAATATAAGAAACGCACAGTGTAGTACATAGTATATGAGTGAGTTGCACTGAAAAACTTAGAATATAAGAAACGGACAGTGTAGTACATAGTATATGAGTGAGTTGCATGAAAAACTTAGAATATAAGAAACGCACAGTGTAGTACATAGTATATGAGTGAGTTGCACTGAAAAACTTAGAATATAAGAAACGCACATTGTAGTACATAGTATATGAGTGAGTTGCACTGAAAAACTTAGAATATAAGAAACGCACAGTGTAGTACATAGTATATGAGTGAGTTGCACTGAAAAACTTAGAATATAAGAAACGCACAGTGTAGTACATAGTATATGAGTGAGTTGCACTGAAAAACTTAGAATATAAGAAACGCACAGTGTAGTACATAGTATATGAGTGAGTTGCACTGAAAAACTTAGAATATAAGAAACGCAAAGTTTAGTACATAGTATATGAGTGAGTTGCACTGAAAAACTTAGAATATAAGAAACGCACAGTGTAGTACATAGTATATGAGTGAGTTGCACTGAAAAACTTAGAATATAAGAAACGCACAGTGTAGTACATAGTATATGAGTGAGTTGCACTGAAAAACTTAGAATATAAGAAACGCACATTGTAGTACATAGTATATGAGTGAGTTGCACTGAAAAACTTAGAATATAAGAACCGCACAGTGTAGTACATAGTATATGAGTGAGTTGCACTGAAAAACTAAGAATATAAGAAACGCACAGTATAGTACATAGTATATGAGTGAGTTGCACTGAAAAACTTAGAATATAAGAAACGCACAGTGTAGTACATAGTATATGAGTGAGTTTCACTGAAAAACTTAGAATATAAGAAACGCACAGTGTAGTACATAGTATATGAGTGAGTTGCACTGAAAAACTTAGAATATAAGAAACGCACAGTGTAGTACATAGTATATGAGTGAGTTGCACTGAAAAACTTAGAATATAAGAAACGCACAGTGTAGTACATAGTATATGAGTGAGTTGCACTGAAAAACTTAGAATATAAGAAACGCACAGTGTAGTACATAGTATATGAGTGAGTTGCACTGAAAAACTTAGAATATAAGAAACGCACAGTGTAGTACATAGTATATGAGTGAGTTGCACTGAAAAACTTAGAATATAAGAAACGCACATTGTAGTACATAGTATATGAGTGAGTTGCACTGAAAAACTTAGAATATAAGAAACGCACAGTGTAGTACATAGTATATGAGTGAGTTGCACTGAAAAACTTAGAATATAAGAAACGCACAGTGTAGTACATAGTATATGAGTGAGTTGCACTGAAAAACTTAGAATTTACAGAAAAACCAGCATTACACGAAATGCACAGTGTAGTACATAGTATATGAGTGAGTTGCACTGAAAAACTTAGAATATAAGAAACGCACAGTGTAGTACATCGTATATGAGTGAGTTGCACTGAAAAACTTAGAATATAAGAAACGCACAGTGTAGTACATAGTATATGAGTGAGTTGCACTGAAAAACTTAGAATATAAGAAACGCACAGTGTAGTACATAGTATATGAGTGAGTTGCACTGAAAAACTTAGAATATAAGAAACGCACAGTGTAGTACATAGTATATGAGTGAGTTGCACTGAAAAACTTAGAATATAAGAAACGCATAGTGTAGTACATAGTATATGAGTGAGTTGCACTGAAAAACTTAGAATTTACTGAAAAACCGGCATTACACGAAATGCACAGTGTAGTACATAGTATATGAGTGAGTTGCACTGAAAAACTTAGAATATAAGAAACGCACAGTGTAGTACATAGTATATGAGTGAGTTGCACTGAAAAACTTAGAATATAAGAAACGCACAGTGTAGTACATAGTATATGAGTGAGTTGCACTGAAAAACTTAGAATATAAGAAACGCACAGTGTAGTACATAGTATATGAGTGAGTTGCACTGAAAAACTTAGAATATAAGAAACGCAAAGTTTAGTACATAGTATATGAGTGAGTTGCACTGAAAAACTTAGAATATAAGAAACGCACAGTGTAGTACATAGTATATGAGTGAGTTGCACTGAAAAACTTAGAATATAAGAAACGCACAGTGTAGTACATAGTATATGAGTGAGTTGCACTGAAAAACTTAGAATATAAGAAACGCAAAGTTTAGTACATAGTATATGAGTGAGTTGCACTGAAAAACTTAGAATATAAGAAACGCACAGTGTAGTACATAGTATATGAGTGAGTTGCACTGAAAAACTAAGAATATAAGAAACGCACAGTATAGTACATAGTATATGAGTGAGTTGCACTGAAAAACTTAGAATATAAGAAACGCACAGTGTAGTACATAGTATATGAGTGAGTTGCACTGAAAAACTTAGAATATAAGAAACGCACAGTGTAGTACATAGTATATGAGTGAGTTGCACTGAAAAACTTAGAATATAAGAAACGCACAGTGTAGTACATAGTATATGAGTGAGTTGCACTGAAAAACTTAGAATATAAGAAACGCACAGTGTAGTACATAGTATATGAGTGAGTTGCACTGAAAAACTTAGAATTTACAGAAAAACCAGCATTACACGAAATGCACAGTGTAGTACATAGTATATGAGTGAGTTGCACTGAAAAACTTAGAATATAAGAAACGCACAGTGTAGTACATCGTATATGAGTGAGTTGCACTGAAAAACTTAGAATATAAGAAACGCACAGTGTAGTACATAGTATATGAGTGAGTTGCACTGAAAAACTTAGAATATAAGAAACGCACAGTGTAGTACATAGTATATGAGTGAGTTGCACTGAAAAACTTAGAATATAAGAAACGCACAGTGTAGTACATAGTATATGAGTGAGTTGCACTGAAAAACTTAGAATATAAGAAACGCATAGTGTAGTACATAGTATATGAGTGAGTTGCACTGAAAAACTTAGAATTTACTGAAAAACCGGCATTACACGAAATGCACAGTGTAGTACATAGTATATGAGTGAGTTGCACTGAAAAACTTAGAATATAAGAAACGCACAGTGTAGTACATAGTATATGAGTGAGTTGCACTGAAAAACTTAGAATATAAGAAACGCACAGTGTAGTACATAGTATATGAGTGAGTTGCACTGAAAAACTTAGAATATAAGAAACGCACAGTGTAGTACATAGTATATGAGTGAGTTGCACTGAAAAACTTAGAATATAAGAAACGCACAGTGTAGTACATAGTATATGAGTGAGTTGCACTGAAAAACTAAGAATATAAGAAACGCACAGTATAGTACATAGTATATGAGTGAGTTGCACTGAAAAACTTAGAATATAAGAAACGGACAGTGTAGTACATAGTATATGAGTGAGTTGCACTGAAAAACTTAGAATATAAGAAACGCACAGTGTAGTACATAGTATATGAGTGAGGTGCACTGAAAAACTTAGAATATAAGAAACGCACAGTGTAGTACATAGTATATGAGTGAGTTGCACTGAAAAATTTAGAATATAAGAAACGCACAGTGTAGTACATAGTATATGAGTGAGTTGCACTGAAAAACTTAGAATATAAGAAACGCACAGTGTAGTACATAGTATATGAGTGAGTTGCACTAAAAAACTTAGAATATAAGAAACGCACAGTGTAGTACATAGTATATGAGTGAGTTGCACTGAAAAACTTAGAATATAAGAAACGCACATTGTAGTACATAGTATATGAGTGAGTTGCACTGAAAAACTTAGAATATAAGAAACGCACAGTGTAGTACATAGTATATGAGTGAGTTGCACTGAAAAACTTAGAATATAAGAAACGCACAGTGTAGTACATAGTATATGAGTGAGTTGCACTGAAAAACTTAGAATATAAGAAACGCACAGTGTAGTACATAGTATATGAGTGAGTTGCACTGAAAAACTTAGAATATAAGAAACGCACAGTGTAGTACATAGTATATGAGTGAGTTGCACTGAAAAACTTAGAATATAAGAAACGCACAGTGTAGTACATAGTATATGAGTGAGTTGCACTGAAAAACTTAGAATATAAGAAACGCACATTGTAGTACATAGTATATGAGTGAGTTGCACTGAAAAACTTAGAATATAAGAAATGCACATTGTAGTACATAGTATATGAGTGAGTTGCACTGAAAAACTTAGAATTTACTGAAAAACCGGCATTACACGAAATGCACAGTGTAGTACATAGTATATGAGTGAGTTGCACTGAAAAACTTAGAATATAAGAAACGCACAGTGTAATACATAGTATATGAGTGAGTTGCACTGAAAAACTTAGAGTATAAGAAGCGCACAGTGTAGTACGTAGTATATGAGTGAGTTGCACTGAAAAACTTAGAATATAAGAAACGCACAGTGTAGTACATACTATATGAGTGAGTTGCACTGAAAAACTTAGAATATAAGAAACGCACAGTGTAGTACATAGTATATGAGTGAGTTGCACTGAAAAACTTAGAATATAAGAAACGCACATTGTAGTACATAGTATATGAGTGAGTTGCACTGAAAAACTTAGAATTTACTGAAAAACCGGCATTACACGAAATGCACAGTGTAGTACATAGTATATGAGTGAGTTGCACTGAAAAACTTAGAATATAAGAAACGCACAGTGTAGTACATAGTATATGAGTGAGTTGCACTGAAAAACTTAGAATATAAGAAACGCACAGTGTAGTGCATAGTATATGAGTGAGTTGCACTGAAAAACTTAGAATATAAGAAACGCACAGTGTAGTACATAGTATATGAGTGAGTTGCACTGAAAAACTTAGAATATAAGAAACGCACAGTGTAGTACATAGTATATGAGTGAGTTGCACTGAAAAACTTAGAATATAAGAAACGCACATTGTAGTACATAGTATATGAGTGAGTTGCACTGAAAAACTTAGAATATAAGAAACGCACAGTGTAGTACATAGTATATGAGTGAGTTGCACTGAAAAACTTAGAATATAAGAAACGCACAGTGTAGTACATAGTATATGAGTGAGTTGCACTGAAAAACTTAGAATTTACAGAAAAACCAGCATTACACGAAATGCACAGTGTAGTACATAGTATATGAGTGAGTTGCACTGAAAAACTTAGAATATAAGAAACGCACAGTGTAGTACATCGTATATGAGTGAGTTGCACTGAAAAACTTAGAATATAAGAAACGCACAGTGTAGTACATAGTATATGAGTGAGTTGCACTGAAAAACTTAGAATATAAGAAACGCACAGTGTAGTACATAGTATATGAGTGAGTTGCACTGAAAAACTTAGAATATAAGAAACGCACAGTGTAGTACATAGTATATGAGTGAGTTGCACTGAAAAACTTAGAATATAAGAAACGCATAGTGTAGTACATAGTATATGAGTGAGTTGCACTGAAAAACTTAGAATTTACTGAAAAACCGGCATTACACGAAATGCACAGTGTAGTACATAGTATATGCGTGAGTTGCACTGAAAAACTTAGAATATAAGAAACGCACAGTGTAATACATAGTATATGAGTGAGTTGCACTGAAAAACTTAGAGTATAAGAAGCGCACAGTGTAGTACGTAGTATATGAGTGAGTTGCACTGAAAAACTTAGAATATAAGAAACGCACAGTGTAGTACATAGTATATGAGTGAGTTGCACTGAAAAACTTAGAATATAAGAAACGCACAGTGTAGTACATAGTATATGAGTGAGTTGCACTGAAAAACTTAGAATATAAGAAACGCACAGTATAGTACATAGTATATGAGTGAGTTGCACTGAAAAACTTAGAATATAAGAAACGGACAGTGTAGTACATAGTATATGAGTGAGTTGCACTGAAAAACTTAGAATATAAGAAACGCACAGTGTAGTACATAGTATATGAGTGAGTTGCACTGAAAAACTAAGAATATAAGAAACGCACAGTATAGTACATAGTATATGAGTGAGTTGCACTGAAAAACTTAGAATATAAGAAACGGACAGTGTAGTACATAGTATATGAGTGAGTTGCACTGAAAAACTTAGAATATAAGAAACGCACAGTGTAGTACATAGTATATGAGTGAGGTGCACTGAAAAACTTAGAATATAAGAAACGCACAGTGTAGTACATAGTATATGAGTGAGTTGCACTGAAAAACTTAGAATATAAGAAACGCACAGTGTAGTACATAGTATATGAGTGAGTTGCACTGAAAAACTTAGAATATAAGAAACGCACAGTGTAGTACATAGTATATGAGTGAGTTGCACTGAAAAACTTAGAATATAAGAAACGCACAGTGTAGTACATAGTATATGAGTGAGTTGCACTGAAAAACTTAGAATATAAGAAACGCACAGTGTAGTACATAGTATATGAGTGAGTTGCACTGAAAAACTTAGAATATAAGAAACGCACAGTGTAGTACATAGTATATGAGTGAGTTGCACTGAAAAACTTAGAATATAAGAAACGCACAGTGTAGTACATAGTATATGAGTGAGTTGCACTGAAAAACTTAGAATATAAGAAACGCACAGTGTAGTACATAGTATATGAGTGAGTTGCACTGAAAAACTAAGAATATAAGAAACGCACAGTGTAGTACATAGTATATGAGTGAGTTGCACTGAAAAACTTAGAATATAAGAAACGCACAGTGTAGTACATAGTATATGAGTGAGTTGCACTGAAAAACTTAGAATATAAGAAACGCACAGTGTAGTACATAGTATATGAGTGAGTTGCACTGAAAAACTTAGAATATAAGAAACGCACAGTGTAGTACATAGTATATGAGTGAGTTGCACTGAAAAACTTAGAATATAAGAAACGCACAGTGTAGTACATAGTATATGAGTGAGTTGCACTGAAAAACTTAGAATTTACTGAAAAACCGGCATTACACGAAATGCACAGTGTAGTACATAGTATATGAGTGAGTTGCACTGAAAAACTTAGAATATAAGAAACGCACAGTGTAGTACATAGTATATGAGTGAGTTGCACTGAAAAACTTAGAATATAAAAAAAGCACATTGTAGCACATAGTATATGAGTGAGTTGCACTGAAAAACTTAGAATATAAGAAACGCACATTGTAGTACATAGTATATGAGTGAGTTACACTGAAAAACTTAGAATATAAGAAACGCACAGTGTAGTACATAGTATATGAGTGAGTTGCACTGAAAAACTTAGAATATAAGAAACGCACAGTGTAGTACATAGTATATGAGTGAGTTGCACTGAAAAACTTAGAATATAAGAAACGCACAGTGTAGTACATAGTATATGAGTGAGTTGCACTGAAAAACTTAGAATATAAGAAACGCACAGTGTAGTACATAGTATATGAGTGAGTTGCACTGAAAAACTTAGAATATAAGAAACGCACAGTGTAGTACATAGTATATGAGTGAGTTGCACTGAAAAACTTAGAATATAAGAAACGCACAGTGTAGTACATAGTATATGAGTGAGTTGCACTGAAAAACTTAGAATATAAGAAACGCACATTGTAGTACATAGTATATGAGTGAGTTGCACTGAAAAACTTAGAATATAAGAAACGCACAGTGTAGTACATAGTATATGAGTGAGTTGCACTGAAAAACTTAGAATATAAGAAACGCACAGTGTAGTACATAGTATATGAGTGAGTTGCACTGAAAAACTTAGAATATAAGAAACGCACAGTGTAGTACATAGTATATGAGTGAGTTGCACTGAAAAACTTAGAATATAAGAAACGCACAGTGTAGTACATAGTATATGAGTGAGTTGCACTGAAAAACTTATAATTTACAGAAAAACCAGCATTACACGAAATGCACAGTGTAGTACATAGTATATGAGTGAGTTGCACTGAAAAACTTAGAATATAAGAAACGCACATTGTAGTACATAGTATATGAGTGAGTTGCACTGAAAAACTTAGAATATAAGAAACGCACAGTGTAGTACATAGTATATGAGTGAGTTGCACTGAAAAACTTAGAATATAAGAAACGCACAGTGTAGTACATAGTATATGAGTGAGTTGCACTGAAAAACTTAGAATTTACAGAAAAACCAGCATTACACGAAATGCACAGTGTAGTACATAGTATATGAGTGAGTTGCACTGAAAAACTTAGAATATAAGAAACGCACAGTGTAGTACATCGTATATGAGTGAGTTGCACTGAAAAACTTAGAATATAAGAAACGCACAGTGTAGTACATAGTATATGAGTGAGTTGCACTGAAAAACTTAGAATATAAGAAACGCACAGTGTAGTACATAGTATATGAGTGAGTTGCACAGAAAAACTTAGAATATAAGAAACGCACAGTGTAGTACATAGTATATGAGTGAGTTGCACTGAAAAACTTAGAATATAAGAAACGCATAGTGTAGTACATAGTATATGAGTGAGTTGCACTGAAAAACTTAGAATTTACTGAAAAACCGGCATTACACGAAATGCACAGTGTAGTACATAGTATATGCGTGAGTTGCACTGAAAAACTTAGAATATAAGAAACGCACAGTGTAATACATAGTATATGAGTGAGTTGCACTGAAAAACTTAGAGTATAAGAAGCGCACAGTGTAGTACGTAGTATATGAGTGAGTTGCACTGAAAAACTTAGAATATAAGAAACGCACAGTGTAGTACATAGTATATGAGTGAGTTGCACTGAAAAACTTAGAATATAAGAAACGCACAGTGTAGTACATAGTATATGAGTGAGTTGCACTGAAAAACTTAGAATATAAGAAACGCACAGTATAGTACATAGTATATGAGTGAGTTGCACTGAAAAACTTAGAATATAAGAAACGGACAGTGTAGTACATAGTATATGAGTGAGTTGCACTGAAAAACTTAGAATATAAGAAACGCACAGTGTAGTACATAGTATATGAGTGAGTTGCACTGAAAAACTAAGAATATAAGAAACGCACAGTATAGTACATAGTATATGAGTGAGTTGCACTGAAAAACTTAGAATATAAGAAACGGACAGTGTAGTACATAGTATATGAGTGAGTTGCACTGAAAAACTTAGAATATAAGAAACGCACAGTGTAGTACATAGTATATGAGTGAGGTGCACTGAAAAACTTAGAATATAAGAAACGCACAGTGTAGTACATAGTATATGAGTGAGTTGCACTGAAAAACTTAGAATATAAGAAACGCACAGTGTAGTACATAGTATATGAGTGAGTTGCACTGAAAAACTTAGAATATAAGAAACGCACAGTGTAGTACATAGTATATGAGTGAGTTGCACTGAAAAACTTAGAATATAAGAAACGCACAGTGTAGTACATAGTATATGAGTGAGTTGCACTGAAAAACTTAGAATATAAGAAACGCACAGTGTAGTACATAGTATATGAGTGAGTTGCACTGAAAAACTTAGAATATAAGAAACGCACAGTGTAGTACATAGTATATGAGTGAGTTGCACTGAAAAACTTAGAATATAAGAAACGCACAGTGTAGTACATAGTATATGAGTGAGTTGCAGTGAAAAACTTAGAATATAAGAAACGCACAGTGTAGTACATAGTATATGAGTGAGTTGCACTGAAAAACTTAGAATATAAGAAACGCACAGTGTAGTACATAGTATATGAGTGAGTTGCACTGAAAAACTTAGAATATAAGAAACGCATAGTGTAGTACATAGTATATGAGTGAGTTGCACTGAAAAACTTAGAATTTACTGAAAAACCGGCATTACACGAAATGCACAGTGTAGTACATAGTATATGAGTGAGTTGCACTGAAAAACTTAGAATATAAGAAACGCACAGTGTAGTACATAGTATATGAGTGAGTTGCACTGAAAAACTTAGAATATAAAAAAAGCACATTGTAGCACATAGTATATGAGTGAGTTGCACTGAAAAACTTAGAATATAAGAAACGCACATTGTAGTACATAGTATATGAGTGAGTTACACTGAAAAACTTAGAATATAAGAAACGCACAGTGTAGTACATAGTATATGAGTGAGTTGCACTGAAAAACTTAGAATATAAGAAACGCACAGTGTAGTACATAGTATATGAGTGAGTTGCACTGAAAAACTTAGAATATAAGAAACGCACAGTGTAGTACATAGTATATGAGTGAGTTGCACTGAAAAACTTAGAATTTAATAAACGCACAGTGTAGTACATAGTATATGAGTGAGTTGCACTGAAAAACTTAGAATATAAGAAACGCACAGTGTAGTACATAGTATATGAGTGAGTTTCACTGAAAAACTTAGAATATAAGAAATGCACAGTGTAGTACATAGTATATGAGTGAGTTGCACTGAAGAACTTAGAATTTACTGAAAAACCCGCATTACACGAAATGCACAGTGTAGTACATAGTATATGAGTGAGTTGCACTGAAAAACTTAGAATATAAGAAACGCACAGTGTAGTACATAGTATATGAGTGAGTTGCACTGAAAAACTTAGAATATAAGAAACGCACAGTGTAGTACATAGTATATGAGTGAGTTGCACTGAAAAACTTAGAATTTAAGAAACGCACAGTGTAGTACATAGTATATGAGTGAGTTGCACTGAAAAACTTAGAATATAAGAAACGCACAGTGTAGTACATAGTATATGAGTGAGTTGCACTGAAAAACTTAGAATATAAGAAACGCACAGTGTAGTACATAGTATATGAGTGAGTTGCACTGAAAAACTTAGAATATAAGAAACGTACAGTGTAGTACATAGTATATGAGTGACTTGCACTGAAAAACTTAGAATATAAGAAACGCACAGTGTAGTACATAGTATATGAGTGAGTTGCACTGAAAAACTTAGAATATAAGAAACGCACAGTGTAGTACATAGTATATGAGTGAGTTGCAGTGAAAAACTTAGAATATAAGAAACGCACAGTGTAGTACATAGTATATGAGTGAGTTGCACTGAAAAACTTAGAATATAAGAAACGCACAGTGTAGTACATAGTATATGAGTGAGTTGCAGTGAAAAACTAAGAATATAAGAAACGCACAGTGTAGTACATAGTATATGAGTGAGTTGCACTGAAAAACTTAGAATATAAGAAACGCACAGTGTAGTACATAGTATATGAGTGAGTTGCACTGAAAAACTTAGAATATAAGAAACGCACACTGTAGTACATAGTATATGAGTGAGTTGCACTGAAAAACTTAGAATATAAGAAACGCACAGTGTAGTACATAGTATATGAGTGAGTTGCACTGAAAAACTTAGAATATAAGAAACGCACAGTGTAGTACATAGTATATGAGTGAGTTGCACTGAAAAACTTAGAATATAAGAAACGCATAGTGTAGTACATAGTATATGAGTGAGTTGCACTGAAAAACTTAGAATTTACTGAAAAACCGGCATTACACGAAATGCACAGTGTAGTACATAGTATATGAGTGAGTTGCACTGAAAAACTTAGAATATAAGAAACGCACAGTGTAGTACATAGTATATGAGTGAGTTGCACTGAAAAACTTAGAATATAAGAAACGCACAGTGTAGTACATAGTATATGAGTGAGTTGCACTGAAAAACTTAGAATATAAGAAACGCACAGTGTAGTACATAGTATATGAGTGAGTTGCACTGAAAAACTTAGAATATAAGAAACGCACAGTGTAGTACATAGTATATGAGTGAGTTGCACTGAAAAACTTAGAATATAAGAAACGCACAGTGTAGTACATAGTATATGAGTGAGTTGCACTGAAAAACTTATAATTTACAGAAAAACCAGCATTACACGAAATGCACAGTGTAGTACATAGTATATGAGTGAGTTGCACTGAAAAACTTAGAATATAAGAAACGCACATTGTAGTACATAGTATATGAGTGAGTTGCACTGAAAAACTTAGAATATAAGAAACGCACAGTGTAGTACATAGTATATGAGTGAGTTGCACTGAAAAACTTAGAATATAAGAAACGCACAGTGTAGTACATAGTATATGAGTGAGTTGCACTGAAAAACTTAGAATATAAAAAAAGCACATTGTAGCACATAGTATATGAGTGAGTTGCACTGAAAAACTTAGAATATAAGAAACGCACATTGTAGTACATAGTATATGAGTGAGTTACACTGAAAAACTTAGAATATAAGAAACGCACAGTGTAGTACATAGTATATGAGTGAGTTGCACTGAAAAACTTAGAATATAAGAAACGCACAGTGTAGTACATAGTATATGAGTGAGTTGCACTGAAAAACTTAGAATATAAGAAACGCACAGTGTAGTACATAGTATATGAGTGAGTTGCACTGAAAAACTTAGAATTTAATAAACGCACAGTGTAGTACATAGTATATGAGTGAGTTGCACTGAAAAACTTAGAATATAAGAAACGCACAGTGTAGTACATAGTATATGAGTGAGTTTCACTGAAAAACTTAGAATATAAGAAATGCACAGTGTAGTACATAGTATATGAGTGAGTTGCACTGAAGAACTTAGAATTTACTGAAAAACCCGCATTACACGAAATGCACAGTGTAGTACATAGTATATGAGTGAGTTGCACTGAAAAACTTAGAATATAAGAAACGCACAGTGTAGTACATAGTATATGAGTGAGTTGCACTGAAAAACTTAGAATATAAGAAACGCACAGTGTAGTACATAGTATATGAGTGAGTTGCACTGAAAAACTTAGAATTTAAGAAACGCACAGTGTAGTACATAGTATATGAGTGAGTTGCACTGAAAAACTTAGAATATAAGAAACGCACAGTGTAGTACATAGTATATGAGTGAGTTGCACTGAAAAACTTAGAATATAAGAAACGCACAGTGTAGTACATAGTATATGAGTGAGTTGCACTGAAAAACTTAGAATATAAGAAACGTACAGTGTAGTACATAGTATATGAGTGACTTGCACTGAAAAACTTAGAATATAAGAAACGCACAGTGTAGTACATAGTATATGAGTGAGTTGCACTGAAAAACTTAGAATATAAGAAACGCACAGTGTAGTACATAGTATATGAGTGAGTTGCAGTGAAAAACTTAGAATATAAGAAACGCACAGTGTAGTACATAGTATATGAGTGAGTTGCACTGAAAAACTTAGAATATAAGAAAAGCACAGTGTAGTACATAGTATATGAGTGAGTTGCACTGAAAAACTAAGAATATAAGAAACGCACAGTGTAGTACATAGTATATGAGTGAGTTGCACTGAAAAACTTAGAATATAAGAAACGCACAGTGTAGTACATAGTATATGAGTGAGTTGCACTGAAAAACTTAGAATATAAGAAACGCACACTGTAGTACATAGTATATGAGTGAGTTGCACTGAAAAACTTAGAATATAAGAAACGCACAGTGTAGTACATAGTATATGAGTGAGTTGCACTGAAAAACTTAGAATATAAGAAACGCACAGTGTAGTACATAGTATATGAGTGAGTTGCACTGAAAAACTTAGAATATAAGAAACGCATAGTGTAGTACATAGTATATGAGTGAGTTGCACTGAAAAACTTAGAATTTACTGAAAAACCGGCATTACACGAAATGCACAGTGTAGTACATAGTATATGAGTGAGTTGCACTGAAAAACTTAGAATATAAGAAACGCACAGTGTAGTACATAGTATATGAGTGAGTTGCACTGAAAAACTTAGAATATAAGAAACGCACAGTGTAGTACATAGTATATGAGTGAGTTGCACTGAAAAACTTAGAATATAAGAAACGCACAGTGTAGTACATAGTATATGAGTGAGTTGCACTGAAAAACTTAGAATATAAGAAACGCACAGTGTAGTACATAGTATATGAGTGAGTTGCACTGAAAAACTTAGAATATAAGAAACGCACATTGTAGTACATAGTATATGAGTGAGTTGCACTGAAAAACTTAGAATATAAGAAACGCACAGTGTAGTACATAGTATATGAGTGAGTTGCACTGAAAAACTTAGAATATAAGAAACGCACAGTGTAGTACATAGTATATGAGTGAGTTGCACTGAAAAACTTAGAATATAAGAAACGCACAGTGTAGTACATAGTATATGAGTGAGTTGCACTGAAAAACTTAGAATATAAGAAACGCACAGTGTAGTACATAGTATATGAGTGAGTTGCACTGAAAAACTTAGAATATAAGAAACGCACAGTGTAGTACATAGTATATGAGTGAGTTGCACTGAAAAACTTATAATTTACAGAAAAACCAGCATTACACGAAATGCACAGTGTAGTACATAGTATATGAGTGAGTTGCACTGAAAAACTTAGAATATAAGAAACGCACAGTGTAGTACATAGTATATGACTGAGTTGCACTGAAAAACTTAGAATATAAGAAACGCACATTGTAGTACATAGTATATGAGTGAGTTGCACTGAAAAACTTAGAATATAAGAAACGCACATTGTAGTACATAGTATATGAGTGAGTTGCACTGAAAAACTTAGAATATAAGAAACGCACAGTGTAGTACATAGTATATGAGTGAGTTGCAGTGAAAAACTTAGAATATAAGAAACGCACAGTGTAGTACATAGTATATGAGTGAGTTGCACTGAAAAACTTAGAATATAAGAAACGCAAAGTTTAGTACATAGTATATGAGTGAGTTGCACTGAAAAACTAAGAATATAAGAAACGCACAGTGTAGTACATAGTATATGAGTGAGTTGCACTGAAAAACTTAGAATATAAGAAACGCACAGTGTAGTACATAGTATATGAGTGAGTTGCACTGAAAAACTTAGAATATAAGAAACGCACATTGTAGTACATAGTATATGAGTGAGTTGCACTGAAAAACTTAGAATATAAGAAACGCACATTGTAGTACAAAGTATATGAGTGAGTTGCACTGAAAAACTTAGAATATAAGAAACGCACAGTGTAGTACATAGTATATGAGTGAGTTGCACTGAAAAACTAAGAATATAAGAAACGCACAGTGTAGTACATAGTATATGAGTGAGTTGCACTGAAAAACTTAGAATATAAGAAACGCACAGTGTAGTACATAGTATATGAGTGAGTTGCACTGAAAAACTTAGAATATAAGAAACGCACAGTGTAGTACATAGTATATGAGTGAGTTGCACTGAAAAACTTAGAATATAAGAAACGCACATTGTAGTACATAGTATATGAGTGAGTTGCACTGAAAAACTTAGAATATAAGAAACGCACAGTGTAGTACATAGTATATGAGTGAGTTGCACTGAAAAACTTAGAATATAAGAAACGCACAGTGTAGTACATAGTATATGAGTGAGTTGCACTGAAAAACTTAGAATTTACAGAAAAACCAGCATTACAGGAAATGCACAGTGTAGTACATAGTATATGAGTGAGTTGCACTGAAAAACTTAGAATATAAGAAACACACAGTGTAGTACATCGTATATGAGTGAGTTGCACTGAAAAACTTAGAATATAAGAAACGCACAGTGTAGTACATAGTATATGAGTGAGTTGCAGTGACAAACTTAGAATATAAGAAACGCACAGTGTAGTACATAGTATATGAGTGAGTTGCACTGAAAAACTTAGAATATAAGAAACGCACAGTGTAATACATAGTATATGAGTGAGTTGCACTGAAAAACTTAGAGTATAAGAAGCGCACAGTGTAGTACGTAGTATATGAGTGAGTTGCACTGAAAAACTTAGAATATAAGAAACGCACAGTGTAGTACATAGTATATGAGTGAGTTCCAGTGAAAAACTTAGAATATAAGAAACGCACAGTGTAGTACATAGTATATGAGTGAGTTGCACTGAAAAACTTAGAATATAAGAAACGCACAGTGTAGTACATAGTATATGAGTGAGTTGCACTGAAAAACTAAGAATATAAGAAACGCACAGTGTAGTACATAGTATATGATTTAGTTGCACTGAAAAACTTAGAATATAAGAAACGCACAGTGTAGTACATAGTATATGAGTGAGTTGCACTGAAAAACTTAGAATATAAGAAACGCACAGTGTAGTACATAGTATATGAGTGAGTTGCACTGAAAAACTTAGAATATAAGAAACGCACAGTGTAGTACATAGTATATGAGTGAGTTGCACTGAAAAACTTAGAATATAAGAAACGCACAGTGTAGTACATAGTATATGAGTGAGTTGCACTGAAAAACTTAGAATATAAGAAACGCATAGTGTAGTACATAGTATATGAGTGAGTTGCACTGAAAAACTTAGAATTTACTGAAAAACCGGCATTACACGAAATGCACAGTGTAGTACATAGTATATGAGTGAGTTGCACTGAAAAACTTAGAATATAAGAAACGCACAGTGTAGTACATAGTATATGAGTGAGTTGCACTGAAAAACTTGGAATATAAGAAACGCACATTGTAGCACATAGTATATGAGTGAGTTGCACTGAAAAACTTAGAATATAAGAAACGCACATTGTAGTACATAGTATATGAGTGAGTTACACTGAAAAACTTAGAATATAAGAAACGCACAGTGTAGTACATAGTATATGAGTGAGTTGCACTGAAAAACTTAGAATATAAGAAACGCACAGTGTAGTACATAGTATATGAGTGAGTTGCACTGAAAAACTTAGAATATAAGAAACGCACAGTGTAGTACATAGTATATGAGTGAGTTGCACTGAAAAACTTAGAATATAAGAAACGCACAGTGTAGTACATAGTATATGAGTGAGTTGCACTGAAAAACTTAGAATATAAGAAACGCACAGTGTAGTACATAGTATATGAGTGAGTTGCACTGAAAAACTTAGAATATAAGAAACGCACAGTGTAGTACATAGTATATGAGTGAGTTGCACTGAAAAACTTAGAATATAAGAAACGCACATTGTAGTACATAGTATATGAGTGAGTTGCACTGAAAAACTTAGAATATAAGAAACGCACAGTGTAGTACATAGTATATGAGTGAGTTGCACTGAAAAACTTAGAATATAAGAAACGCACAGTGTAGTACATAGTATATGAGTGAGTTGCACTGAAAAACTTAGAATATAAGAAACGCACAGTGTAGTACATAGTATATGAGTGAGTTGCACTGAAAAACTTAGAATATAAGAAACGCACAGTGTAGTACATAGTATGAGTGAGTTGCACTGAAAAACTTAGAATATAAGAAACGCACAGTGTAGTACATAGTATATGACTGAGTTGCACTGAAAAACTTATAATTTACAGAAAAACCAGCATTACACGAAATGCACAGTGTAGTACATAGTATATGAGTGAGTTGCACTGAAAAACTTAGAATATAAGAAACGCACAGTGTAGTACATAGTATATGAGTGAGTTGCACTGAAAAACTTAGAATATAAGAAACGCACATTGTAGTACATAGTATATGAGTGAGTTGCACCGAAAAACTTAGAATATAAGAAACGCACATTGTAGTACATAGTATATGAGTGAGTTGCACTGAAAAACTTAGAATATAAGAAACGCACAGTGTAGTACATAGTATATGAGTGAGTTGCACTGAAAAACTTAGAATATAAGAAACGCACAGTGTAGTACATAGTATATGAGTGAGGTGCACTGAAAAACTTAGAATATAAGAAACGCACAGTGTAGTACATAGTATATGAGTGAGTTGCACTGAAAAACTTAGAATATAAGAAACGCACAGTGTAGTACATAGTATATGAGTGAGTTGCACTGAAAAACTTAGAATATAAGAAACGCACATTGTAGTACATAGTATATGAGTGAGTTGCACTGAAAAACTTAGAATATAAGAAACGCACAGTGTAGTACATAGTATATGAGTGAGTTGCACTGAAAAACTTAGAATATAAGAAACGCACATTGTAGTACATAGTATATGAGTGAGTTGCACTGAAAAACATAGAATATAAGAAACGCACAGTGTAGTACATAGTATATGAGTGAGTTGCACTGAAAAACTTAGAATATAAGAAACGCACAGTGTAGTACATAGTATATGAGTGAGTTGCAGTGAAAAACTTAGAATATAAGAAATGCACAGTGTAGTACATAGTATATGAGTGAGTTGCACTGAAAAACTTAGAATATAAGAAACGCAAAGTTTAGTACATAGTATATGAGTGAGTTGCAATGAAAAACTAAGAATATAAGAAACGCACAGTGTAGTACATAGTATATGAGTGAGTTGCACTGAAAAACTTAGAATATAAGAAACGCACAGTGTAGTACATAGTATATGAGTGAGTTGCACTGAAAAACTTAGAATATAAGAAACGCACATTGTAGTACATAGTATATGAGTGAGTTGCACTGAAAAACTTAGAATATAAGAAACGCACATTGTAGTACATAGTATATGAGTGAGTTGCACTGAAAAACTTAGAATATAAGAAACGCACAGTGTAGTACATAGTATATGAGTGAGTTGCTCTGAAAAACTAAGAATATAAGAAACGCACAGTGTAGTACATAGTATATGAGTGAGTTGCACTGAAAAACTTAGAATATAAGAAACGCACAGTGTAGTACATAGTATATGAGTGAGTTGCACTGAAAAACTTAGAATATAAGAAATGCACAGTGTAGTACATAGTATATGAGTGAGTTGCACTGAAAAACTTAGAATATAAGAAACGCACAGTGTAGTACATAGTATATGAGTGAGTTGCACTGAAAAACTTAGAATATAAGAAACGCACATTGTAGTACATAGTATATGAGTGAGTTGCACTGAAAAACTTAGAATATAAGAAACGCACAGTGTAGTACATAGTATATGAGTGAGTTGCACTGAAAAACTTAGAATATAAGAAACGCACAGTGTAGTACATAGTATATGAGTGAGTTGCACTGAAAAACTAAGAATATAAGAAACGCACAGTGTAGTACATAGTATATGAGTGAGTTGCACTGAAAAACTTAGAATATAAGAAACGCACAGTGTAGTACATAGTATATGAGTGAGTTGCACTGAAAAACTTAGAATATAAGAAACGCACAGTGTAGTACATAGTATATGAGTGAGTTGCACTGAAAAACTTAGAATATAAGAAACGCACAGTGTAGTACATAGTATATGAGTGAGTTGCACTGAAAAACTTAGAATTTACAGAAAAACCAGCATTACAGGAAATGCACAGTGTAGTACATAGTATATGAGTGAGTTGCACTGAAAAACTTAGAATATAAGAAACACACAGTGTAGTACATCGTATATGAGTGAGTTGCACTGAAAAACTTAGAATATAAGAAACGCACAGTGTAGTACATAGTATATGAGTGAGTTGCACTGACAAACTTAGAATATAAGAAACGCACAGTGTAGTACATAGTATATGAGTGAGTTGCACTGAAAAACTTAGAATATAAGAAACGCACAGTGTAATACATAGTATATGAGTGAGTTGCACTGAAAAACTTAGAGTATAAGAAGCGCACAGTGTAGTACGTAGTATATGAGTGAGTTGCACTGAAAAACTTAGAATATAAGAAACGCACAGTGTAGTACATAGTATATGAGTGAGTTGCAGTGAAAAACTTAGAATATAAGAAACGCACAGTGTAGTACATAGTATATGAGTGAGTTGCACTGAAAAACTTAGAATATAAGAAACGCACAGTGTAGTACATAGTATATGAGTGAGTTGCACTGAAAAACTAAGAATATAAGAAACGCACAGTGTAGTACATAGTATATGATTTAGTTGCACTGAAAAACTTAGAATATAAGAAACGCACAGTGTAGTACATAGTATATGAGTGAGTTGCACTGAAAAACTTAGAATATAAGAAACGCACAGTGTAGTACATAGTATATGAGTGAGTTGCACTGAAAAACTTAGAATATAAGAAACGCACAGTGTAGTACATAGTATATGAGTGAGTTGCACTGAAAAACTTAGAATATAAGAAACGCACAGTGTAGTACATAGTATATGAGTGAGTTGCACTGAAAAACTTAGAATATAAGAAACGCATAGTGTAGTACATAGTATATGAGTGAGTTGCACTGAAAAACTTAGAATTTACTGAAAAACCGGCATTACACGAAATGCACAGTGTAGTACATAGTATATGAGTGAGTTGCACTGAAAAACTTAGAATATAAGAAACGCACAGTGTAGTACATACTATATGAGTGAGTTGCACTGAAAAACTTGGAATATAAGAAACGCACATTGTAGCACATAGTATATGAGTGAGTTGCACTGAAAAACTTAGAATATAAGAAACGCACATTGTAGTACATAGTATATGAGTGAGTTACACTGAAAAACTTAGAATATAAGAAACGCACAGTGTAGTACATAGTATATGAGTGAGTTGCACTGAAAAACTTAGAATATAAGAAACGCACAGTGTAGTACATAGTATATGAGTGAGTTGCACTGAAAAACTTAGAATATAAGAAACGCACAGTGTAGTACATAGTATATGAGTGAGTTGCACTGAAAAACTTAGAATATAAGAAACGCACAGTGTAGTACATAGTATATGAGTGAGTTGCACTGAAAAACTTAGAATATAAGAAACGCACAGTGTAGTACATAGTATATGAGTGAGTTGCACTGAAAAACTTAGAATATAAGAAACGCACAGTGTAGTACATAGTATATGAGTGAGTTGCACTGAAAAACTTAGAATATAAGAAACGCACATTGTAGTACATAGTATATGAGTGAGTTGCACTGAAAAACTTAGAATATAAGAAACGCACAGTGTAGTACATAGTATATGAGTGAGTTGCACTGAAAAACTTAGAATATAAGAAACGCACAGTGTAGTACATAGTATATGAGTGAGTTGCACTGAAAAACTTAGAATATAAGAAACGCACAGTGTAGTACATAGTATATGAGTGAGTTGCACTGAAAAACTTAGAATATAAGAAACGCACAGTGTAGTACATAGTATGAGTGAGTTGCACTGAAAAACTTAGAATATAAGAAACGCACAGTGTAGTACATAGTATATGACTGAGTTGCACTGAAAAACTTATAATTTACAGAAAAACCAGCATTACACGAAATGCACAGTGTAGTACATAGTATATGAGTGAGTTGCACTGAAAAACTTAGAATATAAGAAACGCACAGTGTAGTACATAGTATATGAGTGAGTTGCACTGAAAAACTTAGAATATAAGAAACGCACATTGTAGTACATAGTATATGAGTGAGTTGCACTGAAAAACTTAGAATATAAGAAACGCACATTGTAGTACATAGTATATGAGTGAGTTGCACTGAAAAACTTAGAATATAAGAAACGCACAGTGTAGTACATAGTATATGAGTGAGTTGCACTGAAAAACTTAGAATATAAGAAACGCACAGTGTAGTACATAGTATATGAGTGAGGTGCACTGAAAAACTTAGAATATAAGAAACGCACAGTGTAGTACATAGTATATGAGTGAGTTGCACTGAAAAACTTAGAATATAAGAAACGCACAGTGTAGTACATAGTATATGAGTGAGTTGCACTGAAAAACTTAGAATATAAGAAACGCACAGTGTAGTACATAGTATATGAGTGAGTTGCACTGAAAAACTTAGAATATAAGAAACGCACAGTGTAGTACATAGTATATGAGTGAGTTGCACTGAAAAACTTAGAATATAAGAAACGCACATTGTAGTACATAGTATATGAGTGAGTTGCACTGAAAAACTTAGAATATAAGAAACGCACAGTGTAGTACATAGTATATGAGTGAGTTGCACTGAAAAACTTAGAATATAAGAAACGCACAGTGTAGTACATAGTATATGAGTGAGTTGCAGTGAAAAACTTAGAATATAAGAAATGCACAGTGTAGTACATAGTATATGAGTGAGTTGCACTGAAAAACTTAGAATATAAGAAACGCAAAGTTTAGTACATAGTATATGAGTGAGTTGCAATGAAAAACTAAGAATATAAGAAACGCACAGTGTAGTACATAGTATATGAGTGAGTTGCACTGAAAAACTTAGAATATAAGAAACGCACAGTGTAGTACATAGTATATGAGTGAGTTGCACTGAAAAACTTAGAATATAAGAAACGCACATTGTAGTACATAGTATATGAGTGAGTTGCACTGAAAAACTTAGAATATAAGAAACGCACATTGTAGTACATAGTATATGAGTGAGTTGCACTGAAAAACTTAGAATATAAGAAACGCACAGTGTAGTACATAGTATATGAGTGAGTTGCACTGAAAAACTAAGAATATAAGAAACGCACAGTGTAGTACATAGTATATGAGTGAGTTGCACTGAAAAACTTAGAATATAAGAAACGCACAGTGTAGTACATAGTATATGAGTGAGTTGCACTGAAAAACTTAGAATATAAGAAACGCACAGTGTAGTACATAGTATATGAGTGAGTTGCACTGAAAAACTTAGAATATAAGAAACGCACAGTGTAGTACATAGTATATGAGTGAGTTGCACTGAAAAACTTAGAATATAAGAAACGCACAGTGTAGTACATAGTATATGAGTGAGTTGCACTGAAAAACTTAGAATATAAGAAACGCACAGTGTAGTACATAGTATATGAGTGAGTTGCACTGAAAAACGTAGAATATAAGAAACGCACAGTGTAGTACATAGTATATGAGTGAGTTGCACTGAAAAACTTAGAATATAAGAAACGCACATTGTAGTACATAGTATATGAGTGAGTTGCACTGAAAAACTTAGAATATAAGAAACGCACAGTGTAGTACATAGTATATGAGTGAGTTGCACTGAAAAACTTAGAATATAAGAAACGCACAGTGTAGTACATAGTATATGAGTGAGTTGCACTGAAAAACTTAGAATTTACAGAAAAACCAGCATTACACGAAATGCACAGTGTAGTACATAGTATATGAGTGAGTTGCACTGAAAAACTTAGAATATAAGAAACGCACAGTGTAGTACATAGTATATGAGTGAGTTGCACTGAAAAACTTAGAATATAAGAAACGCACAGTGTAGTACATAGTATATGAGTGAGTTGCACTGAAAAACTTAGAATATAAGAAACGCACAGTGTAGTACATAGTATATGAGTGAGTTGCACTGAAAAACTTAGAATATAAGAAACGCACAGTGTAGTACATAGTATATGAGTGAGTTGCACTGAAAAACTTAGAATATAAGAAACGCACAGTGTAGTACATAGTATATGAGTGAGTTGCACTGAAAAACGTAGAATATAAGAAACGCACAGTGTAGTACATAGTATATGAGTGAGTTGCACTGAAAAACGTAGAATATAAGAAACGCACAGTGTAGTACATAGTATATGAGTGAGTTGCACTGAAAAACTTAGAATATAAGAAACGCACATTGTAGTACATAGTATATGAGTGAGTTGCACTGAAAAACTTAGAATATAAGAAACGCACAGTGTAGTACATAGTATATGAGTGAGTTGCACTGAAAAACTTAGAATATAAGAAACGCACAGTGTAGTACATAGTATATGAGTGAGTTGCACTGAAAAACTTAGAATTTACAGAAAAACCAGCATTACACGAAATGCACAGTGTAGTACATAGTATATGAGTGAGTTGCACTGAAAAACTTAGAATATAAGAAACGCACAGTGTAGTACATCGTATATGAGTGAGTTGCACTGAAAAACTTAGAATATAAGAAACGCACAGTGTAGTACATAGTATATGAGTGAGTTGCACTGACAAACTTAGAATATAAGAAACGCACAGTGTAGTACATAGTATATGAGTGAGTTGCACTGAAAAACTTAGAATATAAGAAACGCACAGTGTAATACATAGTATATGAGTGAGTTGCACTGAAAAACTTAGAGTATAAGAAGCGCACAGTGTAGTACGTAGTATATGAGTGAGTTGCACTGAAAAACTTAGAATATAAGAAACGCAAAGTGTAGTACATAGTATACGAGTGAGTTGCACTGAAAAACTTAGAATATAAGAAACGCACAGTGTAGTACATAGTATATGAGTGAGTTGCACTGAAAAACTTAGAATATAAGAAACGCACAGTGTAGTACATAGTATATGAGTGAGTTGCACTGAAAAACTAAGAATATAAGAAACGCACAGTGTAGTACATAGTATATGAGTGAGTTGCACTGAAAAACTTAGAATATAAGAAACGCACAGTGTAGTACATAGTATATGAGTGAGTTGCACTGAAAAACTTAGAATATAAGAAACGCACAGTGTAGTACATAGTATATGAGTGAGTTGCACTGAAAAACTTAGAATATAAGAAACGCACAGTGTAGTACATAGTATATGAGTGAGTTGCACTGAAAAACTTAGAATATAAGAAACGCACAGTGTAGTACATAGTATATGAGTGAGTTGCACTGAAAAACTTAGAATATAAGAAACGCATAGTGTAGTACATAGTATATGAGTGAGTTGCACTGAAAAACTTAGAATTTACTGAAAAACCGGCATTACACGAAATGCACAGTGTAGTACATAGTATATGAGTGAGTTGCACTGAAAAACTTAGAATATAAGAAACGCACAGTGTAGTACATAGTATATGAGTGAGTTGCACTGAAAAACTTAGAATATAAGAAACGCACATTGTAGTACATAGTATATTAGTGAGTTGCACTGAAAAACTTAGAATATAAGAAACGCACATTGTAGTACATAGTATATGAGTGAGTTGCACTGAAAAACTTCGAATATAAGAAACGCACAGTGTAGTACATAGTATATGAGTGAGTTGCACTGAAAAACTAAGAATATAAGAAACGCACAGTATAGTACATAGTATATGAGTGTGTTGCACTGAAAAACTTAGAATATAAGAAACGCACAGTGTAGTACATAGTATATGAGTGAGTTGCACTGAAAAACTTAGAATATAAGAAACGCACAGTGTAGTACATAGTATATGAGTGAGTTGCACTGAAAAACTTAGAATATAAGAAACGCACAGTGTAGTACATAGTATATGAGTGAGTTGCACTGAAAAACTTAGAATATAAGAAACGCACAGTGTAGTACATAGTATATGAGTGAGTTGCACTGAAAAACTTAGAATATAAGAAACGCATAGTGTAGTACATAGTATATGAGTGAGTTGCACTGAAAAACTTAGAATTTACTGAAAAACCGGCATTACACGAAATGCACAGTGTAGTACATAGTATATGAGTGAGTTGCACTGAAAAACTTAGAATATAAGAAACGCACAGTGTAGTACATAGTATATGAGTGAGTTGCACTGAAAAACTTAGAATATAAGAAACGCACATTGTAGTACATAGTATATTAGTGAGTTGCACTGAAAAACTTAGAATATAAGAAACGCACATTGTAGTACATAGTATATGAGTGAGTTGCACTGAAAAACTTCGAATATAAGAAACGCACAGTGTAGTACATAGTATATGAGTGAGTTGCACTGAAAAACTAAGAATATAAGAAACGCACAGTATAGTACATAGTATATGAGTGTGTTGCACTGAAAAACTTAGAATATAAGAAACGCACAGTGTAGTACATAGTATATGAGTGAGTTGCACTGAAAAACTTAGAATATAAGAAACGCACAGTGTAGTACATAGTATATGAGTGAGTTGCACTGAAAAACTTAGAATATAAGAAACGCACAGTGTAGTACATAGTATATGAGTGAGTTGCACTGAAAAACTTAGAATATAAGAAACGCACAGTGTAGTACATAGTATATGAGTGAGTTGCACTGAAAAACTTAGAATATAAGAAACGCACAGTGTAGTACATAGTATATGAGTGAGTTGCACTGAAAAACTTAGAATATAAGAAACGCACATTGTAGTACATAGTATATGAGTGAGTTGCACTGAAAAACTTAGAATATAAGAAACGCACAGTGTAGTACATAGTATATGAGTGAGTTGCACTGAAAAACTTAGAATATAAGAAACGCACAGTGTAGTACATAGTATATGAGTGAGTTGCACTGAAAAACTTAGAATATAAAAAACGCACAGTGTAGTACATAGTATATGAGTGAGTTGCAGTGAAAAACTTAGAATATAAGAAACGCACAGTGTAGTACATAGTATATGAGTGAGTTGCACTGAAAAACTTAGAATATAAGAAACGCAAAGTTTAGTACATAGTATATGAGTGAGTTGCACTGAAAAACTAAGAATATAAGAAACGCACAGTGTAGTACATAGTATATGAGTGAGTTGCACTGAAAAACTTAGAATATAAGAAACGCACAGTGTAGTACATAGTATATGAGTGAGTTGCACTGAAAAACTTAGAATATAAGAAACGCACATTGTAGTACATAGTATATGAGTGAGTTGCACTGAAAAACTTAGAATATAAGAAACGCACATTGTAGTACATAGTGTATGAGTGAGTTGCACTGAAAAACTTAGAATATAAGAAACGCACAGTGTAGTACATAGTATATGAGTGAGTTGCACTGAAAAACTTAGAATATAAGAAACGCACAGTGTAGTACATAGTATATGAGTGAGTTGCAGTGAAAAACTTAGAATATAAGAAATGCACAGTGTAGTACATAGTATATGAGTGAGTTGCACTGAAAAACTTAGAATATAAGAAACGCAAAGTTTAGTACATAGTATATGAGTGAGTTGCAATGAAAAACTAAGAATATAAGAAACGCACAGTGTAGTACATAGTATATGAGTGAGTTGCACTGAAAAACTTAGAATATAAGAAACGCACAGTGTAGTACATAGTATATGAGTGAGTTGCACTGAAAAACTTAGAATATAAGAAACGCACATTGTAGTACATAGTATATGAGTGAGTTGCACTGAAAAACTTAGAATATAAGAAACGCACATTGTAGTACATAGTATATGAGTGAGTTGCACTGAAAAACTTAGAATATAAGAAACGCACAGTGTAGTACATAGTATATGAGTGAGTTGCACTGAAAAACTAAGAATATAAGAAACGCACAGTGTAGTACATAGTATATGAGTGAGTTGCACTGAAAAACTTAGAATATGAGAAACGCACAGTGTAGTACATAGTATATGAGTGAGTTGCACTGAAAAACTTAGAATATAAGAAACGCACAGTGTAGTACATAGTATATGAGTGAGTTGCACTGAAAAACTTAGAATATAAGAAACGCACAGTGTAGTACATAGTATATGAGTGAGTTGCACTGAAAAACTTAGAATATAAGAAACGCACAGTGTAGTACATAGTATATGAGTGAGTTGCACTGAAAAACTTAGAATATAAGAAACGCACAGTGTAGTACATAGTATATGAGTGAGTTGCACTGAAAAACGTAGAATATAAGAAACGCACAGTGTAGTACATAGTATATGAGTGAGTTGCACTGAAAAACGTAGAATATAAGAAACGCACAGTGTAGTACATAGTATATGAGTGAGTTGCACTGAAAAACTTAGAATATAAGAAACGCACATTGTAGTACATAGTATATGAGTGAGTTGCACTGAAAAACTTAGAATATAAGAAACGCACAGTGTAGTACATAGTATATGAGTGAGTTGCACTGAAAAACTTAAAATATAAGAAACGCACAGTGTAGTACATAGTATATGAGTGAGTTGCACTGAAAAACTTAGAATTTACAGAAAAACCAGCATTACACGAAATGCACAGTGTAGTACATAGTATATGAGTGAGTTGCACTGAAAAACTTAGAATATAAGAAACGCACAGTGTAGTACATCGTATATGAGTGAGTTGCACTGAAAAACTTAGAATATAAGAAACGCACAGTGTAGTACATAGTATATGAGTGAGTTGCACTGACAAACTTAGAATATAAGAAACGCACAGTGTAGTACATAGTATATGAGTGAGTTGCACTGAAAAACTTAGAATATAAGAAACGCACAGTGTAATACATAGTATATGAGTGAGTTGCACTGAAAAACTTAGAGTATAAGAAGCGCACAGTGTAGTACGTAGTATATGAGTGAGTTGCACTGAAAAACTTAGAATATAAGAAACGCACAGTGTAGTACATAGTATATGAGTGAGTTGCACTGAAAAACTTAGAATATAAGAAACGCACAGTGTAGTACATAGTATATGAGTGAGTTGCACTGAAAAACTTAGAATATAAGAAACGCACAGTGTAGTACATAGTATATGAGTGAGTTGCACTGAAAAACTAAGAATATAAGAAACGCACAGTGTAGTACATAGTATATGAGTGAGTTGCACTGAAAAACTTAGAATATAAGAAACGCACAGTGTAGTACATAGTATATGAGTGAGTTGCACTGAAAAACTTAGAATATAAGAAACGCACAGTGTAGTACATAGTATATGAGTGAGTTGCACTGAAAAACTTAGAATATAAGAAACGCACAGTGTAGTACATAGTATATGAGTGAGTTGCACTGAAAAACTTAGAATATAAGAAACGCATAGTGTAGTACATAGTATATGAGTGAGTTGCACTGAAAAACTTAGAATTTACTGAAAAACCGGCATTACACGAAATGCACAGTGTAGTACATAGTATATGAGTGAGTTGCACTGAAAAACTTAGAATATAAGAAACGCACAGTGTAGTACATAGTATATGAGTGAGTTGCACTGAAAAACTTAGAATATAAGAAACGCACATTGTAGTACATAGTATATTAGTGAGTTGCACTGAAAAACTTAGAATATAAGAAACGCACATTGTAGTACATAGTATATGAGTGAGTTGCACTGAAAAACTTAGAATATAAGAAACGCACAGTGTAGTACATAGTATATGAGTGAGTTGCACTGAAAAACTAAGAATATAAGAAACGCACAGTATAGTACATAGTATATGAGTGTGTTGCACTGAAAAACTTAGAATATAAGAAACGCACAGTGTAGTACATAGTATATGAGTGAGTTGCACTGAAAAACTTAGAATATAAGAAACGCACAGTGTAGTACATAGTATATGAGTGAGTTGCACTGAAAAACTTAGAATATAAGAAACGCACAGTGTAGTACATAGTATATGAGTGAGTTGCACTGAAAAACTTAGAATATAAGAAACGCACAGTGTAGTACATAGTATATGAGTGAGTTGCACTGAAAAACTTAGAATATAAGAAACGCACAGTGTAGTACATAGTATATGAGTGAGTTGCACTGAAAAACTTAGAATATAAGAAACGCACATTGTAGTACATAGTATATGAGTGAGTTGCACTGAAAAACTTAGAATATAAGAAACGCACAGTGTAGTACATAGTATATGAGTGAGTTGCACTGAAAAACTTAGAATATAAGAAACGCACAGTGTAGTACATAGTATATGAGTGAGTTGCACTGAAAAACTTAGAATATAAAAAACGCACAGTGTAGTACATAGTATATGAGTGAGTTGCAGTGAAAAACTTAGAATATAAGAAACGCACAGTGTAGTACATAGTATATGAGTGAGTTGCACTGAAAAACTTAGAATATAAGAAACGCAAAGTTTAGTACATAGTATATGAGTGAGTTGCACTGAAAAACTAAGAATATAAGAAACGCACAGTGTAGTACATAGTATATGAGTGAGTTGCACTGAAAAACTTAGAATATAAGAAACGCACAGTGTAGTACATAGTATATGAGTGAGTTGCACTGAAAAACTTAGAATATAAGAAACGCACATTGTAGTACATAGTATATGAGTGAGTTGCACTGAAAAACTTAGAATATAAGAAACGCACATTGTAGTACATAGTGTATGAGTGAGTTGCACTGAAAAACTTAGAATATAAGAAACGCACAGTGTAGTACATAGTATATGAGTGAGTTGCACTGAAAAACTAAGAATATAAGAAACGCACAGTATAGTACATAGTATATGAGTGAGTTGCACTGAAAAACTTAGAATATAAGAAACGCACAGTGTAGTACATAGTATATGAGTGAGTTGCACTGAAAAACTTAGAATATAAGAAACGCACAGTGTAGTACATAGTATATGAGTGAGTTGCACTGAAAAACTTAGAATATAAGAAACGCACAGTGTAGTACATAGTATATGAGTGAGTTGCACTGAAAAACTTAGAATATAAGAAACGCACAGTGTAGTACATAGTATATGAGTGAGTTGCACTGAAAAACTTAGAATATAAGAAACGCACAGTGTAGTACATAGTATATGAGTGAGTTGCACTGAAAAACTTAGAATATAAGAAACGCACAGTGTAGTACATAGTATATGAGTGAGTTGCACTGAAAAACTTAGAATATAAGAAACGCACATTGTAGTACATAGTATATGAGTGAGTTGCACTGAAAAACTTAGAATATAAGAAACGCACAGTGTAGTACATAGTATATGAGTGAGTTGCACTGAAAAACTTAGAATATAAGAAACGCACAGTGTAGTACATAGTATATGAGTGAGTTGCACTTTAAAACTTAGAATTTACAGAAAAACCAGCATTACACGAAATGCACAGTGTAGTACATAGTATATGAGTGAGTTGCACTGAAAAACTTAGAATATAAGAAACGCACAGTGTAGTACATCGTATATGAGTGAGTTGCACTGAAAAACTAAGAATATAAGAAAGGCACAGTATAGTACATAGTATATGAGTGAGTTGCACTGAAAAACTTAGAATATAAGAAACGGACAGTGTAGTACATAGTATATGAGTGAGTTGCACTGAAAAACTTAGAATATAAGAAACGCACAGTGTAGTACATAGTATATGAGTGAGGTGCACTGAAAAACTTAGAATATAAGAAACGCACAGTGTAGTACATAGTATATGAGTGAGTTGCACTGAAAAACTTAGAATATAAGAAACGCACAGTGTAGTACATAGTATATGAGTGAGTTGCACTGAAAAACTTAGAATATAAGAAACGCACAGTGTAGTACATAGTATATGAGTGAGTTGCACTGAAAAACTTAGAATATAAGAAACGCACAGTGTAGTACATAGTATATGAGTGAGTTGCACTGAAAAACTTAGAATATAAGAAACGCACAGTGTAGTACATAGTATATGAGTGAGTTGCACTGAAAAACTTAGAATATAAGAAACGCACAGTGTAGTACATAGTATATGAGTGAGTTGCACTGAAAAACTTAGAATATAAGAAACGCACAGTGTAGTACATAGTATATGAGTGAGTTGCACTGAAAAACTTAGAATATAAGAAACGCACAGTGTAGTACATAGTATATGAGTGAGTTGCACTGAAAAACTAAGAATATAAGAAACGCACAGTGTAGTACATAGTATATGAGTGAGTTGCACTGAAAAACTTAGAATATAAGAAACGCACAGTGTAGTACATAGTATATGAGTGAGTTGCACTGAAAAACTTAGAATATAAGAAACGCACAGTGTAGTACATAGTATATGAGTGAGTTGCACTGAAAAACTTAGAATATAAGAAACGCACAGTGTAGTACATAGTATATGAGTGAGTTGCACTGAAAAACTTAGAATATAAGAAACGCACAGTGTAGTACATAGTATATGAGTGAGTTGCACTGAAAAACTTAGAATATAAGAAACGCATAGTGTAGTACATAGTATATGAGTGAGTTGCACTGAAAAACTTAGAATTTACTGAAAAACCGGCATTACACGAAATGCACAGTGTAGTACATAGTATATGAGTGAGTTGCACTGAAAAACTTAGAATATAAGAAACGCACAGTGTAGTACATAGTATATGAGTGAGTTTCACTGAAAAACTTAGAATATAAGAAACGCACATTGTAGTACATAGTATATGAGTGAGTTGCACTGAAAAACTTAGAATATAAGAAACGCACATTGTAGTACATAGTATATGAGTGAGTTGCACTGAAAAACTTAGAATATAAGAAACGCACAGTGTAGTACATAGTATATGAGTGAGTTGCACTGAAAAACTTAGAATATAAGAAACGCACAGTGTAGTACATAGTATATGAGTGAGTTGCACTGAAAAACTTAGAATATAAGAAACGCACAGTGTAGTACATAGTATATGAGTGAGTTGCACTGAAAAACTTAGAATATAAGAAACGCACAGTGTAGTACATAGTATATGAGTGAGTTGCACTGAAAAACTTAGAATATAAGAAACGCATAGTGTAGTACATAGTATATGAGTGAGTTGCACTGAAAAACTTAGAATTTACTGAAAAACCGGCATTACACGAAATGCACAGTGTAGTACATAGTATATGAGTGAGTTGCACTGAAAAACTTAGAATATAAGAAACGCACAGTGTAGTACATAGTATATGAGTGAGTTGCACTGAAAAACTTAGAATATAAGAAACGCACATTGTAGTACATAGTATATTAGTGAGTTGCACTGAAAAACTTAGAATATAAGAAACGCACATTGTAGTACATAGTATATGAGTGAGTTGCACTGAAAAACTTAGAATATAAGAAACGCACAGTGTAGTACATAGTATATGAGTGAGTTGCACTGAAAAACTAAGAATATAAGAAACGCACAGTATAGTACATAGTATATGAGTGTGTTGCACTGAAAAACTTAGAATATAAGAAACGCACAGTGTAGTACATAGTATATGAGTGAGTTGCACTGAAAAACTTAGAATATAAGAAACGCACAGTGTAGTACATAGTATATGAGTGAGTTGCACTGAAAAACTTAGAATATAAGAAACGCACAGTGTAGTACATAGTATATGAGTGAGTTGCACTGAAAAACTTAGAATATAAGAAACGCACAGTGTAGTACATAGTATATGAGTGAGTTGCACTGAAAAACTTAGAATATAAGAAACGCACAGTGTAGTACATAGTATATGAGTGAGTTGCACTGAAAAACTTAGAATATAAGAAACGCACATTGTAGTACATAGTATATGAGTGAGTTGCACTGAAAAACTTAGAATATAAGAAACGCACAGTGTAGTACATAGTATATGAGTGAGTTGCACTGAAAAACTTAGAATATAAGAAACGCACAGTGTAGTACATAGTATATGAGTGAGTTGCACTGAAAAACTTAGAATATAAAAAACGCACAGTGTAGTACATAGTATATGAGTGAGTTGCAGTGAAAAACTTAGAATATAAGAAACGCACAGTGTAGTACATAGTATATGAGTGAGTTGCACTGAAAAACTTAGAATATAAGAAACGCAAAGTTTAGTACATAGTATATGAGTGAGTTGCACTGAAAAACTAAGAATATAAGAAACGCACAGTGTAGTACATAGTATATGAGTGAGTTGCACTGAAAAACTTAGAATATAAGAAACGCACAGTGTAGTACATAGTATATGAGTGAGTTGCACTGAAAAACTTAGAATATAAGAAACGCACATTGTAGTACATAGTATATGAGTGAGTTGCACTGAAAAACTTAGAATATAAGAAACGCACATTGTAGTACATAGTGTATGAGTGAGTTGCACTGAAAAACTTAGAATATAAGAAACGCACAGTGTAGTACATAGTATATGAGTGAGTTGCACTGAAAAACTAAGAATATAAGAAACGCACAGTATAGTACATAGTATATGAGTGAGTTGCACTGAAAAACTTAGAATATAAGAAACGCACAGTGTAGTACATAGTATATGAGTGAGTTGCACTGAAAAACTTAGAATATAAGAAACGCACAGTGTAGTACATAGTATATGAGTGAGTTGCACTGAAAAACTTAGAATATAAGAAACGCACAGTGTAGTACATAGTATATGAGTGAGTTGCACTGAAAAACTTAGAATATAAGAAACGCACAGTGTAGTACATAGTATATGAGTGAGTTGCACTGAAAAACTTAGAATATAAGAAACGCACAGTGTAGTACATAGTATATGAGTGAGTTGCACTGAAAAACTTAGAATATAAGAAACGCACAGTGTAGTACATAGTATATGAGTGAGTTGCACTGAAAAACTTAGAATATAAGAAACGCACATTGTAGTACATAGTATATGAGTGAGTTGCACTGAAAAACTTAGAATATAAGAAACGCACAGTGTAGTACATAGTATATGAGTGAGTTGCACTGAAAAACTTAGAATATAAGAAACGCACAGTGTAGTACATAGTATATGAGTGAGTTGCACTTTAAAACTTAGAATTTACAGAAAAACCAGCATTACACGAAATGCACAGTGTAGTACATAGTATATGAGTGAGTTGCACTGAAAAACTTAGAATATAAGAAACGCACAGTGTAGTACATCGTATATGAGTGAGTTGCACTGAAAACTTAGAATATAAGAAACGCACAGTGTAGTACATAGTATATGAGTGAGTTGCACTGAAAAACTTAGAATATAAGAAACGCACAGTGTAGTACATAGTATATGAGTGAGTTGCACTGAAAAACTTAGAGTATAAGAAACGCACAGTGTAATACGTAGTATATGAGTGAGTTGCACTGAAAAACTTAGAGTATAAGAAGCGCACAGTGTAGTACGTAGTATATGAGTGAGTTGCACTGAAAAACTTAGAATATAAGAAACGCACAGTGTAGTACATAGTATATGAGTGAGTTGCACTGAAAAACTTAGAATATAAGAAACGCACAGAGTAGTACATAGTATATGAGTGAGTTGCACTGAAAAACTTAGAATATAAGAAACGCACAGTGTAGTACATAGTATATGAGTGAGTTGCACTGAAAAACTAAGAATATAAGAAAGGCACAGTGTAGTACATAGTATATGAGTGAGTTGCACTGAAAAACTTAGAATATAAGAAACGGACAGTGTAGTACATAGTATATGAGTGAGTTGCACTGAAAAACTTAGAATATAAGAAACGCACAGTGTAGTACATAGTATATGAGTGAGGTGCACTGAAAAACTTAGAATATAAGAAACGCACAGTGTAGTACATAGTATATGAGTGAGTTGCACTGAAAAACTTAGAATATAAGAAACGCACAGTGTAGTACATAGTATATGAGTGAGTTGCACTGAAAAACTTAGAATATAAGAAACGCACAGTGTAGTACATAGTATATGAGTGAGTTGCACTGAAAAACTTAGAATATAAGAAACGCACAGTGTAGTACATAGTATATGAGTGAGTTGCACTGAAAAACTTAGAATATAAGAAACGCACAGTGTAGTACATAGTATATGAGTGAGTTGCACTGAAAAACTTAGAATATAAGAAACGCACAGTTTAGTACATAGTATATGAGTGAGTTGCACTGAAAAACTTAGAATATAAGAAACGCACAGTGTAGTACATAGTATATGAGTGAGTTGCACTGAAAAACTTAGAATATAAGAAACGCACAGTGTAGTACATAGTATATGAGTGAGTTGCACTGAAAAACTAAGAATATAAGAAACGCACAGTGTAGTACATAGTATATGAGTGAGTTGCACTGAAAAACTTAGAATATAAGAAACGCACAGTGTAGTACATAGTATATGAGTGAGTTGCACTGAAAAACTTAGAATATAAGAAACGCACAGTGTAGTACATAGTATATGAGTGAGTTGCACTGAAAAACTTAGAATATAAGAAACGCACAGTGTAGTACATAGTATATGAGTGAGTTGCACTGAAAAACTTAGAATATAAGAAACGCACAGTGTAGTACATAGTATATGAGTGAGTTGCACTGAAAAACTTAGAATATAAGAAACGCATAGTGTAGTACATAGTATATGAGTGAGTTGCACTGAAAAACTTAGAATTTACTGAAAAACCGGCATTACACGAAATGCACAGTGTAGTACATAGTATATGAGTGAGTTGCACTGAAAAACTTAGAATATAAGAAACGCACAGTGTAGTACATAGTATATGAGTGAGTTTCACTGAAAAACTTAGAATATAAGAAACGCACATTGTAGTACATAGTATATGAGTGAGTTGCACTGAAAAACTTAGAATATAAGAAACGCACATTGTAGTACATAGTATATGAGTGAGTTGCACTGAAAAACTTAGAATATAAGAAACGCACAGTGTAGTACATAGTATATGAGTGAGTTGCACTGAAAAACTTAGAATATAAGAAACGCACAGTGTAGTACATAGTATATGAGTGAGTTGCAGTGAAAAACTTAGAATATAAGAAACGCACAGTGTAGTACATAGTATATGAGTGAGTTGCACTGAAAAACTTAGAATATAAGAAACGCAAAGTTTAGTACATAGTATATGAGTGAGTTGCACTGAAAAACTAAGAATATAAGAAACGCACAGTGTAGTACATAGTATATGAGTGAGTTGCACTGAAAAACTTAGAATATAAGAAACGCACAGTGTAGTACATAGTATATGAGTGAGTTGCACTGAAAAACTTAGAATATAAGAAACGCACATTGTAGTACATAGTATATGAGTGAGTTGCACTGAAAAACTTAGAATATAAGAAACGCACATTGTAGTACATAGTATATGAGTGAGTTGCACTGAAAAACTTAGAATATAAGAAACGCACAGTGTAGTACATAGTATATGAGTGAGTTGCACTGAAAAACTAAGAATATAAGAAACGCACAGTATAGTACATAGTATATGAGTGAGTTGCACTGAAAAACTTAGAATATAAGAAACGCACAGTGTAGTACATAGTATATGAGTGAGTTGCACTGAAAAACTTAGAATATAAGAAACGCACAGTGTAGTACATAGTATATGAGTGAGTTGCACTGAAAAACTTAGAATATAAGAAACGCACAGTGTAGTACATAGTATATGAGTGAGTTGCACTGAAAAACTTAGAATATAAGAAACGCACAGTGTAGTACATAGTATATGAGTGAGTTGCACTGAAAAACTTAGAATATAAGAAACGCACAGTGTAGTACATAGTATATGAGTGAGTTGCACTGAAAAACTTAGAATATAAGAAACGCATAGTGTAGTACATAGTATATGAGTGAGTTGCACTGAAAAACTTAGAATTTACTGAAAAATCGGCATTACACGAAATGCACAGTGTAGTACATAGTATATGAGTGAGTTGCACTGAAAAACTTAGAATATAAGAAACGCACAGTGTAATACATAGTATATGAGTGAGTTGCACTGAAAAACTTAGAGTATAAGAAGCGCACAGTGTAGTAAGTAGTATATGAGTGAGTTGCACTGAAAAACTTAGAATATAAGAAACGCACAGTGTAGTACATAGTATATGAGTGAGTTGCACTGAAAAACTTAGAATATAAGAAACGCACAGTGTAGTACATAGTATATGAGTGAGTTGCACTGAAAAACTTAGAATATAAGAAACGCACAGTGTAGTACATAGTATATGAGTGAGTTGCACTGAAAAACTAAGAATATAAGAAACGCACAGTATAGTACATAGTATATGAGTGAGTTGCACTGAAAAACTTAGAATATAAGAAACGGACAGTGTAGTACATAGTATATGAGTGAGTTGCACTGAAAAACTTAGAATATAAGAAACGCACAGTGTAGTACATAGTATATGAGTGAGTTGCACTGAAAAACTTAGAATATAAGAAACGCACAGTGTAGTACATAGTATATGAGTGAGTTGCACTGAAAAACTTAGAATATAAGAAACGCACAGTGTAGTACATAGTATATGAGTGAGTTGCACTGAAAAACTTAGAATATAAGAAACGCACAGTGTAGTACATAGTATATGAGTGAGTTGCACTGAAAAACTTAGAATATAAGAAACGCACATTGTAGTACATAGTATATGAGTGAGTTGCACTGAAAAACTTAGAATATAAGAAACGCACAGTGTAGTACATAGTATATGAGTGAGTTGCACTGAAAAACTTAGAATATAAGAAACGCACAGTGTAGTACATAGTATATGAGTGAGTTGCAGTGAAAAACTTAGAATATAAGAAACGCACAGTGTAGTACATAGTATATGAGTGAGTGCACTGAAAAACTTAGAATATAAGAAACGCACAGTGTAGTACATAGTATATGAGTGAGTTGCACTGAAAAACTAAGAATATAAGAAACGCACAGTGTAGTACATAGTATATGAGTGAGTTGCACTGAAAAACTTAGAATATAAGAAACGCACAGTGTAGTACATAGTATATGAGTGAGTTGCACTGAAAAACTTAGAATATAAGAAACGCACAGTGTAGTACATAGTATATGTGTGATTTGCACTGAAATACTTAGAATATAAGAAACGCACAGTGTAGTAAATAGTATATGAGTGAGTTGCACTGAAAAACTTAGAATATAAGAAACGCACAGTGTAGTACATAGTATATGAGTGAGTTGCACTGAAAAACTTAGAATATAAGAAACGCATAGTGTAGTACATAGTATATGAGTGAGTTGCACTGAAAAACTTAGAATTTACTGAAAAACCGGCATTACACGAAATGCACAGTGTAGTACATAGTATATGAGTGAGTTGCACTGAAAAACTTAGAATATAAGAAACGCACAGTGTAGTACATAGTATATGAGTGAGTTGCACTGAAAAAGTTAGAATATAAGAAACGCACATTGTAGTACATAGTATATGAGTGAGTTGCACTGAAAAACTTAGAATATAAGAAACGCACAGTGTAGTACATAGTATATGAGTGAGTTGCACTGAAAAACTAAGAATATAAGAAACGCACAGTATAGTACATAGTATATGAGTGAGTTGCACTGAAAAACTTAGAATATAAGAAACGCACAGTGTAGTACATAGTATATGAGTGAGTTGCACTGAAAAACTTAGAATATAAGAAACGCACAGTGTAGTACATAGTATATGAGTGAGTTGCACTGAAAAACTTAGAATATAAGAAACGCACAGTGTAGTACATAGTATATGAGTGAGTTGCACTGAAAAACTTAGAATATAAGAAACGCACAGTGTAGTACATAGTATATGAGTGAGTTGCACTGAAAAACTTAGAATATAAGAAACGCACAGTGTAGTACATAGTATATGAGTGAGTTGCACTGAAAAACTTAGAATATAAGAAACGCACAGTGTAGTACATAGTATATGAGTGAGTTGCACTGAAAAACTTAGAATATAAGAAACGCACATTGTAGTACATAGTATATGAGTGAGTTGCATTGAAAAACTTAGAATATAAGAAACGCACAGTGTAGTACATAGTATATGAGTGAGTTGCACTGAAAAACTTAGAATATAAGAAACGCACAGTTTAGTACATAGTATATGAGTGAGTTGCACTGAAAAACTTAGAATTTACAGAAAAACCAGCATTACACGAAATGCACAGTGTAGTACATAGTATATGAGTGAGTTGCACTGAAAAACTTAGAATATAAGAAACGCACAGTGTAGTACATCGTATATGAGTGAGTTGCACTGAAAAACTTAGAATATAAGAAACGCACAGTGTAGTACATAGTATATGAGTGAGTTGCACTGAAAAACTTAGAATATAAGAAACGCACAGTGTAGTACATAGTATATGAGTGAGTTGCACTGAAAAACTTAGAATATAAGAAACGCACAGTGTACTACATAGTATATGAGTGAGTTGCACTGAAAAACTTAGAATATAAGAAACGCACAGTGTAGTACATAGTATATGAGTGAGTTGCAGTGAAAAACTTAGAATATAAGAAACGCACAGTGTAGTACATAGTATATGAGTGAGTTGCACTGAAAAACTTAGAATATAAGAAACGCACAGTGTAGTACATAGTATATGAGTGAGTTGCACTGAAAAACTAAGAATATAAGAAACGCACAGTGTAGTACATAGTATATGAGTGAGTTGCACTGAAAAACTTAGAATATAAGAAACGCACAGTGTAGTACATAGTATATGAGTGAGTTGCACTGAAAAACTTAGAATATAAGAAACGCACAGTGTAGTACATAGTATATGAGTGAGTTGCACTGAAAAACTTAGAATATAAGAAACGCTCAGTGTAGTACATAGTATATGAGTGAGTTGCACTGAAAAACTTAGAATATAAGAAACGCACAGTGTAGTACATAGTATATGATTGAGTTGCACTGAAAAACTTAGAATATAAGAAACGCATAGTGTAGTACATAGTATATGAGTGAGTTGCACTGAAAAACTTAGAATTTACTGAAAAACCGGCATTACACGAAATGCACAGTGTAGTACATAGTATATGAGTGAGTTGCACTGAAAAACTTAGAATATAAGAAACGCACAGTGTAGTACATAGTATATGAGTGAGTTGCACTGAAAAACTTAGAATATAAGAAACGCACAGTGTAGTACATAGTATATGAGTGAGTTGCACTGAAAAACTTAGAATATAAGAAACGCACAGTGTAGTACATAGTATATGAGTGAGTTGCACTGAAAAACTTAGAATATAAGAAACGCATAGTGTAGTACATAGTATATGAGTGAGTTGCACTGAAAAACTTAGAATTTACTGAAAAACCGGCATTACACGAAATGCACAGTGTAGTACATAGTATATGAGTGAGTTGCACTGAAAAACTTAGAATATAAGAAACGCACAGTGTAGTACATAGTATATGAGTGAGTTGCACTGAAAAACTTAGAATATAAGAAACGCACATTGTAGTACATAGTATATGAGTGAGTTGCACTGAAAAACTTAGAATATAAGAAACGCACATTGTAGTACATAGTATATGAGTGAGTTGCACTGAAAAACTTAGAATATAAGAAACGCACAGTGTAGTACATAGTATATGAGTGAGTTGCACTGAAAAACTAAGAATATAAGAAACGCACAGTATAGTACATAGTATATGAGTGAGTTGCACTGAAAAACTTAGAATATAAGAAACGCACAGTGTAGTACATAGTATATGAGTGAGTTGCACTGAAAAACTTAGAATATAAGAAACGCACAGTGTAGTACATAGTATATGAGTGAGTTGCACTGAAAAACTTAGAATATAAGAAACGCACAGTGTAGTACATCGTATATGAGTGAGTTGCACTGAAAAACTTAGAATATAAGAAACGCACAGTGTAGTACATAGTATATGAGTGAGTTGCACTGAAAAACTTAGAATATAAGAAACGCACATTGTAGTACATAGTATATGAGTGAGTTGCACTGAAAAACTTAGAATATAAGAAATGCAAAGTGTACTACATAGTATATGAGTGAGTTGCACTGAAAAACTTAGAATATAAGAAACGCACAGTGTAGTACATAGTATATGAGTGAGTTGCAGTGAAAAACTTAGAATATAAGAAACGCACAGTGTAGTACATAGTATATGAGTGAGTTGCACTGAAAAACTTAGAATATAAGAAACGCACAGTGTAGTACATAGTATATGAGTGAGTTGCACTGAAAAACTAAGAATATAAGAAACGCACAGTGTAGTACATAGTATATGAGTGAGTTGCACTGAAAAACTTAGAATATGAGAAACGCACAGTGTAGTACATAGTATATGAGTGAGTTGCACTGAAAAACTTAGAATATAAGAAACGCACAGTGTAGTACATAGTATATGAGTGCGTTGCACTGAAAAACTTAGAATATAAGAAACGCACAGTGTAGTACATAGTATATGAGTGAGTTGCACTGAAAAACTTAGAATATAAGAAACGCACAGTGTAGTACATAGTATATGAGTGAGTTGCACTGAAAAACTTAGAATATAAGAAACGCATAGTGTAGTACATAGTATATGAGTGAGTTGCACTGAAAAACTAAGAATTTACTGAAAAACCGGCATTACACGAAATGCACAGTGTAGTACATAGTATATGAGTGAGTTGCACTGAAAAACTTAGAATATAAGAAACGCACAGTGTAGTACATAGTATATGAGTGAGTTGCACTGAAAAACTTAGAATATAAGAAACGCACAGTGTAGTACATAGTATATGAGTGAGTTGCACTGAAAAACTTAGAATATAAGAAACGCACAGTGTAGTACATAGTATATGAGTGAGTTGCACTGAAAAACTTAGAATATAAGAAACGCACAGTGTAGTACATAGTATATGAGTGAGTTGCACTGAAAAACTAAGAATATAAGAAACGCACAGTATAGTACATAGTATATGAGTGAGTTGCACTGAAAAACTTAGAATATAAGAAACGCACAGTGTAGTACATAGTATATGAGTGAGTTGCACTGAAAAACTTAGAATATAAGAAACGCACAGTGTAGTACATAGTATATGAGTGAGTTGCACTGAAAAACTTAGAATATAAGAAACGCACAGTGTAGTACATAGTATATGAGTGAGTTGCACTGAAAAACTTAGAATATAAGAAACGCACAGTGTAGTACATAGTATATGAGTGAGTTGCACTGAAAAACTTAGAATATAAGAAACGCACAGTGTAGTACATAGTATATGAGTGAGTTGCACTGAAAAACTTAGAATATAAGAAACGCACATTGTAGTACATAGTATATGAGTGAGTTGCACTGAAAAACTTAGAATATAAGAAACGCACAGTGTAGTACATAGTATATGAGTGAGTTGCACTGAAAAACTTAGAATATAAGAAACGCACAGTGTAGTACATAGTATATGAGTGAGTTGCACTGAAAAACTTAGAATATAAGAAACGCACAGTGTAGTACATCGTATATGAGTGAGTTGCACTGAAAAACTTAGAATATAAGAAACGCACAGTGTAGTACATAGTATATGAGTGAGTTGCACTGAAAAACTTAGAATATAAGAAACGCACAGTGTAGTACATAGTATATGAGTGAGTTGCACTGAAAAACTTAGAATATAAGAAACGCACAGTGTAGTACATAGTATATGAGTGAGTTGCACTGAAAAACTTAGAATATAAGAAACGCACAGTGTAGTACATAGTATATGAGTGAGTTGCACTGAAAAACTTAGAATATAAGAAACGCACATTGTAGTACATAGTATATGAGTGAGTTGCATTGAAAAACTTAGAATATAAGAAACGCACAGTGTAGTACATAGTATATGAGTGAGTTGCACTGAAAAACTTAGAATATAAGAAACGCACAGTGTAGTACATAGTATATGAGTGAGTTGCACTGAAAAACTTAGAATTTACAGAAAAACCAGCATTACACGAAATGCACAGTGTAGTACATAGTATATGAGTGAGTTGCACTGAAAAACTTAGAATATAAGAAACGCACAGTGTAGTACATCGTATATGAGTGAGTTGCACTGAAAAACTTAGAATATAAGAAACGCACAGTGTAGTACATAGTATATGAGTGAGTTGCAGTGAAAAACTTAGAATATAAGAAACGCACAGTGTAGTACATAGTATATGAGTGAGTTGCACTGAAAAACTTAGAATATAAGAAACGCACAGTGTAGTATATAGTATATGAGTGAGTTGCACTGAAAAACTAAGAATATAAGAAACGCACAGTGTAGTACATAGTATTTGAGTGAGTTGCACTGAAAAACTTAGAATATAAGAAACGCACAGTGTAGTACATAGTATATGAGTGAGTTGCACTGAAAAACTTAGAATATAAGAAACGCACAGTGTAGTACATAGTATATGAGTGAGTTGCACTGAAAAACTTAGAATATAAGAAACGCACAGTGTAGTACATCGTATATGAGTGAGTTGCACTGAAAAACTTAGAATATAAGAAACGCACAGTGTAGTACATAGTATATGAGTGAGTTGCACTGAAAAACTTAGAATATAAGAAACGCACAGTGTAGTACATAGTATATGAGTGAGTTGCACTGAAAAACTTAGAATATAAGAAACGCATAGTGTAGTACATAGTATATGAGTGAGTTGCACGGAAAAACTTAGAATTTACTGAAAAACCGGCATTAAACGAAATGCACAGTGTAGTACATAGTATATGAGTGAGTTGCACTGAAAAACTTAGAATATAAGAAACGCACAGTGTAGTACATAGTATATGAGTGAGTTGCACTGAAAAACTTAGAATATAAGAAACGCACAGTGTAGTACATAGTATATGAGTGAGTTGCACTGAAAAACTTAGAATATAAGAAACGCACAGTGTAGTACATAGTATATGAGTGAGTTGCACTGAAAAACTTAGAATATAAGAAACGCACAGTGTAGTACATAGTATATGAGTGAGTTGCACTGAAAACTAAGAATATAAGAAACGCACAGTATAGTACATAGTATATGAGTGAGTTGCACTGAAAAACTTAGAATATAAGAAACGCACAGTGTAGTACATAGTATATGAGTGAGTTGCACTGAAAAACTTAGAATATAAGAAACGCACAGTGTAGTACATAGTATATGAGTGAGTTGCACTGAAAAACTTAGAATATAAGAAACGCACAGTGTAGTACATAGTATATGAGTGAGTTGCACTGAAAAACTTAGAATATAAGAAACACACAGTGTAGTACATAGTATATGAGTGAGTTGCACTGAAAAACTTAGAATATAAGAAACGCACAGTGTAGTACATAGTATATGAGTGAGTTGCACTGAAAACTAAGAATATAAGAAACGCACAGTATAGTACATAGTATATGAGTGAGTTGCACTGAAAAACTTAGAATATAAGAAACGCACAGTGTAGTACATAGTATATGAGTGAGTTGCACTGAAAAACTTAGAATATAAGAAACGCACAGTGTAGTACATAGTATATGAGTGAGTTGCACTGAAAAACTTAGAATATAAGAAACGCACAGTGTAGTACATAGTATATGAGTGAGTTGCACTGAAAAACTTAGAATATAAGAAACGCACAGTGTAGTACATAGTATATGAGTGAGTTGCACTGAAAAACTTAGAATTTACAGAAAAACCAGCATTACACGAAATGCACAGTGTAGTACATAGTATATGAGTGAGTTGCACTGAAAAACTTAGAATATAAGAAACGCACAGTGTAGTACATCGTATATGAGTGAGTTGCACTGAAAAACTTAGAATATAAGAAACGCACAGTGTAGTACATAGTATATGAGTGAGTTGCACTGAAAAACTTAGAATATAAGAAACGCACAGTGTAGTACATAGTATATGAGTGAGTTGCACTGAAAAACTTAGAATATAAGAAACGCACAGTGTAGTACATAGTATATGAGTGAGTTGCACTGAAAAACTTAGAATATAAGAAACGCATAGTGTAGTACATAGTATATGAGTGAGTTGCACTGAAAAACTTAGAATTTACTGAAAAACCGGCATTACACGAAATGCACAGTGTAGTACATAGTATATGAGTGAGTTGCACTGAAAAACTTAGAATATAAGAAACGGACAGTGTAATACATAGTATATGAGTGAGTTGCACTGAAAAACTTAGAGTATAAGAAGCGCACAGTGTAGTACATAGTATATGAGTGAGTTGCACTGAAAAACTTAGAATATAAGAAACGCACAGTGTAGTACATAGTATATGAGTGAGTTGCACTGAAAAACTTAGAATATAAGAAACGCACAGTGTAGTACATAGTATATGAGTGAGTTGCACTGAAAAACTTAGAATATAAGAAACGCACAGTGTAGTACATAGTATATGAGTGAGTTGCACTGAAAAACTTAGAATATAAGAAACGCACATTGTAGTACATAGTATATGAGTGAGTTGCACTGAAAAACTTAGAATATAAGAAACGCACAGTGTAGTACATAGTATATGAGTGAGTTGCACTGAAAAACTTAGAATATAAGAAACGCACAGTGTAGTACATAGTATATGAGTGAGTTGCACTGAAAAACTTATAATTTACAGAAAAACCAGCATTACACGAAATGCACAGTGTAGTACATAGTATATGAGTGAGTTGCACTGAAAAACTTAGAATATAAGAAACGCACAGTGTAGTACATAGTATATGAGTGAGTTGCACTGAAAAACTTAGAATATAAGAAACGCACATTGTAGTACATAGTATATGAGTGAGTTGCACTTTAAAACTTAGAATATAAGAAACGCACATTGTAGTACATAGTATATGAGTGAGTTGCACTGAAAAACTTAGAATATAAGAAACGCACAGTGTAGTACATAGTATATGAGTGAGTTGCACTGAAAAACTAAGAATATAAGAAACGCACAGTATAGTACATAGTATATGTGTGAGTTGCACTGAAAAACTTAGAATATAAGAAACGCACAGTGTAGTACATAGTATATGAGTGAGTTGCACTGAAAAACTTAGAATATAAGAAACGCACAGTGTAGTACATAGTATATGAGTGAGTTGCACTGAAAAACTTAGAATATAAGAAACGCACAGTGTAGTACATCGTATATGAGTGAGTTGCACTGAAAAACTTAGAATATAAGAAACGCACAGTGTAGTACATAGTATATGAGTGAGTTGCACTGAAAAACTTAGAATATAAGAAACGCATAGTGTAGTACATAGTATATGAGTGAGTTGCACTGAAAAAATTAGAATTTACTGAAAAACCGGCATTACACGAAATGCACAGTGTAGTACATAGTATATGAGTGAGTTGCACTGAAAAACTTAGAATATAAGAAACGCACAGTGTAGTACATAGTATATGAGTGAGTTGCACTGAAAAACTTAGAATATAAGAAACGCACAGTGTAGTACATAGTATATGAGTGAGTTGCACTGAAAAACTTAGAATATAAGAAACGCACAGTGTAGTACATAGTATATGAGTGAGTTGCACTGAAAAACTTAGAATATAAGAAACGCACAGTGTAGTACATAGTATATGAGTGAGTTGCACTGAAAAACTTATAATTTACAGAAAAACCAGCATTACACGAAATGCACAGTGTAGTACATAGTATATGAGTGAGTTGCACTGAAAAACTTAGAATATAAGAAACGCACAGTGTGGTACATAGTATATGAGTGAGTTGCACTGAAAAACTTAGAATATAAGAAACGCACATTGTAGTACATAGTATATGAGTGAGTTGCACTGAAAAACTTAGAATATAAGAAACGCACAGTGTAGTACATAGTATATGAGTGAGTTGCACTGAAAAACTTAGAATATAAGAAACGCACAGTGTAGTACATAGTATATGAGTGAGTTGCACTGAAAAACTTAGAATATAAGAAACGCACAGTGTAGTACATCGTATATGAGTGAGTTGCACTGAAAAACTTAGAATATAAGAAACGCACAGTGTAGTACATAGTATATGAGTGAGTTGCACTGAAAAACTTAGAATATAAGAAACGCACAGTGTAGTACATAGTATATGAGTGAGTTGCACTGAAAAACTTAGAATATAAGAAACGCATAGTGTAGTACATAGTATATGAGTGAGTTGCACGGAAAAACTTAGAATTTACTGAAAAACCGGCATTAAACGAAATGCACAGTGTAGTACATAGTATATGAGTGAGTTGCACTGAAAAACTTAGAATATAAGAAACGCACAGTGTAGTACATAGTATATGAGTGAGTTGCACTGAAAAACTTAGAATATAAGAAACGCACAGTGTAGTACATAGTATATGAGTGAGTTGCACTGAAAAACTTAGAATATAAGAAACGCACAGTGTAGTACATAGTATATGAGTGAGTTGCACTGAAAAACTTAGAATATAAGAAACGCACAGTGTAGTACATAGTATATGAGTGAGTTGCACTGAAAACTAAGAATATAAGAAACGCACAGTATAGTACATAGTATATGAGTGAGTTGCACTGAAAAACTTAGAATATAAGAAACGCACAGTGTAGTACATAGTATATGAGTGAGTTGCACTGAAAAACTTAGAATATAAGAAACGCACAGTGTAGTACATAGTATATGAGTGAGTTGCACTGAAAAACTTAGAATATAAGAAACGCACAGTGTAGTACATAGTATATGAGTGAGTTGCACTGAAAAACTTAGAATATAAGAAACACACAGTGTAGTACATAGTATATGAGTGAGTTGCACTGAAAAACTTAGAATATAAGAAACGCACAGTGTAGTACATAGTATATGAGTGAGTTGCACTGAAAACTAAGAATATAAGAAACGCACAGTATAGTACATAGTATATGAGTGAGTTGCACTGAAAAACTTAGAATATAAGAAACGCACAGTGTAGTACATAGTATATGAGTGAGTTGCACTGAAAAACTTAGAATATAAGAAACGCACAGTGTAGTACATAGTATATGAGTGAGTTGCACTGAAAAACTTAGAATATAAGAAACGCACAGTGTAGTACATAGTATATGAGTGAGTTGCACTGAAAAACTTAGAATATAAGAAACGCACAGTGTAGTACATAGTATATGAGTGAGTTGCACTGAAAAACTTAGAATTTACAGAAAAACCAGCATTACACGAAATGCACAGTGTAGTACATAGTATATGAGTGAGTTGCACTGAAAAACTTAGAATATAAGAAACGCACAGTGTAGTACATCGTATATGAGTGAGTTGCACTGAAAAACTTAGAATATAAGAAACGCACAGTGTAGTACATAGTATATGAGTGAGTTGCACTGAAAAACTTAGAATATAAGAAACGCACAGTGTAGTACATAGTATATGAGTGAGTTGCACTGAAAAACTTAGAATATAAGAAACGCACAGTGTAGTACATAGTATATGAGTGAGTTGCACTGAAAAACTTAGAATATAAGAAACGCATAGTGTAGTACATAGTATATGAGTGAGTTGCACTGAAAAACTTAGAATTTACTGAAAAACCGGCATTACACGAAATGCACAGTGTAGTACATAGTATATGAGTGAGTTGCACTGAAAAACTTAGAATATAAGAAACGGACAGTGTAATACATAGTATATGAGTGAGTTGCACTGAAAAACTTAGAGTATAAGAAGCGCACAGTGTAGTACATAGTATATGAGTGAGTTGCACTGAAAAACTTAGAATATAAGAAACGCACAGTGTAGTACATAGTATATGAGTGAGTTGCACTGAAAAACTTAGAATATAAGAAACGCACAGTGTAGTACATAGTATATGAGTGAGTTGCACTGAAAAACTTAGAATATAAGAAACGCACAGTGTAGTACATAGTATATGAGTGAGTTGCACTGAAAAACTTAGAATATAAGAAACGCACATTGTAGTACATAGTATATGAGTGAGTTGCACTGAAAAACTTAGAATATAAGAAACGCACAGTGTAGTACATAGTATATGAGTGAGTTGCACTGAAAAACTTAGAATATAAGAAACGCACAGTGTAGTACATAGTATATGAGTGAGTTGCACTGAAAAACTTATAATTTACAGAAAAACCAGCATTACACGAAATGCACAGTGTAGTACATAGTATATGAGTGAGTTGCACTGAAAAACTTAGAATATAAGAAACGCACAGTGTAGTACATAGTATATGAGTGAGTTGCACTGAAAAACTTAGAATATAAGAAACGCACATTGTAGTACATAGTATATGAGTGAGTTGCACTTTAAAACTTAGAATATAAGAAACGCACATTGTAGTACATAGTATATGAGTGAGTTGCACTGAAAAACTTAGAATATAAGAAACGCACAGTGTAGTACATAGTATATGAGTGAGTTGCACTGAAAAACTAAGAATATAAGAAACGCACAGTATAGTACATAGTATATGTGTGAGTTGCACTGAAAAACTTAGAATATAAGAAACGCACAGTGTAGTACATAGTATATGAGTGAGTTGCACTGAAAAACTTAGAATATAAGAAACGCACAGTGTAGTACATAGTATATGAGTGAGTTGCACTGAAAAACTTAGAATATAAGAAACGCACAGTGTAGTACATCGTATATGAGTGAGTTGCACTGAAAAACTTAGAATATAAGAAACGCACAGTGTAGTACATAGTATATGAGTGAGTTGCACTGAAAAACTTAGAATATAAGAAACGCATAGTGTAGTACATAGTATATGAGTGAGTTGCACTGAAAAAATTAGAATTTACTGAAAAACCGGCATTACACGAAATGCACAGTGTAGTACATAGTATATGAGTGAGTTGCACTGAAAAACTTAGAATATAAGAAACGCACAGTGTAGTACATAGTATATGAGTGAGTTGCACTGAAAAACTTAGAATATAAGAAACGCACAGTGTAGTACATAGTATATGAGTGAGTTGCACTGAAAAACTTAGAATATAAGAAACGCACAGTGTAGTACATAGTATATGAGTGAGTTGCACTGAAAAACTTAGAATATAAGAAACGCACAGTGTAGTACATAGTATATGAGTGAGTTGCACTGAAAAACTTATAATTTACAGAAAAACCAGCATTACACGAAATGCACAGTGTAGTACATAGTATATGAGTGAGTTGCACTGAAAAACTTAGAATATAAGAAACGCACAGTGTGGTACATAGTATATGAGTGAGTTGCACTGAAAAACTTAGAATATAAGAAACGCACATTGTAGTACATAGTATATGAGTGAGTTGCACTGAAAAACTTAGAATATAAGAAACGCACAGTGTAGTACATAGTATATGAGTGAGTTGCACTGAAAAACTTAGAATATAAGAAACGCACAGTGTATTACATAGTATATGAGTGAGTTGCACTGAAAAACTTAGAATATAAGAAACGCACAGTGTAGTACATAGTATATGAGTGAGTTGCACTGAAAAACTTAGAATATAAGAAACGCACAGTGTAGTACATAGTATATGAGTGAGTTGCACTGAAAAACTTAGAATATAAGAAACGCACAGTGTAGTTCATAGTATATGAGTGAGTTGCACTGAAAAACTTAGAATTTACTGAAAAACCCGCATTACACGAAATGCACAGTGTAGTATATAGTATATGAGTGAGTTGCACTGAAAAACTTAGAATATAAGAAACGCACAGTGTAGTACATAGTATATGAGTGAGTTGCACTGAAAAACTTAGAATTTACTGAAAAACCCGCATTACACGAAATGCACAGTGTAGTACATAGTATATAAGTGAGTTGCACTGAAAAACTTAGAATATAAGAAACGCACAGTGTAGTACATAGTATATGAGTGAGTTGCACTGAAAAACTTAGAATTTAAGAAACGCACAGTGTAGTACATAGTATATGAGTGAGTTGCACTGAAAAACTTAGAATATAAGAAACGCACAGTGTAGTACATAGTATATGAGTGAGTTGCACTGAAAAAGTTAGAATATAAGAAACGCACAGTGTAGTACATAGTATATGAGTGAGTTGCACTGAAAAACTTAGAATTTAAGAAACACACAGTGTAGTACATAGTATATGAGTGAGTTGCACTGAAAAACTTAGAATTTAAGAAACGCACAGTGTAGTACATAGTATATGAGTGAGTTGCACTGAAAAACTTAGAATATAAGAAACGCACAGTGTAGTACATAGTATATGAGTGAGTTGCACTGAAAAACTTAGAATATAAGAAACGCACAGTGTAGTACATAGTATATGAGTGAGTTGCACTGAAAAACTTAGAATTTAAGAAACGCACAGTGTAGTACATAGTATATGAGTGAGTTGCACTGAAAAACTTAGAATATAAGAAACGCACATTGTAGTACATAGTATATGAGTGAGTTGCACTTTAAAACTTAGAATATAAGAAACGCACATTGTAGTACATAGTATATGAGTGAGTTGCACTGAAAAACTTAGAATATAAGAAACGCACAGTGTAGTACATAGTATATGAGTGAGTTGCACTGAAAAACTAAGAATATAAGAAACGCACAGTATAGTACATAGTATATGTGTGAGTTGCACTGAAAAACTTAGAATATAAGAAACGCACAGTGTAGTACATAGTATATGAGTGAGTTGCACTGAAAAACTTAGAATATAAGAAACGCACAGTGTAGTACATAGTATATGAGTGAGTTGCACTGAAAAACTTAGAATATAAGAAACGCACAGTGTAGTACATCGTATATGAGTGAGTTGCACTGAAAAACTTAGAATATAAGAAACGCACAGTGTAGTACATAGTATATGAGTGAGTTGCACTGAAAAACTTAGAATATAAGAAACGCATAGTGTAGTACATAGTATATGAGTGAGTTGCACTGAAAAAATTAGAATTTACTGAAAAACCGGCATTACACGAAATGCACAGTGTAGTACATAGTATATGAGTGAGTTGCACTGAAAAACTTAGAATATAAGAAACGCACAGTGTAGTACATAGTATATGAGTGAGTTGCACTGAAAAACTTAGAATATAAGAAACGCACAGTGTAGTACATAGTATATGAGTGAGTTGCACTGAAAAACTTAGAATATAAGAAACGCACAGTGTAGTACATAGTATATGAGTGAGTTGCACTGAAAAACTTAGAATATAAGAAACGCACAGTGTAGTACATAGTATATGAGTGAGTTGCACTGAAAAACTTATAATTTACAGAAAAACCAGCATTACACGAAATGCACAGTGTAGTACATAGTATATGAGTGAGTTGCACTGAAAAACTTAGAATATAAGAAACGCACAGTGTGGTACATAGTATATGAGTGAGTTGCACTGAAAAACTTAGAATATAAGAAACGCACATTGTAGTACATAGTATATGAGTGAGTTGCACTGAAAAACTTAGAATATAAGAAACGCACAGTGTAGTACATAGTATATGAGTGAGTTGCACTGAAAAACTTAGAATATAAGAAACGCACAGTGTATTACATAGTATATGAGTGAGTTGCACTGAAAAACTTAGAATATAAGAAACGCACAGTGTAGTACATAGTATATGAGTGAGTTGCACTGAAAAACTTAGAATATAAGAAACGCACAGTGTAGTACATAGTATATGAGTGAGTTGCACTGAAAAACTTAGAATATAAGAAACGCACAGTGTAGTTCATAGTATATGAGTGAGTTGCACTGAAAAACTTAGAATTTACTGAAAAACCCGCATTACACGAAATGCACAGTGTAGTATATAGTATATGAGTGAGTTGCACTGAAAAACTTAGAATATAAGAAACGCACAGTGTAGTACATAGTATATGAGTGAGTTGCACTGAAAAACTTAGAATTTACTGAAAAACCCGCATTACACGAAATGCACAGTGTAGTACATAGTATATAAGTGAGTTGCACTGAAAAACTTAGAATATAAGAAACGCACAGTGTAGTACATAGTATATGAGTGAGTTGCACTGAAAAACTTAGAATTTAAGAAACGCACAGTGTAGTACATAGTATATGAGTGAGTTGCACTGAAAAACTTAGAATATAAGAAACGCACAGTGTAGTACATAGTATATGAGTGAGTTGCACTGAAAAAGTTAGAATATAAGAAACGCACAGTGTAGTACATAGTATATGAGTGAGTTGCACTGAAAAACTTAGAATTTAAGAAACACACAGTGTAGTACATAGTATATGAGTGAGTTGCACTGAAAAACTTAGAATTTAAGAAACGCACAGTGTAGTACATAGTATATGAGTGAGTTGCACTGAAAAACTTAGAATATAAGAAACGCACAGTGTAGTACATAGTATATGAGTGAGTTGCACTGAAAAACTTAGAATATAAGAAACGCACAGTGTAGTACATAGTATATGAGTGAGTTGCACTGAAAAACTTAGAATATAAGAAACGCACAGTGTAGTACATAGTATATGAGTGAGTTGCACTGAAAAACTTAGAATATAAGAAACGCACAGAGTAGTACATAGTTTATGAGTGAGTTGCACTGAAAAACTTAGAATTTACTGAAAAACCCGCATTACACGAAATGCACAGTGTAGTACATAGTATATGAGTGAGTTGCACTGAAAAACTTAGAATATAAGAAACGCACAGTGTAGTACATAGTATATGAGTGAGTTGCACTGAAAAACTTAGAATATAAGAAACGCACAGTGTAGTACATAGTATATGAGTGAGTTGCACTGAAAAACTTAGAATTTAAGAAACGCACAGTGTAGTACATAGTATATGAGTGAGTTGCACTGAAAAACTTAGAATATAAGAAACGCACAGTGTAGTACATAGTATATGAGTGAGTTGCACTGAAAAACTTAGAATATAAGAAACGCACAGTGTAGTTCATAGTATATGAGTGAGTTGCACTGAAAAACTTAGAATTTAAGAAACGCACAGTGTAGTACATAGTATATGAGTGAGTTGCACTGAAAAACTTAGAATATAAGAAACGCACAGTGTAGTACATAGTATATGAGTGAGTTGCACTGAAAAACTTAGAATATAAGAAACGCACAGTGTAGTACATAGTATATGAGTGAGTTGCACTGAAAAACTTAGAATATAAGAAACGCATAGTGTAGTACATAGTATATGAGTGAGTTGCACTGAAAAACTTAGAATATAAGAAACGCACAGAGTAGTACATAGTTTATGAGTGAGTTGCACTGAAAAACTTAGAATTTACTGAAAAACCCGCATTACACCAAATGCACAGTGTAGTACATAGTATATGAGTGAGTTGCACTGAAAAACTTAGAATATAAGAAACGCACAGTGTAGTACATAGTATATGAGTGAGTTGCACTGAAAAACTTAGAATATAAGAAACGCACAGTGTAGTACATAGTATATGAGTGAGTTGCACTGAAAAACTTAGAATTTAAGAAACGCACAGTGTAGTACATAGTATATGAGTGAGTTGCACTGAAAAACTTAGAATATAAGAAACGCACAGTGTAGTACATAGTATATGAGTGAGTTGCACTGAAAAACTTAGAATATAAGAAACGCACAGTGTAGTACATAGTATATGAGTGAGTTGCACTGAAAAACTTAGAATATAAGAAACGCACAGTGTAGTACATAGTATATGAGTGAGTTGCACTGAAAAACTTAGAATATAAGAAACGCACAGTGTAGTACATAGTATATGAGTGAGTTGCACTGAAAAACTTAGAATATAAGAAACGCACAGTGTAGTACATAGTATATGAGTGAGTTGCACTGAAAAACTTAGAATATAAGAAACGCACAGTGTAGTACATAGTATATGAGTGAGTTGCACTGAAAAACTTAGAATATAAGAAACGCACAGTGTAGTACATAGTATATGAGTGAGTTGCACTGAAAAACTTAGAATATAAGAAACGCACAGTGTAGTTCATAGTATATGAGTGAGTTGCACTGAAAAACTTAGAATTTACTGAAAAACCCGCATTACACGAAATGCACAGTGTAGTATATAGTATATGAGTGAGTTGCACTGAAAAACTTAGAATATAAGAAACGCACAGTGTAGTACATAGTATATGAGTGAGTTGCACTGAAAAACTTAGAATTTACTGAAAAACCCGCATTACACGAAATGCACAGTGTAGTACATAGTATATAAGTGAGTTGCACTGAAAAACTTAGAATATAAGAAACACACAGTGTAGTACATAGTATATGAGTGAGTTGCATTGAAAAACTTAGAATTTAAGAAACGCACAGTGTAGTACATAGTATATGAGTGAGTTGCACTGAAAAACTTAGAATATAAGAAACGCACAGTGTAGTACATAGTATATGAGTGAGTTGCACTGAAAAAGTTAGAATATAAGAAACGCACAGTGTAGTACATAGTATATGAGTGAGTTGCACTGAAAAACTTAGAATTTAAGAAACACACAGTGTAGTACATAGTATATGAGTGAGTTGCACTGAAAAACTTAGAATTTAAGAAACGCACAGTGTAGTACATAGTATATGAGTGAGTTGCACTGAAAAACTTAGAATATAAGAAACGCACAGTGTAGTACATAGTATATGAGTGAGTTGCACTGAAAAACTTAGAATATAAGAAACGCACAGTGTAGTACATAGTATATGAGTGAGTTGCACTGAAAAACTTAGAATATAAGAAACGCACAGTGTAGTACATAGTATATGAGTGAGTTGCACTGAAAAACTTAGAATATAAGAAACGCACAGAGTAGTACATAGTTTATGAGTGAGTTGCACTGAAAAACTTAGAATTTACTGAAAAACCCGCATTACACGAAATGCACAGTGTAGTACATAGTATATGAGTGAGTTGCACTGAAAAACTTAGAATATAAGAAACGCACAGTGTAGTACATAGTATATGAGTGAGTTGCACTGAAAAACTTAGAATATAAGAAACGCACAGTGTAGTACATAGTATATGAGTGAGTTGCACTGAAAAACTTAGAATATAAGAAACGCACAGTGTAGTACATAGTATATGAGTGAGTTGCACTGAAAAACTTAGAATATAAGAAACGCACAGTGTAGTACATAGTATATGAGTGAGTTGCACTGAAGAACTTAGAATTTACTGAAAAACCCGCATTACACGAAATGCACAGTGTAGTACATAGTATATGAGTGAGTTGCACTGAAAAACTTAGAATATAAGAAACGCACAGTGTAGTACATAGTATATGAGTGAGTTGCACTGAAAAACTTAGAATATAAGAAACGCACAGTGTAGTACATAGTATATGAGTGAGTTGCACTGAAAAACTTAGAATTTAAGAAACGCACAGTGTAGTACATAGTATATGAGTGAGTTGCACTGAAAAACTTAGAATATAAGAAACGCACAGTGTAGTACATAGTATATGAGTGAGTTGCACTGAAAAACTTAGAATATAAGAAACGCACAGTGTAGTACATAGTATATGAGTGAGTTGCACTGAAAAACTTAGAATATAAGAAACGTACAGTGTAGTACATAGTATATGAGTGACTTGCACTGAAAAACTTAGAATATAAGAAACGCACAGTGTAGTACATAGTATATGAGTGAGTTGCACTGAAAATCTTAGAATATAAGAAACGCACATTGTAGTACATAGTATATGAGTGAGTTGCACTGAAAAACTTAGAATTTAAGAAACGCACAGTGTAGTACATAGTATATGAGTGAGTTGCACTGAAAAACTTAGAATATAAGAAACGCACAGTGTAGTACATAGTATATGAGTGAGTTGCAATGAAAAACTTAGAATATAAGAAACGCACAGTGTAGTACATAGTATATGAGTGAGTTGCAGTGAAAAACTTAGAATTTAAGAAACGCACAGTATAGTACATAGTATATGAGTGAGTTGCACTGAAAAAATTAGAATTTAGAAACACACAGTGTAGTACATAGTATATGAGTGAGTTGCACTGAAAAACTTAGAATATAAGAAACGCACAGTGTAGTACATAGTATATGAGTGAGTTGCACTGAAAAACTTAGAATATAAGAAATGCACAGTGTAGTACATAGTATATGAGTGAGTTGCACTGAAAAACTTAGAATATAAGAAACGCACAGTGTAGTACATAGTATATGAGTGAGTTGCACTGAAAAACTTAGAATTTACTGAAAAACCCGCATTACACGAAATGCACAGTGTAGTACATAGTATATGAGTGAGTTGCACTGAAAAACTTAGAATATAAGAAACGCACAGTGTAGTACATAGAATATGAGTGAGTTGCACTGAAAAACTTAGAATATAAGAAACGCACAGTGTAGTACATAGTATATGAGTGAGTTGCACTGAAAAACTTAGAATATAAGAAACGCACAGTGTAGTACATAGTATATGAGTGAGTTGCACTGAAAAACTTAGAATATAAGAAACGCACAGTGTAGTACATAGTATATGAGTGAGTTGCACTGAAAAACTTAGAATATAAGAAACGTACAGTGTAGTACATAGTATATGAGTGAGTTGCACTGAAAAACTTAGAATATAAGAAACGCACAGTGTAGTACATAGTATATGAGTGAGTTGCACTGAAAAACTTAGAATTTACTGAAAAACCCGCATTACACGAAATGCACAGTGTAGTACATAGTATATGAGTGAGTTGCACTGAAAAACTTAGAATATAAGAAACACACAGTGTAGTACATAGTATATGAGTGAGTTGCACTGAAAAACTTAGAATATAAGAAACGCACAGTGTAGTACATAGTATATGAGTGAGTTGCACTGAAAAACTTAGAATTTAATAAACGCACAGTGTAGTACATAGTATATGAGTGAGTTGCACTGAAAAACTTAGAATATAAGAAACGCACAGTGTAGTACATAGTATATGAGTGAGTTTCACTGAAAAACTTAGAATATAAGAAATGCACAGTGTAGTACATAGTATATGAGTGAGTTGCACTGAAGAACTTAGAATTTACTGAAAAACCCGCATTACACGAAATGCACAGTGTAGTACATAGTATATGAGTGAGTTGCACTGAAAAACTTAGAATATAAGAAACGCACAGTGTAGTACATAGTATATGAGTGAGTTGCACTGAAAAACTTAGAATATAAGAAACGCACAGTGTAGTACATAGTATATGAGTGAGTTGCACTGAAAAACTTAGAATTTAAGAAACGCACAGTGTAGTACATAGTATATGAGTGAGTTGCACTGAAAAACTTAGAATATAAGAAACGCACAGTGTAGTACATAGTATATGAGTGAGTTGCACTGAAAAACTTAGAATATAAGAAACGCACAGTGTAGTACATAGTATATGAGTGAGTTGCACTGAAAAACTTAGAATATAAGAAACGTACAGTGTAGTACATAGTATATGAGTGACTTGCACTGAAAAACTTAGAATATAAGAAACGCACAGTGTAGTACATAGTATATGAGTGAGTTGCCCTGAAAATCTTAGAATATAAGAAACGCACATTGTAGTACATAGTATATGAGTGAGTTGCACTGAAAAACTTAGAATTTAAGAAACGCACAGTGTAGTACATAGTATATGAGTGAGTTGCACTGAAAAACTTAGAATATAAGAAACGCACAGTGTAGTACATAGTATATGAGTGAGTTGCACTGAAAAACTTAGAATATAAGAAACGCACAGTGTAGTACATAGTATATGAGTGAGTTGCACTGAAAAACTTAGAATATAAGAAACGCACAGTGTAGTACATAGTATATGAGTGAGTTGCACTGAAAAACTTAGAATTTACTGAAAAACCCGCATTACACGAAATGCACAGTGTAGTACATAGTATATGTTGAGTTGCACTGAAAAACTTAGAATATAAGAAACGCACAGTGTAGTACATAGTATATGAGTGAGTTGCACTGAAAAACTTAGAATAAAAGAAACGCACAGTGTAGTACATAGTATATGAGTGAGTTGCAGTGAAAAACTTAGAATTTAAGAAACGCACAGTATAGTACATAGTATATGAGTGAGTTGCACTGAAAAAATTAGAATTTAGAAACACACAGTGTAGTACATAGTATATGAGTGAGTTGCACTGAAAAACTTAGAATATAAGAAACGCACAGTGTAGTACATAGTATATGAGTGAGTTGCACTGAAAAACTTAGAATATAAGAAATGCACAGTGTAGTACATAGTATATGAGTGAGTTGCACTGAAAAACTTAGAATATAAGAAACGCACAGTGTAGTACATAGTATATGAGTGAGTTGCACTGAAAAACTTAGAATTTACTGAAAAACCCGCATTACACGAAATGCACAGTGTAGTACATAGTATATGAGTGAGTTGCACTGAAAAACTTAGAATATAAGAAACGCACAGTGTAGTACATAGAATATGAGTGAGTTGCACTGAAAAACTTAGAATATAAGAAACGCACAGTTTAGTACATAGTATATGAGTGAGTTGCACTTAAAAACTTAGAATATAAGAAACGCACAGTGTAGTACATAGTATATGAGTGACTTGCACTGAAAAACTTAGAATATAAGAAACGCACAGTGTAGTACATAGTATATGAGTGAGTTGCACTGAAAATCTTAGAATATAAGAAACGCACAGTGTAGTACATAGTATATGAGTGAGTTGCACTGAAAAACTAAGAATATAAGAAACGCACAGTATAGTACATAGTATATGAGTGAGTTGCACTGAAAAACTTAGAATATAAGAAACGCACAGTGTATTACATAGTATATGAGTGAGTTGCACTGAAAAACTTAGAATATAAGAAACGGACAGTGTATTACATAGTATATGAGTGAGTTGCACTGAAAAACTTAGAATATAAGAAACGCACAGTGTAGTACATAGTATATGAGTGAGTTGCACTGAAAAACTTAGAATATAAGAAACGCACAGTGTAGTACATAGTATATGAGTGAGTTGCACTGAAAAACTTAGAATATAAGAAACGCACAGTGTAGTACATAGTATATGAGTGAGTTGCACTGAAAAACTTAGAATATAAGAAACGCACAGTGTAGTACATAGTATATGAGTGAGTTGCACTGAAAAACTTAGAATATAAGAAACGCACAGTGTAGTACATAGTATATGAGTGAGTTGCACTGAAAAACTTAGAATATAAGAAACGCACAGTGTAGTACATAGTATATGAGTGAGTTGCACTGAAAAACTTAGAATATAAGAAACGCACAGTGTAGTACATAGTATATGAGTGAGTTGCACTGAAAAACTTAGAATATAAGAAACGCACAGTGTAGTACATAGTATATGAGTGAGTTGCACTGAAAAACTTAGAATATAAGAAACGCACAGTGTAGTACATAGTATATGAGTGAGTTGCACTGAAAAACTAAGAATATAAGAAACGCACAGTGTAGTACATAGTATATGAGTGAGTTGCACTGAAAAACTTAGAATATAAGAAACGCACAGTGTAGTACATAGTATATGAGTGAGTTGCACTGAAAAACTTAGAATATAAGAAACGCACAGTGTAGTACATAGTATATGAGTGAGTTGCACTGAAAAACTTAGAATATAAGAAACGCACAGTGTAGTACATAGTATATGAGTGAGTTGCACTGAAAAACTTAGAATATAAGAAACGCACAGTGTAGTACATAGTATATGAGTGAGTTGCACTGAAAAACTTAGAATATAAGAAACGCATAGTGTAGTACATAGTATATGAGTGAGTTGCACTGAAAAACTTAGAATTTACTGAAAAACCGGCATTACACGAAATGCACAGTGTAGTACATAGTATATGAGTGAGTTGCACTGAAAAACTTAGAATATAAGAAACGCACAGTGTAGTACATAATATATGAGTGAGTTTCACTGAAAAACTTAGAATATAAGAAACGCACATTGTAGTACATAGTATATGAGTGAGTTGCACTGAAAAACTTAGAATATAAGAAACGCACATTGTAGTACATAGTATATGAGTGAGTTGCACTGAAAAACTTAGAATATAAGAAACGCACAGTGTAGTACATAGTATATGAGTGAGTTGCACTGAAAAACTTAGAATATAAGAAACGCACAGTGTAGTACATAGTATATGAGTGAGTTGCAGTGAAAAACTTAGAATATAAGAAATGCACAGTGTAGTACATAGTATATGAGTGAGTTGCACTGAAAAACTTAGAATATAAGAAACGCAAAGTTTAGTACATAGTATATGAGTGAGTTGCACTGAAAAACTAAGAATATAAGAAACGCACAGTGTAGTACATAGTATATGAGTGAGTTGCACTGAAAAACTTAGAATATAAGAAACGCACAGTGTAGTACATAGTATATGAGTGAGTTGCACTGAAAAACTTAGAATATAAGAAACGCACATTGTAGTACATAGTATATGAGTGAGTTGCACTGAAAAACTTAGAATATAAGAAACGCACATTGTAGTACATAGTTATGAGTGAGTTGCACTGAAAAACTTAGAATATAAGAAACGCACAGTGTAGTACATAGTATATGAGTGAGTTGCACTGAAAAACTAAGAATATAAGAAACGCACAGTATAGTACATAGTATATGAGTGAGTTGCACTGAAAAACTTAGAATATAAGAAACGCACAGTGTAGTACATAGTATATGAGTGAGTTGCACTGAAAAACTTAGAATATAAGAAACGCACAGTTTAGTACATAGTATATGAGTGAGTTGCACTGAAAAACTTAGAATATAAGAAACGCACAGTGTAGTACATAGTATATGAGTGAGTTGCACTGAAAAACTTAGAATATAAGAAACGCACAGTGTAGTACATAGTATATGAGTGAGTTGCACTGAAAAACTTAGAATTTACAGAAAAACCAGCATTACACGAAATGCACAGTGTAGTACATAGTATATGAGTGAGTTGCACTGAAAAACTTAGAATATAAGAAACGCACAGTGTAGTACATAATATATGAGTGAGTTGCACTGAAAAACTTAGAATATAAGAAACGCACAGTGTAGTACATAGTATATGAGTGAGTTGCACTGAAAAACTTAGAATATAAGAAACGCACAGTGTAGTACATAGTATATGAGTGAGTTGCACTGAAAAACTTAGAATATAAGAAACGCACAGTGTAGTACATAGTATATGAGTGAGTTGCACTGAAAAACTTAGAATATAAGAAACGTATAGTGTAGTACATAGTACATGAGTGAGTTGCACTGAAAAACTTAGAATTTACTGAAAAACCGGCATTACACGAAATGCACAGTGTAGTACATAGTATATGAGTGAGTTGCACTGAAAAACTTAGAATATAAGAAACGCACAGTGTAATACATAGTATATGAGTGAGTTGCACTGAAAAACTTAGAGTATAAGAAGCGCACAGTGTAGTACGTAGTATATGAGTGAGTTGCACTGAAAAACTTAGAATATAAGAAACGCACAGTGTAGTACATAGTATATGAGTGAGTTGCACTGAAAAACTTAGAATATAAGAAACGCACAGTGTAGTACATAGTATATGAGTGAGTTGCACTGAAAAACTTAGAATATAAGAAACGCACAGTGTAGTACATAGTATATGAGTGAGTTGCACTGAAAAACTAAGAATATAAGAAACGCACAGTATAGTACATAGTATATGAGTGAGTGCACTGAAAAACTTAGAATATAAGAAACGCACAGTGTAGTACATAGTATATGAGTGAGTTGCACTGAAAAACTAAGAATATAAGAAACGCACAGTGTAGTACATAGTATATGAGTGAGTTGCACTGAAAAACTTAGAATATAAGAAACGCACAGTGTAGTACATAGTATATGAATGAGTTGCACTGAAAAACTTAGAATATAAGAAACGCACAGTGTAGTACATAGTATATGTGTGATTTGCACTGAAATACTTAGAATATAAGAAACGCACAGTGTAGTACATAGTATATGAGTGAGTTGCACTGAAAAACTTAGAATATAAGAAACGCACAGTGTAGTACATAGTATATGAGTGAGTTGCACTGAAAAACTTAGAATATAAGAAACGCATAGTGTAGTACATAGTATATGAGTGAGTTGCACTGAAAAACTTAGAATTTACTGAAAAACCGGCATTACACGAAATGCACAGTGTAGTACATAGTATATGAGTGAGTTGCACTGAAAAACTTAGAATATAAGAAACGCACAGTGTAGTACATAGTATATGAGTGAGTTGCACTGAAAAACTTAGAATATAAGAAACGCACATTGTAGTACATAGTATATGAGTGAGTTGCACTGAAAAACTTAGAATATAAGAAACGCACATTGTAGTACATAGTATATGAGTGAGTTGCACTGAAAAACTTAGAATATAAGAAACGCACAGTGTAGTACATAGTATATGAGTGAGTTGCACTGAAAAACTAAGAATATAAGAAACGCACAGTATAGTACATAGTATATGAGTGAGTTGCACTGAAAAACTTAGAATATAAGAAACGCACAGTGTAGTACATAGTATATGAGTGAGTTGCACTGAAAAACTTAGAATATAAGAAACGCACAGTGTAGTACATAGTATATGAGTGAGTTGCACTGAAAAACTTAGAATATAAGAAACGCACAGTGTAGTACATAGTATATGAGTGAGTTGCACTGAAAAACTTAGAATATAAGAAACGCACAGTGTAGTACATAGTATATGAGTGAGTTGCACTGAAAAACTTAGAATATAAGAAACGAACAGTGTAGTACATAGTATATGAGTGAGTTGCACTGAAAAACTTAGAATATAAGAAACGCACAGTGTAGTACATAGTATATGAGTGAGTTGCACTGAAAAACTTAGAATTTACAGAAAAACCAGCATTACAAGAAATGCACAGTGTAGTACATAGTATATGAGTGAGTTGCACTGAAAAACTTAGAATATAAGAAACGCACAGTGTAGTACATCGTATATGAGTGAGTTGCACTGAAAAACTTAGAATATAAGAAACGCACAGTGTAGTACATAGTATATGAGTGAGTTGCACTGAAAAACTTAGAATATAAGAAACGCACATTGTAGTACATAGTATATGAGTGAGTTGCACTGAAAAACTTAGAATATAAGAAACGCACAGTGTAGTACATAGTATATGAGTGAGTTGCACTGAAAAACTTAGAATATAAGAAACGCACAGTGTAGTACATAGTATATGAGTGAGTTGCAGTGAAAAACTTAGAATATAAGAAACGCACAGTGTAGTACATAGTATATGAGTGAGTTGCACTGAAAAACTTAGAATATAAGAAACGCACAGTGTAGTACATAGTATATGAGTGAGTTGCACTGAAAAACTAAGAATATAAGAAACGCACAGTGTAGTACATAGTATATGAGTGAGTTGCACTGAAAAACTTAGAATATAAGAAACGCACAGTGTAGTACATAGTATATGAGTGAGTTGCACTGAAAAACTTAGAATATAAGAAACGCACAGTGTAGTACATAGTATATGAGTGAGTTGCACTGAAAAACTTAGAATATAAGAAACGCACAGTGTAGTACATAGTATATGAGTGAGTTGCACTGAAAAACTTAGAATATAAGAAACGCACAGTGTAGTACATAGTATATGAGTGAGTTGCACTGAAAAACTTAGAATATAAGAAACGCATAGTGTAGTACATAGTATATGAGTGAGTTGCACTGAAAAACTTAGAATTTACTGAAAAACCGGCATTACACGAAATGCACAGTGTAGTACATAGTATATGAGTGAGTTGCACTGAAAAACTTAGAATATAAGAAACGCACAGTGTAGTACATAGTATATGAGTGAGTTGCACTGAAAAACTTAGAATATAAGAAACGCACAGTGTAGTACATAGTATATGAGTGAGTTGCACTGAAAAACTTAGAATATAAGAAACGCACAGTGTAGTACATAGTATATGAGTGAGTTGCACTGAAAAACTTAGAATATAAGAAACGCACAGTGTAGTACATAGTATATGAGTGAGTTGCACTGAAAAACTAAGAATATAAGAAACGCACAGTGTAGTACATAGTATATGAGTGAGTTGCACTGAAAAACTTAGAATATAAGAAACGCACAGTGTAGTACATAGTATATGAGTGAGTTGCACTGAAAAACTTAGAATATAAGAAACGCACAGTGTAGTACATAGTATATGAGTGAGTTGCACTGAAAAACTTAGAATATAAGAAACGCACAGTGTAGTACATAGTATATGAGTGAGTTGCACTGAAAAACTTAGAATATAAGAAACGCACAGTGTAGTACATAGTATATGAGTGAGTTGCACTGAAAAACTTAGAATATAAGAAACGCACAGTGTAGTACATAGTATATGAGTGAGTTGCACTGAAAAACTTAGAATATAAGAAACGCACATTGTAGTACATAGTATATGAGTGAGTTGCACTGAAAAACTTAGAATATAAGAAACGCACAGTGTAGTACATAGTATATGAGTGAGTTGCACTGAAAAACTTAGAATATAAGAAACGCACAGTGTAGTACATAGTATATGAGTGAGTTGCACTGAAAAACTTAGAATTTACAGAAAAACCAGCATTACACGAAATGCACAGTGTAGTACATAGTATATGAGTGAGTTGCACTGAAAAACTTAGAATATAAGAAACGCACAGTGTAGTACATCGTATATGAGTGAGTTGCACTGAAAAACTTAGAATATAAGAAACGCACAGTGTAGTACATAGTATATGAGTGAGTTGCACTGAAAAACTTAGAATATAAGAAACGCACAGTGTAGTACATAGTATATGAGTGAGTTGCACTGAAAAACTTAGAATATAAGAAACGCACAGTGTATTACATAGTATATGAGTGAGTTGCACTGAAAAACTTAGAATATAAGAAACGCACAGTGTAGTACATAGTATATGAGTGAGTTGCACTGAAAAACTTAGAATAAAAGAAACGCACATTGTAGTACATAGTATATGAGTGAGTTGCATTGAAAAACTTAGAATATAAGAAACGCACAGTGTAGTACATAGTATATGAGTGAGTTGCACTGAAAAACTTAGAATATAAGAAACGCACAGTGTAGTACATAGTATATGAGTGAGTTGCACTGAAAAACTTAGAATTTACAGAAAAACCAGCATTACACGAAATGCACAGTGTAGTACATAGTATATGAGTGAGTTGCACTGAAAAACTTAGAATATAAGAAACGCACAGTGTAGTACATCGTATATGAGTGAGTTGCACTGAAAAACTTAGAATATAAGAAACGCACAGTGTAGTACATAGTATATGAGTGAGTTGCACTGAAAAACTTAGAATATAAGAAACGCACATTGTAGTACATAGTATATGAGTGAGTTGCACTGAAAAACTTAGAATATAAGAAACGCACAGTGTAGTACATAGTATTTGAGTGAGTTGCACTGAAAAACTTAGAATATAAGAAACGCACAGTGTAGTACATAGTATATGAGTGAGTTGCAGTGAAAAACTTAGAATATAAGAAACGCACAGTGTAGTACATAGTATATGAGTGAGTTGCACTGAAAAACTTAGAATATAAGAAACGCACAGTGTAGTACATAGTATATGAGTGAGATGCACTGAAAAACTAAGAATATAAGAAACGCACAGTGTAGTACATAGTATATGAGTGAGTTGCACTGAAAAACTTAGAATATAAGAAACGCACAGTGTAGTACATAGTATATGAGTGAGTTGCACTGAAAAACTTAGAATATAAGAAACGCACAGTGTAGTACATAGTATATGAGTGAGTTGCACTGAAAAACTTAGAATATAAGAAACGCACAGTGTAGTACATAGTATATGAGTGAGTTGCACTGAAAAACTTAGAATATAAGAAACGCACAGTGTAGTACATAGTATATGAGTGAGTTGCACTGAAAAACTTAGAATATAAGAAACGCATAGTGTAGTACATAGTATATGAGTGAGTTGCACTGAAAAACTTAGAATTTACTGAAAAACCGGCATTAAACGAAATGCACAGTGTAGTACATAGTATATGAGTGAGTTGCACTGAAAAACTTAGAATATAAGAAACGCACAGTGTAGTACATAGTATATGAGTGAGTTGCACTGAAAAACTTAGAATATAAGAAACGCACAGTGTAGTACATAGTATATGAGTGAGTTGCACTGAAAAACTTAGAATATAAGAAACGCACAGTGTAGTACATAGTATATGAGTGAGTTGCACTGAAAAACTTAGAATATAAGAAACGCACAGTGTAGTACATAGTATATGAGTGAGTTGCACTGAAAAACTTAGAATATAAGAAACGCACATTGTAGTACATAGTATATGAGTGAGTTGCACTGAAAAACTTAGAATATAAGAAACGCACAGTGTAGTACATAGTATATGAGTGAGTTGCACTGAAAAACTTAGAATATAAGAAACGCACAGTGTAGTACAAAGTATATGAGTGACTTGCACTGAAAAACTTAGAATTTACAGAAAAACCAGCATTACACGAAATGCACAGTGTAGTACATAGTATATGAGTGAGTTGCACTGAAAAACTTAGAATATAAGAAACGCACAGTGTAGTACATCGTATATGAGTGAGTTGCACTGAAAAACTTAGAATATAAGAAACGCACAGTGTAGTACATAGTATATGAGTGAGTTGCACTGAAAAACTTAGAATATAAGAAACGCACAGTGTAGTACATAGTATATGAGTGAGTTGCACTGAAAAATTTAGAATATAAGAAACGCATAGTGTAGTACATAGTATATGAGTGAGTTGCACTGAAAAACTTAGAATTTACTGAAAAACCGGCATTACACGAAATGCACAGTGTAGTACATAGTATATGAGTGAGTTGCACTGAAAAACTTAGAATATAAGAAACGGACAGTGTAATACATAGTATATGAGTGAGTTGCACTGAAAAACTTAGAGTATAAGAAGCGCACAGTGTAGTACATAGTATATGAGTGAGTTGCACTGAAAAACTTAGAATATAAGAAACGCACAGTGTAGTACATAGTATATGAGTGAGTTGCACTGAAAAACTTAGAATATAAGAAACGCACAGTGTAGTACATAGTATATGAGTGAGTTGCACTGAAAAACTTAGAATATAAGAAACGCACAGTGTAGTACATAGTATATGAGTGAGTTGCACTGAAAAACTTAGAATATAAGAAACGCACAGTGTAGTACATAGTATATGAGTGAGTTGCACTGAAAAACTAAGAATATAAGAAACGCACAGTATAGTACATAGTATATGAGTGAGTTGCACTGAAAAACTTAGAATATAAGAAACGCACAGTGTAGTACATAGTATATGAGTGAGTTGCACTGAAAAACTTAGAATATAAGAAACGCACATTGTAGTACATAGTATATGAGTGAGTTGCACTGAAAAACTTAGAATATAAGAAACGCACAGTGTAGTACATAGTATATGAGTGAGTTGCACTGAAAAAATAAGAATATAAGAAACGCACAGTATAGTACATAGTATATGAGTGAGTTGCACTGAAAAACTTAGAATATAAGAAACGCACAGTGTAGTACATAGTATATGAGTGAGTTGCACTGAAAAACTTAGAATATAAGAAACGCACAGTGTAGTACATAGTATATGAGTGAGTTGCACTGAAAAACTTAGAATATAAGAAACGCACAGTGTAGTACATAGTATATGAGTGAGTTGCACTGAAAAACTTAGAATATAAGAAACACACAGTGTAGTACATAGTATATGAGTGAGTTGCACTGAAAAACTTAGAATATAAGAAATGCACAGTGTAGTACATAGTATATGAGTGAGTTGCACTGAAAAACTTAGAATATAAGAAACGCACAGTGTAGTACATAGTATATGAGTGAGTTGCAATGAAAAACTTAGAAAATAAGAAACGCACAGTGTAGTACATAGTATATGAGTGAGTTGCAGTGAAAAACTTAGAATTTAAGAAACGCACAGTATAGTACATAGTATATGAGTGAGTTGCAGTGAAAAACTTAGAATTTAGAAACACACAGTGTAGTACATAGTATATGAGTGAGTTGCACTGAAAAACTTAGAATATAAGAAACGCACAGTGTAGTACATAGTATATGAGTGAGTTGCACTGAAAAACTTAGAATATAAGAAATGCACAGTGTAGTACATAGTATATGAGTGAGTTGCACTGAAAAACTTAGAATATAAGAAACGCACAGTGTAGTACATAGTATATGAGTGAGTTGCACTGAAAAACTTAGAATTTACTGAAAAACCCGCATTACACGAAATGCACAGTGTAGTACATAGTATATGAGTGAGTTGCACTGAAAAACTTAGAATATAAGAAACGCACAGTGTAGTACATAGAATATGAGTGAGTTGCACTGAAAAACTTAGAATATAAGAAACGCACAGTGTAGTACATAGTATATGAGTGAGTTGCACTGAAAAACTTAGAATATAAGAAACGCACAGTGTAGTACAAAGTATATGAGTGACTTGCACTGAAAAACTTAGAATTTACAGAAAAACCAGCATTACACGAAATGCACAGTGTAGTACATAGTATATGAGTGAGTTGCACTGAAAAACTTAGAATATAAGAAACGCACAGTGTAGTACATCGTATATGAGTGAGTTGCACTGAAAAACTTAGAATATAAGAAACGCACAGTGTAGTACATAGTATATGAGTGAGTTGCACTGAAAAACTTAGAATATAAGAAACGCACAGTGTAGTACATAGTATATGAGTGAGTTGCACTGAAAAATTTAGAATATAAGAAACGCATAGTGTAGTACATAGTATATGAGTGAGTTGCACTGAAAAACTTAGAATTTACTGAAAAACCGGCATTACACGAAATGCACAGTGTAGTACATAGTATATGAGTGAGTTGCACTGAAAAACTTAGAATATAAGAAACGGACAGTGTAATACATAGTATATGAGTGAGTTGCACTGAAAAACTTAGAGTATAAGAAGCGCACAGTGTAGTACATAGTATATGAGTGAGTTGCACTGAAAAACTTAGAATATAAGAAACGCACAGTGTAGTACATAGTATATGAGTGAGTTGCACTGAAAAACTTAGAATATAAGAAACGCACAGTGTAGTACATAGTATATGAGTGAGTTGCACTGAAAAACTTAGAATATAAGAAACGCACAGTGTAGTACATAGTATATGAGTGAGTTGCACTGAAAAACTTAGAATATAAGAAACGCACAGTGTAGTACATAGTATATGAGTGAGTTGCACTGAAAAACTTAGAATATAAGAAACGCACATTGTAGTACATAGTATATGAGTGAGTTGCACTGAAAAACTTAGAATATAAGAAACGCACAGTGTAGTACATAGTATATGAGTGAGTTGCACTGAAAAAATAAGAATATAAGAAACGCACAGTATAGTACATAGTATATGAGTGAGTTGCACTGAAAAACTTAGAATATAAGAAACGCACAGTGTAGTACATAGTATATGAGTGAGTTGCACTGAAAAACTTAGAATATAAGAAACGCACAGTGTAGTACATAGTATATGAGTGAGTTGCACTGAAAAACTTAGAATATAAGAAACGCACAGTGTAGTACATAGTATATGAGTGAGTTGCACTGAAAAACTTAGAATATAAGAAACACACAGTGTAGTACATAGTATATGAGTGAGTTGCACTGAAAAACTTAGAATATAAGAAATGCACAGTGTAGTACATAGTATATGAGTGAGTTGCACTGAAAAACTTAGAATATAAGAAACGCACAGTGTAGTACATAGTATATGAGTGAGTTGCAATGAAAAACTTAGAAAATAAGAAACGCACAGTGTAGTACATAGTATATGAGTGAGTTGCAGTGAAAAACTTAGAATTTAAGAAACGCACAGTATAGTACATAGTATATGAGTGAGTTGCAGTGAAAAACTTAGAATTTAGAAACACACAGTGTAGTACATAGTATATGAGTGAGTTGCACTGAAAAACTTAGAATATAAGAAACGCACAGTGTAGTACATAGTATATGAGTGAGTTGCACTGAAAAACTTAGAATATAAGAAATGCACAGTGTAGTACATAGTATATGAGTGAGTTGCACTGAAAAACTTAGAATATAAGAAACGCACAGTGTAGTACATAGTATATGAGTGAGTTGCACTGAAAAACTTAGAATTTACTGAAAAACCCGCATTACACGAAATGCACAGTGTAGTACATAGTATATGAGTGAGTTGCACTGAAAAACTTAGAATATAAGAAACGCACAGTGTAGTACATAGAATATGAGTGAGTTGCACTGAAAAACTTAGAATATAAGAAACGCACAGTGTAGTACATAGTATATGAGTGAGTTGCACTGAAAAACTTAGAATATAAGAAACGCACAGTGTAGTACAAAGTATATGAGTGACTTGCACTGAAAAACTTAGAATTTACAGAAAAACCAGCATTACACGAAATGCACAGTGTAGTACATAGTATATGAGTGAGTTGCACTGAAAAACTTAGAATATAAGAAACGCACAGTGTAGTACATCGTATATGAGTGAGTTGCACTGAAAAACTTAGAATATAAGAAACGCACAGTGTAGTACATAGTATATGAGTGAGTTGCACTGAAAAACTTAGAATATAAGAAACGCACAGTGTAGTACATAGTATATGAGTGAGTTGCACTGAAAAATTTAGAATATAAGAAACGCATAGTGTAGTACATAGTATATGAGTGAGTTGCACTGAAAAACTTAGAATTTACTGAAAAACCGGCATTACACGAAATGCACAGTGTAGTACATAGTATATGAGTGAGTTGCACTGAAAAACTTAGAATATAAGAAACGGACAGTGTAATACATAGTATATGAGTGAGTTGCACTGAAAAACTTAGAGTATAAGAAGCGCACAGTGTAGTACATAGTATATGAGTGAGTTGCACTGAAAAACTTAGAATATAAGAAACGCACAGTGTAGTACATAGTATATGAGTGAGTTGCACTGAAAAACTTAGAATATAAGAAACGCACAGTGTAGTACATAGTATATGAGTGAGTTGCACTGAAAAACTTAGAATATAAGAAACGCACAGTGTAGTACATAGTATATGAGTGAGTTGCACTGAAAAACTTAGAATATAAGAAACGCACAGTGTAGTACATAGTATATGAGTGAGTTGCACTGAAAAACTAAGAATATAAGAAACGCACAGTATAGTACATAGTATATGAGTGAGTTGCACTGAAAAACTTAGAATATAAGAAACGCACAGTGTAGTACATAGTATATGAGTGAGTTGCACTGAAAAACTTAGAATATAAGAAACGCACATTGTAGTACATAGTATATGAGTGAGTTGCACTGAAAAACTTAGAATATAAGAAACGCACAGTGTAGTACATAGTATATGAGTGAGTTGCACTGAAAAAATAAGAATATAAGAAACGCACAGTATAGTACATAGTATATGAGTGAGTTGCACTGAAAAACTTAGAATATAAGAAACGCACAGTGTAGTACATAGTATATGAGTGAGTTGCACTGAAAAACTTAGAATATAAGAAACGCACAGTGTAGTACATAGTATATGAGTGAGTTGCACTGAAAAACTTAGAATATAAGAAACGCACAGTGTAGTACATAGTATATGAGTGAGTTGCACTGAAAAACTTAGAATATAAGAAACACACAGTGTAGTACATAGTATATGAGTGAGTTGCACTGAAAAACTTAGAATATAAGAAATGCACAGTGTAGTACATAGTATATGAGTGAGTTGCACTGAAAAACTTAGAATATAAGAAACGCACAGTGTAGTACATAGTATATGAGTGAGTTGCAATGAAAAACTTAGAAAATAAGAAACGCACAGTGTAGTACATAGTATATGAGTGAGTTGCAGTGAAAAACTTAGAATTTAAGAAACGCACAGTATAGTACATAGTATATGAGTGAGTTGCAGTGAAAAACTTAGAATTTAGAAACACACAGTGTAGTACATAGTATATGAGTGAGTTGCACTGAAAAACTTAGAATATAAGAAACGCACAGTGTAGTACATAGTATATGAGTGAGTTGCACTGAAAAACTTAGAATATAAGAAATGCACAGTGTAGTACATAGTATATGAGTGAGTTGCACTGAAAAACTTAGAATATAAGAAACGCACAGTGTAGTACATAGTATATGAGTGAGTTGCACTGAAAAACTTAGAATTTACTGAAAAACCCGCATTACACGAAATGCACAGTGTAGTACATAGTATATGAGTGAGTTGCACTGAAAAACTTAGAATATAAGAAACGCACAGTGTAGTACATAGAATATGAGTGAGTTGCACTGAAAAACTTAGAATATAAGAAACGCACAGTGTAGTACATAGTATATGAGTGAGTTGCACTGAAAAACTTAGAATATAAGAAACGCACAGTGTAGTACATAGTATATGAGTGAGTTGCACTGAAAAACTTAGAATATAAGAAACGCACAGTGTAGTACATAGTATATGAGTGAGTTGCACTGAAAAACTTAGAATATAAGAAACGTACAGTGTAGTACATAGTATATGAGTGAGTTGCACTGAAAAACTTAGAATATAAGAAACGCACAGTGTAGTACATAGTATATGAGTGAGTTGCACTGAAAAACTTAGAATTTACTGAAAAACCCGCATTACACGAAATGCACAGTGTAGTACATAGTATATGAGTGAGTTGCACTGAAAAACTTAGAATATAAGAAACGCACAGTGTAGTACATAGTATATGAGTGAGTTGCACTGAAAAACTTAGAATATAAGAAACGCACAGTGTAGTACATAGTATATGAGTGAGTTGCACTGAAAAACTTAGAATATAAGAAACGCACAGTGTAGTACATAGTATATGAGTGAGTTGCACTGAAAAACTTAGAATATAAGAAACGCACAGTGTAGTAAATAGTATATGAGTGAGTTGCACTGAAAAACTTAGAATATAAGAAACGCACAGTGTAGTACATAGTATATGAGTGAGTTGCACTTAAAAACTTAGAATATAAGAAACGCACAGTGTAGTACATAGTATATGAGTGACTTGCACTGAAAAACTTAGAATATAAGAAACGCACAGTGTAGTACATAGTATATGAGTGAGTTGCACTGAAAATCTTAGAATATAAGAAACGCACATTGTAGTACATAGTATATGAGTGAGTTGCACTGAAAAACTTAAAATTTAAGAAACGCACAGTGTAGTACATAGTATATGAGTGAGTTGCACTGAAAAACTTAGAATATAAGAAACGCACAGTGTAGTACATAGTATATGAGTGAGTTGCACTGAAAAACTTAGAATATAAGAAACGCACAGTGTAGTACATAGTATATGAGTGAGTTGCACTGAAAAACTTAGAATATAAGAAACGCACAGTGTAGTACATAGTATATGAGTGAGTTGCACTGAAAAACTTAGAATATAAGAAACGCACAGTGTAGTACATAGTATATGAGTGAGTTGCACTGAAAAACTTAGAATTTAAGAAACGCACAGTGTAGTACATAGTATATGAGTGAGTTGCACTGAAAAACTTAGAATTTAAGAAACGCACAGTGTAGTACATAGTATATGAGTGAGTTGCACTGAAAAACTTAGAATATAAGAAACGCACAGTGTAGTACATAGTTTATGAGTGAGTTGCACTGAAAAACTTAGAATTTACTGAAAAAACCCGCATTACACGAAATGCACAGTGTAGTACATAGTATATGAGTGAGTTGCACTGAAAAACTTAGAATATAAGAAACGCACAGTGTAGTACATAGTATATGAGTGAGTTGCACTGAAAAACTTAGAATATAAGAAACGCACAGTGTAGTACATCGTATATGAGTGAGTTGCACTGAAAAACTTAGAATATAAGAAACGCACAGTGTAGTACATAGTATATGAGTGAGTTGCACTGAAGAACTTAGAATTTACTGAAAAACCCGCATTACACGAAATGCACAGTGTAGTACATAGTATATGAGTGAGTTGCACTGAAAAACTTAGAATATAAGAAACGCACAGTGTAGTACATAGTATATGAGTGAGTTGCACTGAAAAACTTAGAATTTAAGAAACGCACAGTGTAGTACATAGTATATGAGTGAGTTGCACTGAAAAACTTAGAATATAAGAAACGCACAGTGTAGTACATAGTATATGAGTGAGTTGCACTGAAAAACTTAGAATATAAGAAACGCACAGTGTAGTACATAGTATATGAGTGAGTTGCACTGAAAAACTTAGAATATAAGAAACGTACAGTGTAGTACATAGTATATGAGTGACTTGCACTGAAAAACTTAGAATATAAGAAACGCACAGTGTAGTACATAGTATATGAGTGAGTTGCACTGAAAATCTTAGAATATAAGAAACGCACATTGTAGTACATAGTATATGAGTGAGTTGCACTGAAAAACTTAGAATTTAAGAAACGCACAGTGTAGTACATAGTATATGAGTGAGTTGCACTGAAAAACTTAGAATATAAGAAACGCACAGTGTAGTACATAGTATATGAGTGAGTTGCACTGAAAAACTTAGAATATAAGAAACGCACAGTGTAGTACATAGTATATGAGTGAGTTGCACTGAAAAACTTAGAATATAAGAAACGCACAGTGTAGTACATAGTATATGAGTGAGTTGCACTGAAAAACTTAGAATTTAAGAAACGCACAGTGTAGTACATAGTATATGAGTGAGTTGCACTGAAAAAATTAGAATTTAAGAAACACACAGTGTAGTACATAGTATATGAGTGAGTTGCACTGAAAAACTTAGAATATAAGAAACGCACAGTGTAGTACATAGTATATGAGTGAGTTGCACTGAAAAACTTAGAATATAAGAAATGCACAGTGTAGTACATAGTATATGAGTGAGTTGCACTGAAAAACTTAGAATATAAGAAACGCACACTGTAGTACATAGTATAAGAGTGAGTTGCACTGAAAAACTTAGAATTTACTGAAAAACCCGCATTACACGAAATGCACAGTGTAGTACATAGTATATGAGTGAGTTGCACTGAAAAACTTAGAATTTAAGAAACGCACAGTGTAGTACATAGTATATGAGTGAGTTGCACTGAAAAACTTAGAATATAAGAAACGCACAGTGTAGTACATAATATATGAGTGAGTTGCACTGAAAAACTTAGAATATAAGAAACGCACAGTGTAGTACATAGTATATGAGTGAGTTGCACTGAAAAACTTAGAATATAAGAAACGCACAGTGTAGTACATAGTATATGAGTGAGTTGCACTGAAAAACTTAGAATATAAGAAACGCACAGTGTAGTACATAGTATATGAGTGAGTTGCACTGAAAAACTTAGAATATAAGAAACGTACAGTGTAGTACATAGTATATGAGTGAGTTGCACTGAAAAACTTAGAATATAAGAAACGCACAGTGTAGTACATAGTATATGAGTGAGTTGCACTGAAAAACTTAGAATTTACTGAAAAACCCGCATTACACGAAATGCACAGTGTAGTACATAGTATATGAGTGAGTTGCACTGAAAAACTTAGAATTTAAGAAACGCACAGTGTAGTACATAGTATATGAGTGAGTTGCACTGAAAAACTTAGAATATAAGAAACGCACAGTGTAGTACATAGTATATGAGTGAGTTGCACTGAAAAACTTAGAATATAAGAAACGCACAGTGTAGTACATAGTATATGAGTGAGTTGCACTGAAAAACTTAGAATATAAGAAACGTACAGTGTAGTACATAGTATATGAGTGACTTGCACTGAAAAACTTAGAATATAAGAAACGCACAGTGTAGTACATAGTATATGAGTGAGTTGCACTGAAAATCTTAGAATATAAGAAACGCACATTGTAGTACATAGTATATGAGTGAGTTGCACTGAAAAACTTAGAATTTAAGAAACGCACAGTGTAGTACATAGTATATGAGTGAGTTGCACTGAAAAACTTAGAATATAAGAAACGCACAGTGTAGTACATAGTATATGAGTGAGTTGCACTGAAAAACTTAGAATATAAGAAACGCACAGTGTAGTACATAGTATATGAGTGACTTGCACTGAAAAACTTAGAATATAAGAAACGCACAGTGTAGTACATAGTATATGAGTGAGTTGCACTGAAAAACTTAGAATTTACTGAAAAACCCGCATTACACGTAATGCACAGTGTAGTACATAGTATATGAGTGAGTTGCACTGAAAAACTTAGAATATAAGAAACGCACAGTGTAGTACATAGTATATGAGTGAGTTGCACTGAAAAACTTAGAATATAAGAAACGCACAGTGTAGTACATAGTATATGAGTGAGTTGCACTGAAAAACTTAGAATATAAGAAACGCACAGTGTAGTACATAGTATATGAGTGAGTTGCACTGAAAAACTTAGAATATAAGAAACGCACAGTGTAGTACATAGTATATGAGTGAGTTGCACTGAAAAATTTAGAATTTACTGAAAAACCCGCATTACACGAAATGCACAGTGTAGTACATAGTATATGAGTGAGTTGCACTGAAAAACTTAGAATATAAGAAACGCACAGTGTAGTACATAGTATATGAGTGAGTTGCAATGAAAAACTTAGAATATAAGAAACGCACAGTGTAGTACATAGTATATGAGTGAGTTGCACTGAAAAACTTAGAATTTAAGAAACGCACAGTGTAGTACATAGTATATGAGTGAGTTGCACTGAAAAAATTAGAATTTAAGAAACACACAGTGTAGTACATAGTATATGAGTGAGTTGCACTGAAAAACTTAGAATATAAGAAATGCACAGTGTAGTACATAGTATATGAGTGAGTTGCACTGAAAAACTTAGAATATAAGAAATGCACAGTGTAGTACATAGTATATGAGTGAGTTGCACTGAAAAACTTAGAATATAAGAAACGCACACTGTAGTACATAGTATAAGAGTGAGTTGCACTGAAAAACTTAGAATTTACTGAAAAACCCGCATTACACGAAATGCACAGTGTAGTACATAGTATATGAGTGAGTTGCACTGAAAAACTTAGAATATAAGAAACGCACAGTGTAGTACATAGAATATGAGTGAGTTGCACTGAAAAACTTAGAATATAAGAAACGCACAGTGTAGTACATAGTATATGAGTGAGTTGCACTGAAAAACTTAGAATATAAGAAACGCACAGTGTAGTACATAATATATGAGTGAGTTGCACTGAAAAACTTAGAATATAAGAAACGCACAGTGTAGTACATAGTATATGAGTGAGTTGCACTGAAAAACTTAGAATATAAGAAACGTACAGTGTAGTACATAGTATATGAGTGAGTTGCACTGAAAAACTTAGAATATAAGAAACGCACAGTGTAGTACATAGTATATGAGTGAGTTGCACTGAAAAACTTAGAATATAAGAAACGCACAGTGTAGTACATAGTATATGAGTGACTTGCACTGAAAAACGTAGAATATAAGAAACGCACAGTGTAGTACATAGTATATGAGTGAGTTGCACTGAAAATCTTAGAATATAAGAAACGCACATTGTAGTACATAGTATATGAGTGAGTTGCACTGAAAAACTTAGAATATAAGAAACGCACAGTGTAGTACATAGTATATGAGTGAGTTGCACTGAAAAACTTAGAATATAAGAAACGCACAGTGTAGTACATAGTATATGAGTGAGTTGCACTGAAAAACTTAGAATATAAGAAACGCACAGTGTAGTACATAGTATATGAGTGAGTTGCACTGAAAAACTTAGAATATAAGAAACGCACAGTGTAGTAAATAGTATATGAGTGAGTTGCACTGAAAAACTTAGAATATAAGAAACGCACAGTGTAGTACATAGTATATGAGTGAGTTGCACTGAAAAACTTAGAATATAAGAAACGCACAGTGTAGTACATAGTATATGAGTGAGTTGCACTGAAAAACTTAGAATATAAGAAACGCACAGTGTAGTACATAGTATATGAGTGAGTTGCACTGAAAAACTTAGAATTTACTGAAAAACCCGCATTACACGAAATGCACAGTGTAGTACATAGTATATGAGTGAGTTGCACTGAAAAACTTAGAATATAAGAAACGCACAGTGTAGTACATAGTATATGAGTGAGTTGCACTGAAAAACTTAGAATTTACTGAAAAACCCGCATTACACGAAATGCACAGTGTAGTACATAGTATATGAGTGAGTTGCACTGAAAAACTTAGAATTTAAGAAACGCACAGTGTAGTACATAGTATATGAGTGAGTTGCACTGAAAAACTTAGAATATAAGAAACGCACAGTGTAGTACATAGTATATGAGTGAGTTGCACTGAAAAACTTAGAATATAAGAAACGCACAGTGTAGTACATAGTATATGAGTGAGTTGCACTGAAAAACTTAGAATATAAGAAACGTACAGTGTAGTACATAGTATATGAGTGACTTGCACTGAAAAACTTAGAATATAAGAAACGCACAGTGTAGTACATAGTATATGAGTGAGTTGCACTGAAAATCTTAGAATATAAGAAACGCACATTGTAGTACATAGTATATGAGTGAGTTGCACTGAAAAACTTAGAATTTAAGAAACGCACAGTGTAGTACATAGTATATGAGTGAGTTGCACTGAAAAACTTAGAATATAAGAAACGCACAGTGTAGTACATAGTATATGAGTGAGTTGCACTGAAAAACTTAGAATATAAGAAACGCACAGTGTAGTACATAGTATATGAGTGACTTGCACTGAAAAACTTAGAATATAAGAAACGCACAGTGTAGTACATAGTATATGAGTGAGTTGCACTGAAAAACTTAGAATTTACTGAAAAACCCGCATTACACGTAATGCACAGTGTAGTACATAGTATATGAGTGAGTTGCACTGAAAAACTTAGAATATAAGAAACGCACAGTGTAGTACATAGTATATGAGTGAGTTGCACTGAAAAACTTAGAATATAAGAAACGCACAGTGTAGTACATAGTATATGAGTGAGTTGCACTGAAAAACTTAGAATATAAGAAACGCACAGTGTAGTACATAGTATATGAGTGAGTTGCACTGAAAAACTTAGAATATAAGAAACGCACAGTGTAGTACATAGTATATGAGTGAGTTGCACTGAAAAATTTAGAATTTACTGAAAAACCCGCATTACACGAAATGCACAGTGTAGTACATAGTATATGAGTGAGTTGCACTGAAAAACTTAGAATATAAGAAACGCACAGTGTAGTACATAGTATATGAGTGAGTTGCAATGAAAAACTTAGAATATAAGAAACGCACAGTGTAGTACATAGTATATGAGTGAGTTGCACTGAAAAACTTAGAATTTAAGAAACGCACAGTGTAGTACATAGTATATGAGTGAGTTGCACTGAAAAAATTAGAATTTAAGAAACACACAGTGTAGTACATAGTATATGAGTGAGTTGCACTGAAAAACTTAGAATATAAGAAATGCACAGTGTAGTACATAGTATATGAGTGAGTTGCACTGAAAAACTTAGAATATAAGAAATGCACAGTGTAGTACATAGTATATGAGTGAGTTGCACTGAAAAACTTAGAATATAAGAAACGCACACTGTAGTACATAGTATAAGAGTGAGTTGCACTGAAAAACTTAGAATTTACTGAAAAACCCGCATTACACGAAATGCACAGTGTAGTACATAGTATATGAGTGAGTTGCACTGAAAAACTTAGAATATAAGAAACGCACAGTGTAGTACATAGAATATGAGTGAGTTGCACTGAAAAACTTAGAATATAAGAAACGCACAGTGTAGTACATAGTATATGAGTGAGTTGCACTGAAAAACTTAGAATATAAGAAACGCACAGTGTAGTACATAATATATGAGTGAGTTGCACTGAAAAACTTAGAATATAAGAAACGCACAGTGTAGTACATAGTATATGAGTGAGTTGCACTGAAAAACTTAGAATATAAGAAACGTACAGTGTAGTACATAGTATATGAGTGAGTTGCACTGAAAAACTTAGAATATAAGAAACGCACAGTGTAGTACATAGTATATGAGTGAGTTGCACTGAAAAACTTAGAATATAAGAAACGCACAGTGTAGTACATAGTATATGAGTGACTTGCACTGAAAAACGTAGAATATAAGAAACGCACAGTGTAGTACATAGTATATGAGTGAGTTGCACTGAAAATCTTAGAATATAAGAAACGCACATTGTAGTACATAGTATATGAGTGAGTTGCACTGAAAAACTTAGAATATAAGAAACGCACAGTGTAGTACATAGTATATGAGTGAGTTGCACTGAAAAACTTAGAATATAAGAAACGCACAGTGTAGTACATAGTATATGAGTGAGTTGCACTGAAAAACTTAGAATATAAGAAACGCACAGTGTAGTACATAGTATATGAGTGAGTTGCACTGAAAAACTTAGAATATAAGAAACGCACAGTGTAGTAAATAGTATATGAGTGAGTTGCACTGAAAAACTTAGAATATAAGAAACGCACAGTGTAGTACATAGTATATGAGTGAGTTGCACTGAAAAACTTAGAATATAAGAAACGCACAGTGTAGTACATAGTATATGAGTGACTTGCACTGAAAAACGTAGAATATAAGAAACGCACAGTGTAGTACATAGTATATGAGTGAGTTGCACTGAAAATCTTAGAATATAAGAAACGCACATTGTAGTACATAGTATATGAGTGAGTTGCACTGAAAAACTTAGAATTTAAGAAACGCACAGTGTAGTACATAGTATATGAGTGAGTTGCACTGAAAAACTTAGAATATAAAAAACGCACAGTGTAGTACATAGTATATGAGTGAGTTGCACTGAAAAACTTAGAATATAAGAAACGCACAGTGTAGTACATAGTATATGAGTGAGTTGCACTGAAAAACTTAGAATATAAGAAACGCACAGTGTAGTACATAGTATATGAGTGAGTTGCACTGAAAAACTTAGAATTTACTGAAAAACCCGCATTACACGAAATGCACAGTGTAGTACATAGTATATGAGTGAGTTGCACTGAAAAACTTAGAATATAAGAAACGCACAGTGTAGTACATAGTATATGAGTGAGTTGCAATGAAAAACTTAGAATATAAGAAACGCACAGTGTAGTACATAGTATATGAGTGAGTTGCACTGAAAAACTTAGAATTTAAGAAACGCACAGTGTAGTACATAGTATATGAGTGAGTTGCACTGAAAAAATTAGAATTTAAGAAACACACAGTGTAGTACATAGTATATGAGTGAGTTGCACTGAAAAACTTAGAATATAAGAAACGCACAGTGTAGTACATAGTATATGAGTGAGTTGCACTGAAAAACTTAGAATATAAGAAATGCACAGTGTAGTACATAGTATATGAGTGAGTTGCACTGAAAAACTTAGAATATAAGAAACGCACACTGTAGTACATAGTATAAGAGTGAGTTGCACTGAAAAACTTAGAATTTACTGAAAAACCCGCATTACACGAAATGCACAGTGTAGTACATAGTATATGAGTGAGTTGCACTGAAAAACTTAGAATATAAGAAACGCACAGTGTAGTACATAGAATATGAGTGAGTTGCACTGAAAAACTTAGAATATAAGAAACGCACAGTGTAGTACATAGTATATGAGTGAGTTGCACTGAAAAACTTAGAATATAAGAAACGCACAGTGTAGTACATAGTATATGAGTGAGTTGCACTGAAAAACTTAGAATATAAGAAACGCACAGTGTAGTACATAGTATATGAGTGAGTTGCACTGAAAAACTTAGAATATAAGAAACGTACAGTGTAGTACATAGTATATGAGTGAGTTGCACTGAAAAACTTAGAATATAAGAAACGCACAGTGTAGTACATAGTATATGAGTGAGTTGCACTGAAAAACTTAGAATTTACTGAAAAACCCGCATTACACGAAATGCACAGTGTAGTACATAGTATATGAGTGAGTTGCACTGAAAAACTTAGAATATAAGAAACGCACAGTGTAGTACATAGTATATGAGTGAGTTGCACTGAAAAACTTAGAATATAAGAAACGCACAGTGTAGTACATAGTATATGAGTGAGTTGCACTGAAAAACTTAGAATATAAGAAACGCACAGTGTAGTACATAGTATATGAGTGAGTTGCACTGAAAAACTTAGAATATAAGAAACGCACAGTGTAGTAAATAGTATATGAGTGACTTGCACTGAAAAACTTAGAATATAAGAAACGCACAGTGTAGTACATAGTATATGAGTGAGTTTCACTGAAAAACTTAGAATATAAGAAACGCACAGTGTAGTACATAGTATATGAGTGAGTTGCACTGAAAAACTTAGAATATAAGAAATGCACAGTGTAGTACATAGTATATGAGTGAGTTGCACTGAAAAACTTAGAATATAAGAAACGCACACTGTAGTACATAGTATAAGAGTGAGTTGCACTGAAAAACTTAGAATTTACTGAAAAACCCGCATTACACGAAATGCACAGTGTAGTACATAGTATATGAGTGAGTTGCACTGAAAAACTTAGAATATAAGAAACGCACAGTGTAGTACATAGAATATGAGTGAGTTGCACTGAAAAACTTAGAATATAAGAAACGCACAGTGTAGTACATAGTATATGAGTGAGTTGCACTGAAAAACTTAGAATATAAGAAACGCACAGTGTAGTACATAGTATATGAGTGAGTTGCACTGAAAAACTTAGAATATAAGAAACGCACAGTGTAGTACATAGTATATGAGTGAGTTGCACTGAAAAACTTAGAATATAAGAAACGTACAGTGTAGTACATAGTATATGAGTGAGTTGCACTGAAAAACTTAGAATATAAGAAACGCACAGTGTAGTACATAGTATATGAGTGAGTTGCACTGAAAAACTTAGAATTTACTGAAAAACCCGCATTACACGAAATGCACAGTGTAGTACATAGTATATGAGTGAGTTGCACTGAAAAACTTAGAATATAAGAAACGCACAGTGTAGTACATAGTATATGAGTGAGTTGCACTGAAAAACTTAGAATATAAGAAACGCACAGTGTAGTACATAGTATATGAGTGAGTTGCACTGAAAAACTTAGAATATAAGAAACGCACAGTGTAGTACATAGTATATGAGTGAGTTGCACTGAAAAACTTAGAATATAAGAAACGCACAGTGTAGTAAATAGTATATGAGTGACTTGCACTGAAAAACTTAGAATATAAGAAACGCACAGTGTAGTACATAGTATATGAGTGAGTTGCACTGAAAAACTTAGAATATAAGAAACGCACAGTGTAGTACATAGTATATGAGTGACTTGCACTGAAAAACTTAGAATATAAGAAACGCACAGTGTAGTACATAGTATATGAGTGAGTTGCACTGAAAATCTTAGAATATAAGAAACGCACATTGTAGTACATAGTATATGAGTGAGTTGCACTGAAAAACTTAGAATTTAAGAAACGCACAGTGTAGTACATAGTATATGAGTGAGTTGCACTGAAAAACTTAGAATATAAAAAACGCACAGTGTAGTACATAGTATATGAGTGAGTTGCACTGAAAAACTTAGAATATAAGAAACGCACAGTGTAGTACATAGTATATGAGTGAGTTGCACTGAAAAACTTAGAATATAAGAAACGCACAGTGTAGTACATAGTATATGAGTGAGTTGCACTGAAAAACTTAGAATTTACTGAAAAACCCGCATTACACCAAATGCACAGTGTAGTACATAGTATATGAGTGAGTTGCACTGAAAAACTTAGAATATAAGAAACGCACAGTGTAGTACATAGTATATGAGTGAGTTGCACTGAAAAACTTAGAATATAAGAAACGCACAGTGTAGTACATAGTATATGAGTGAGTTGCCTTGAAAAACTTAGAATTTAAGAAACGCACAGTGTAGTACATAGTATATGAGTGAGTTGCACTGAAAAACTTAGAATTTAAGAAACGCACAGTGTAGTACATAGTATATGAGTGAGTTGCACTGAAAAACTTAGAATATAAGAAACGCACAGTGTAGTACATAGTTTATGAGTGAGTTGCACTGAAAAACTTAGAATTTACTGAAAAACCCGCATTACACGAAATGCACAGTGTAGTACATAGTATATGAGTGAGTTGCACTGAAAAACTTAGAATATAAGAAATGCACAGTGTAGTACATAGTATATGAGTGAGTTGCACTGAAAAACTTAGAATTTAAGAAACGCACAGTGTAGTACATAGTATATGAGTGAGTTGCACTGAAAAACTTAGAATATAAGAAACGCACAGTGTAGTACATAGTATATGAGTGAGTTGCACTGAAAAACTTAGAATATAAGAAACGCACAGTGTAGTACATAGTATATGAGTGAGTTGCACTGAAAAACTTAGAATATAAGAAACGCACAGTGTAGTACATAGTATATGAGTGAGTTGCACTGAAAAACTTAGAATTTACTGAAAAACCCGCATTACACGAAATGCACAGTGTAGTACATAGTATATGAGTGAGTTGCACTGAAAAACTTAGAATATAAGAAACGCACAGTGTAGTACATAGTATATGAGTGAGTTGCACTGAAAAATTTAGAATATAAGAAACGCACAGTGTAGTACATAGTATATGAGTGAGTTGCACTGAAAAATTTGGAATTTAAGAAACGCACAGTGTAGTACATAGTATATGAGTGAGTTGCACTGAAAAACTTAGAATTTAAGAAACGCACAGTGTAGTACATAGTATATGAGTGAGTTGCACTGAAAAACTTAGAATATAAGAAACGCACAGTGTAGTACATAGTTTATGAGTGAGTTGCACTGAAAAACTTAGAATTTACTGAAAAACCCGCATTACACGAAATGCACAGTGTAGTACATAGTATATGAGTGAGTTGCACTGAAAAACTTAGAATATAAGAAACGCACAGTGTAGTACATAGTATATGAGTGAGTTGCACTGAAAAACTTAGAATATAAGAAACGCACAGTGTAGTACATAGTATATGAGTGAGTTGCACTGAAAAACTTAGAATTTAAGAAACGCACAGTGTAGTACATAGTATATGAGTGAGTTGCACTGAAAAACTTAGAATATAAGAAACGCACAGTGTAGTACATAGTATATGAGTGAGTTGCACTGAAAAACTTAGAATATAAGAAACGCACAGTGTAGTACATAGTATATGAGTGAGTTGCACTGAAAAACTTAGAACATAAGAAACGCACAGTGTAGTACATAGTATATGAGTGAGTTGCACTGAAAAACTTAGAATTTACTGAAAAACCCGCATTACACGAAATGCACAGTGTAGTACATAGTATATGAGTGAGTTGCACTGAAAAACTTAGAATATAAGAAACGCACAGTGTAGTACATAGTATATGAGTGAGTTGCACTGAAAAACTTAGAATATAAGAAACGCACAGTGTAGTATAGTATATGAGTGAGTTGCACTGAAAAACTTAGAATATAAGAAACGCACAGTGTAGTACATAGTATATGAGTGAGTTGCACTGAAAAACTTAGAATATAAGAAACGCACAGTGTAGTACATAGTATATGAGTGAGTTGCACTGAAAAACTTAGAATTTACTGAAAAACCCGCATTACACGAAATGCACAGTGTAGTACATTGTATATGAGTGAGTTGCACTGAAAAACTTAGAATATAAGAAACGCACAGTGTAGTACATAGTATATGAGTGAGTTGCAATGAAAAACTTAGAATATAAGAAACGCACAGTGTAGTACATAGTATATGAGTGAGTTGCAGTGAAAAACTTAGAATTTAAGAAACGCACAGTGTAGTACATAGTATATGAGTGAGTTGCACTGAAAAAATTAGAATTTAAGAAACACACAGTGTAGTACATAGTATATGAGTGAGTTGCACTGAAAAACTTAGAATATAAGAAACGCACAGTGTAGTACATAGTATATGAGTGAGTTGCACTGAAAAACTTAGAATATAAGAAATGCACAGTGTAGTACATAGTATATGAGTGAGTTGCACTGAAAAACTTAGAATATAAGAAACGCACAGTGTAGTACATAGTATATGAGTGAGTTGCACTGAAAAACTTAGAATTTACTGAAAAACCCGCATTACACGAAATGCACAGTGTAGTACATAGTATATGAGTGAGTTGCACTGAAAAACTTAGAATATAAGAAACGCACAGTGTAGTACATAGAATATGAGTGAGTTGCACTGAAAAACTTAGAATATAAGAAACGCACAGTGTAGTACATAGTATATGAGTGAGTTGCACTGAAAAACTTAGAATATAAGAAACGCACAGTGTAGTACATAGTATATGAGTGAGTTGCACTGAAAAACTTAGAATATAAGAAACGCACAGTGTAGTACATAGTATATGAGTGAGTTGCACTGAAAAACTTAGAATATAAGAAACGCACAGTGTAGTACATAGTATATGAGTGAGTTGCACTGAAAAACTTAGAATATAAGAAACGCACAGTGTAGTAAATAGTATATGAGTGAGTTGCACTGAAAAACTTAGAATATAAGAAACGCACAGTGTAGTACATAGTATATGAGTGAGTTGCACTGAAAAACTTAGAATATAAGAAACGCACAGTGTAGTACATAGTATATGAGTGACTTGCACTGAAAAACTTAGAATATAAGAAACGCACAGTGTAGTACATAGTATATGAGTGAGTTGCACTGAAAATCTTAGAATATAAGAAACGCACATTGTAGTACATAGTATATGAGTGAGTTGCACTGAAAAACTTAGAATTTAAGAAACGCACAGTGTAGTACATAGTATATGAGTGAGTTGCACTGAAAAACTTAGAATATAAGAAACGCACAGTGTAGTACATAGTATATGAGTGAGTTGCACTGAAAAACTTAGAATATAAGAAACGCACAGTGTAGTACATAGTATATGAGTGAGTTGCACTGAAAAACTTAGAATATAAGAAACGCACAGTGTAGTACATAGTATATGAGTGAGTTGCACTGAAAAACTTAGAATTTACTGAAAAACCCGCATTACACGAAATGCACAGTGTAGTACATAGTATATGAGTGAGTTGCACTGAAAAACTTAGAATATAAGAAACGCACAGTGTAGTACATAGTATATGAGTGAGTTGCACTGAAAAACTTAGAATATAAGAAACGCACAGTGTAGTACATAGTATATGAGTGAGTTGCACTGAAAAACTTAGAGTTTAAGAAACGCACAGTGTAGTACATAGTATATGAGTGAGTTGCACTGAAAAACTTAGAATTTAAGAAACGCACAGTGTAGTACATAGTATATGAGTGAGTTGCACTGAAAAACTTAGAATATAAGAAACGCACAGTGTAGTACATAGTTTATGAGTGAGTTGCACTGAAAAACTTAGAATTTACTGAAAAACCCGCATTACACGAAATGCACAGTGTAGTACATAGTATATGAGTGAGTTGCACTGAAAAACTTAGAATATAAGAAACGCACAGTGTAGTACATAGTATATGAGTGAGTTGCACTGAAAAACTTAGAATATAAGAAACGCACAGTGTAGTACATAGTATATGAGTGAGTTGCACTGAAAAGTTTGGAATATAAGAAACGCACAGTGTAGTACATAGTATATGAGTGAGTTGCACTGAAAAACTTAGAATATAAGAAACGCACAGTGTAGTACATAGTATATGAGTGAGTTGCACTGAAAAACTTAGAATATAAGAAACGTACAGTGTAGTACATAGTATATGAGTGAGTTGCACTGAAAAACTTAGAATATAAGAAACGCACAGTGTAGTACATAGTATATGAGTGAGTTGCACTGAAAAACTTAGAATTTACTGAAAAACCCGCATTAAACGAAATGCACAGTGTAGTACATAGTATATGAGTGAGTTGCACTGAAAAACTTAGAATATAAGAAACGCACAGTGTAGTACATATTATATGAGTGAGTTGCACTGAAAAACTTAGAATATAAGAAACGCACAGTGTAGTACATAGTATATGAGTGAGTTGCACTGAAAAACTTAGAATATAAGAAACGCACAGTGTAGTACATAGTATATGAGTGAGTTGCACTGAAAAACTTAGAATATAAGAAACGCACAGTGTAGTACATAGTATATGAGTGAGTTGCACTGAAAATCTTAGAATATAAGAAACGCACATTGTAGTACATAGTATATGAGTGAGTTGCACTGAAAAACTTAGAATTTAAGAAACGCACAGTGTAGTACATAGTATATGAGTGAGTTGCACTGAAAAACTTAGAATATAAGAAACGCACAGTGTAGTACATAGTATATGAGTGAGTTGCACTGAAAAACTTAGAATATAAGAAACGCACAGTGTAGTACATAGTATATGAGTGAGTTGCACTGAAAAACTTAGAATATAAGAAACGCACAGTGTAGTACATAGTATATGAGTGAGTTGCACTGAAAAACTTAGAATTTACTGAAAAACCCGCATTACACGAAATGCACAGTGTAGTACATAGTATATGAGTGAGTTGCACTGAAAAACTTAGAATATAAGAAACGCACAGTGTAGTACATAGTATATGAGTGAGTTGCACTGAAAAACTTAGAATATAAGAAACGCACAGTGTAGTACATAGTATATGAGTGAGTTGCACTGAAAAACTTAGAATTTAAGAAACGCACAGTGTAGTACATAGTATATGAGTGAGTTGCACTGAAAAACTTAGAATATAAGAAACGCACAGTGTAGTACATAGTTTATGAGTGAGTTGCACTGAAAAATTAGAATTTACTGAAAAACCCGCATTACACGAAATGCACAGTGTAGTACATAGTATATGAGTGAGTTGCACTGAAAAACTTAGAATATAAGAAACGCACAGTGTAGTACATAGTATACGAGTGAGTTGCACTGAAAAACTTAGAATATAAGAAACCCACAGTGTAGTACATAGTATATGAGTGAGTTGCACTGAAAAACTTAGAATATAAGAAACGCACAGTGTAGTACATAGTATATGAGTGAGTTGCACTGAAGAACTTAGAATTTACTGAAAAACCCGCATTACACGAAATGCACAGTGTAGTACATAGTATATGAGTGAGTTGCACTGAAAAACTTAGAATATAAGAAACGCACAGTGTAGTACATAGTATATGAGTGAGTTGCACTGAAAAACTTAGAATATAAGAAACGCACAGTGTAGTACATAGTATATGAGTGAGTTGCACTGAAAAACTTAGAATTTAAGAAACGCACAGTGTAGTACATAGTATATGAGTGAGTTGCACTGAAAAACTTAGAATATAAGAAACGCACAGTGTAGTACATAGTATATGAGTGAGTTGCACTGAAAAACTTAGAATATAAGAAACGCACAGTGTAGTACATAGTATATGAGTGAGTTGCACTGAAAAACTTAGAATATAAGAAACGCACAGTGTAGTACATAGTATATGAGTGACTTGCACTGAAAAACTTAGAATATAAGAAACGCACAGTGTAGTACATAGTATATGAGTGAGTTGCACTGAAAATCTTAGAATATAAGAAACGCACATTGTAGTACATAGTATATGAGTGAGTTGCACTGAAAAACTTAGAATTTAAGAAATGCACAGTGTAGTACATAGTATATGAGTGAGTTGCACTGAAAAACTTAGAATATAAGAAACGCACAGTGTAGTACATAGTATATGAGTGAGTTGCACTGAAAAACTTAGAATATAAGAAACGCACAGTGTAGTACATAGTATATGAGTGAGTTGCACTGAAAAACTTAGAATATAAGAAACGCACAGTGTAGTACATAGTATATGAGTGAGTTGCACTGAAAAACTAGAATATAAGAAACGCACAGTGTAGTACATAGTATATGAGTGAGTTGCACTGAAAAACTTAGAATATAAGAAACGCACAGTGTAGTACATAGTATATGAGTGAGTTGCACTGAAAATCTTAGAATATAAGAAACGCACATTGTAGTACATAGTATATGAGTGAGTTGCACTGAAAAACTTAGAATTTAAGAAACGCACAGTGTAGTACATAGTATATGAGTGAGTTGCACTGAAAAACTTAGAATATAAGAAACGCACAGTGTAGTACATAGTATATGAGTGAGTTGCACTGAAAAACTTAGAATATAAGAAACGCACAGTGTAGTACATAGTATATGAGTGAGTTGCACTGAAAAACTTAGAATATAAGAAACGCACAGTGTAGTACATAGTATATGAGTGAGTTGCACTGAAAAACTTAGAATTTACTGAAAAACCCGCATTACACGTAATGCACAGTGTAGTACATAGTATATGAGTGAGTTGCACTGAAAAACTTAGAATATAAGAAACGCACAGTGTAGTACATAGTATATGAGTGAGTTGCACTGAAAAACTTAGAATATAAGAAACGCACAGTGTAGTACATAGTATATGAGTGAGTTGCACTGAAAAACTTAGAATATAAGAAACGCACAGTGTAGTACATAGTATATGAGTGAGTTGCACTGAAAAACTTAGAATATAAGAAACGCACAGTGTAGTACATAGTATATGAGTGAGTTGCACTGAAAAACTTAGAATTTACTGAAAAACCCGCATTACACGTAATGCACAGTGTAGTACATAGTATATGAGTGAGTTGCACTGAAAAACTTAGAATATAAGAAACGCACAGTGTAGTACATAGTATATGAGTGAGTTGCACTGAAAAACTTAGAATATAAGAAACGCACAGTGTAGTACATAGTATATGAGTGAGTTGCACTGAAAAACTTAGAATATAAGAAACGCACAGTGTAGTACATAGTATATGAGTGAGTTGCACTGAAAAACTTAGAATATAAGAAACGCACAGTGTAGTACATAGTATATGAGTGAGTTGCACTGAAAAACTTAGAATATAAGAAACGCACAGTGTAGTACATAGTATATGAGTGAGTTGCACTGAAAAACTTAGAATATAAGAAACGCACAGTGTAGTACATAGTATATGAGTGAGTTGCACTGAAAAACTTAGAATTTACTGAAAAACCCGCATTACACGAAATGCACAGTGTAGTACATAGTATATGAGTGAGTTGCACTGAAAAACTTAGAATATAAGAAACGCACAGTGTAGTACATAGTATATGAGTGAGTTGCAATGAAAAACTTAGAATATAAGAAACGCACAGTGTAGTACATAGTATATGAGTGAGTTGCACTGAAAAACTTAGAATATAAGAAACGCACAGTGTAGTACATAGTATATGAGTGAGTTGCACTGAAAAAATTAGAATTTAAGAAACACACAGGGTAGTACATAGTATATGAGTGAGTTGCACTGAAAAACTTAGAATATAAGAAACGCACAGTGTAGTACATAGTATATGAGTGAGTTGCACTGAAAAACTTAGAATATAAGAAATGCACAGAGTAGTACATAGTATATGAGTGAGTTGCACTGAAAAACTTAGAATATAAGAAACGCACACTGTAGTACATAGTATAAGAGTGAGTTGCACTGAAAAACTTAGAATTTACTGAAAAACCCGCATTACACGTAATGCACAGTGTAGTACATAGTATATGAGTGAGTTGCACTGAAAAACTTAGAATATAAGAAACGCACAGTGTAGTACATAGAATATGAGTGAGTTGCACTGAAAAACTTAGAATATAAGAAACGCACAGTGTAGTACATAGTATATGAGTGAGTTGCACTGAAAAACTTAGAATATAAGAAACGCACAGTGTAGTACATAGTATATGAGTGAGTTGCACTGAAAAACTTAGAATATAAGAAACGCACAGTGTAGTACATAGTATATGAGTGAGTTGCACTGAAAAACTTAGAATATAAGAAACGTACAGTGTAGTACATAGTATATGAGTGAGTTGCACTGAAAAACTTAGAATATAAGAAACGCACAGTGTAGTACATAGTATATGAGTGAGTTGCACTGAAAAACTTAGAATTTACTGAAAAACCCGCATTACACGAAATGCACAGTGTAGTACATAGTATATGAGTGAGTTGCACTGAAAAACTTAGAATATAAGAAACGCACAGTGTAGTACATAGTATATGAGTGAGTTGCACTGAAAAACTTAGAATATAAGAAACGCACAGTGTAGTACATAGTATATGAGTGAGTTGCACTGAAAAACTTAGAATATAAGAAACGCACAGTGTAGTACATAGTATATGAGTGACTTGCACTGAAAAACTTAGAATATAAGAAACGCACAGTGTAGTACATAGTATATGAGTGAGTTGCACTGAAAATCTTAGAATATAAGAAACGCACATTGTAGTACATAGTATATGAGTGAGTTGCACTGAAAAACTTAGAATTTAAGAAACGCACAGTGTAGTACATAGTATATGAGTGAGTTGCACTGAAAAACTTAGAATATAAGAAACGCACAGTGTAGTACATAGTATATGAGTGAGTTGCACTGAAAAACTTAGAATATAAGAAACGCACAGTGTAGTACATAGTATATGAGTGAGTTGCACTGAAAAACTTAGAATATAAGAAACGCACAGTGTAGTACATAGTATATGAGTGAGTTGCACTGAAAAACTTAGAATTTACTGAAAAACCCGCATTACACGAAATGCACAGTGTAGTACATAGTATATGAGTGAGTTGCACTGAAAAACTTAGAATATAAGAAACGCACAGTGTAGTACATAGTATATGAGTGAGTTGCACTGAAAAACTTAGAATATAAGAAACGCACAGTGTAGTACATAGTATATGAGTGAGTTGCACTGAAAAACTTAGAATTTAAGAAACGCACAGTGTAGTACATAGTATATGAGTGAGTTGCACTGAAAAACTTAGAATTTAAGAAACGCACAGTGTAGTACATAGTATATGAGTGAGTTGCACTGAAAAACTTAGAATATAAGAAACGCACAGTGTAGTACATAGTTTATGAGTGAGTTGCACTGAAAAACTTAGAATTTACTGAAAAACCCGCATTACACGAAATGCACAGTGTAGTACATAGTATATGAGTGAGTTGCACTGAAAAACTTAGAATATAAGAAACGCACAGTGTAGTACATAGTATATGAGTGAGTTGCACTGAAAAACTTAGAATTTAAGAAACGCACAGTGTAGTACATAGTATATGAGTGAGTTGCACTGAAAAACTTAGAATATAAGAAACGCACAGTGTAGTACATAGTATATGAGTGAGTTGCACTGAAAAACTTAGAATATAAGAAACGCACAGTGTAGTACATAGTATATGAGTGAGTTGCACTGAAAAACTTAGAATATAAGAAACGCACAGTGTAGTACATAGTATATGAGTGAGTTGCACTGAAAAACTTAGAATTTACTGAAAAACCCGCATTACACGAAATGCACAGTGTTGTACATAGTATATGAGTGAGTTGCACTGAAAAACTTAGAATATAAGAAACGCACAGTGTAGTACATAGTATATGAGTGAGTTGCACTGAAAAACTTAGAATATAAGAAACGCACAGTGTAGTACATAGTTTATGAGTGAGTTGCACTGAAAAACTTAGAATTTAAGAAACGCACAGTGTAGTACATAGTATATGAGTGAGTTGCACTGAAAACTTAGAATTTAAGAAACGCACAGTGTAGTACATAGTATATGAGTGAGTTGCACTGAAAAACTTAGAATATAAGAAAGGCACAGTGTAGTACATAGTTTATGAGTGAGTTGCACTTAAAACTTAGAATTTACTGAAAAACCCGCATTACACGAAATGCACAGTGTAGTACATAGTATATGAGTGAGTTGCACTGAAAAACTTAGAATATAAGAAACGCACAGTGTAGTACATAGTATATGAGTGAGTTGCACTGAAAAACTTAGAATATAAGAAACGCACAGTGTAGTACATAGTATATGAGTGAGTTGCACTGAAAAACTTAGAATATAAGAAACGCACAGTGTAGTACATAGTATATGAGTGAGTTGCACTGAAAAACTTAGAATATAAGAAACGCACAGTGTAGTACATAGTATATGAGTGAGTTGCACTGAAAAACTTAGAATATAAGAAACGCACAGTGTAGTTCATAGTATATGAGTGAGTTGCACTGAAAAACTTAGAATTTACTGAAAAACCCGCATTACACGAAATGCACAGTGTAGTATATAGTATATGAGTGAGTTGCACTGAAAAACTTAGAATATAAGAAACGCATAGTGTAGTACATAGTATATGAGTGAGTTGCACTGAAAAACTTAGAATTTACTGAAAAACCCGCATTACACGAAATGCACAGTGTAGTACATAGTATATGAGTGAGTTGCACTGAAAAACTTAGAATATAAGAAACACACAGTGTAGTACATAGTATATGAGTGAGTTGCACTGAAAAACTTAGAATTTAAGAAACGCACAGTGTAGTACATAGTATATGAGTGAGTTGCACTGAAAAACTTAGAATATAAGAAACGCACAGTGTAGTACATAGTATATGAGTGACTTGCACTGAAAAACTTAGAATATAAGAAACGCACAGTGTAGTACATAGTATATGAGTGAGTTGCACTGAAAATCTTAGAATATAAGAAACGCACATTGTAGTACATAGTATATGAGTGAGTTGCACTGAAAAACTTAGAATTTAAGAAACGCACAGTGTAGTACATAGTATATGAGTGAGTTGCACTGAAAAACTTAGAATATAAGAAACGCACAGTGTAGTACATAGTATATGAGTGAGTTGCACTGAAAAACTTAGAATATAAGAAACGCACAGTGTAGTACATAGTATATGAGTGAGTTGCACTGAAAAACTTAGAATATAAGAAACGCACAGTGTAGTACATAGTATATGAGTGAGTTGCACTGAAAAACTTAGAATTTACTGAAAAACCCGCATTACACGAAATGCACAGTGTAGTACATAGTATATGAGTGAGTTGCACTGAAAAACTTAGAATATAAGAAACGCACAGTGTAGTACATAGTATATGAGTGAGTTGCACTGAAAAACTTAGAATATAAGAAACGCACAGTGTAGTACATAGTATATGAGTGAGTTGCACTGAAAAACTTAGAATTTAAGAAACGCACAGTGTAGTACATAGTATATGAGTGAGTTGCACTGAAAAACTTAGAATTTAAGAAACGCACAGTGTAGTACATAGTATATGAGTGAGTTGCACTGAAAAACTTAGAATATAAGAAACGCACAGTGTAGTACATAGTTTATGAGTGAGTTGCACTGAAAAACTTAGAATTTACTGAAAAACCCGCATTACACGAAATGCACAGTGTAGTACATAGTATATGAGTGAGTTGCACTGAAAAACTTAGAATATAAGAAACGCACAGTGTAGTACATAGTATATGAGTGAGTTGCACTGAAAAACTTAGAATTTAAGAAACGCACAGTGTAGTACATAGTATATGAGTGAGTTGCACTGAAAAACTTAGAATATAAGAAACGCACAGTGTAGTACATAGTATATGAGTGAGTTGCACTGAAAAACTTAGAATATAAGAAACGCACAGTGTAGTACATAGTATATGAGTGAGTTGCACTGAAAAACTTAGAATATAAGAAACGCACAGTGTAGTACATAGTATATGAGTGAGTTGCACTGAAAAACTTAGAATTTACTGAAAAACCCGCATTACACGAAATGCACAGTGTTGTACATAGTATATGAGTGAGTTGCACTGAAAAACTTAGAATATAAGAAACGCACAGTGTAGTACATAGTATATGAGTGAGTTGCACTGAAAAACTTAGAATATAAGAAACGCACAGTGTAGTACATAGTTTATGAGTGAGTTGCACTGAAAAACTTAGAATTTAAGAAACGCACAGTGTAGTACATAGTATATGAGTGAGTTGCACTGAAAACTTAGAATTTAAGAAACGCACAGTGTAGTACATAGTATATGAGTGAGTTGCACTGAAAAACTTAGAATATAAGAAAGGCACAGTGTAGTACATAGTTTATGAGTGAGTTGCACTTAAAACTTAGAATTTACTGAAAAACCCGCATTACACGAAATGCACAGTGTAGTACATAGTATATGAGTGAGTTGCACTGAAAAACTTAGAATATAAGAAACGCACAGTGTAGTACATAGTATATGAGTGAGTTGCACTGAAAAACTTAGAATATAAGAAACGCACAGTGTAGTACATAGTATATGAGTGAGTTGCACTGAAAAACTTAGAATATAAGAAACGCACAGTGTAGTACATAGTATATGAGTGAGTTGCACTGAAAAACTTAGAATATAAGAAACGCACAGTGTAGTACATAGTATATGAGTGAGTTGCACTGAAAAACTTAGAATATAAGAAACGCACAGTGTAGTTCATAGTATATGAGTGAGTTGCACTGAAAAACTTAGAATTTACTGAAAAACCCGCATTACACGAAATGCACAGTGTAGTATATAGTATATGAGTGAGTTGCACTGAAAAACTTAGAATATAAGAAACGCATAGTGTAGTACATAGTATATGAGTGAGTTGCACTGAAAAACTTAGAATTTACTGAAAAACCCGCATTACACGAAATGCACAGTGTAGTACATAGTATATGAGTGAGTTGCACTGAAAAACTTAGAATATAAGAAACACACAGTGTAGTACATAGTATATGAGTGAGTTGCACTGAAAAACTTAGAATTTAAGAAACGCACAGTGTAGTACATAGTATATGAGTGAGTTGCACTGAAAAACTTAGAATATAAGAAACGCACAGTGTAGTACATAGTATATGAGTGAGTTGCACTGAAAATCTTAGAATATAAGAAACGCACAGTGTAGTACATAGTATATGAGTGAGTTGCACTGAAATACTTAGAATTTAAGAAACGCACAGTGTAGTACATAGTATATGAGTGAGTTGCATTGAAAAACTTAGAATATAAGAAACGCACAGTGTAGTACATAGTATATGAGTGAGTTGCACTGAAAAACTTAGAATATAAGAAACGCACAGTGTAGTACATAGTATATGAGTGAGTTGCACTGAAAAACTTAGAATATAAGAAACGCACAGTGTAGTACATAGTATATGAGTGAGTTGCACTGAAAAACTTAGAATATAAGAAACGCACAGTGTAGTACATAGTATATGAGTGAGTTGCACTGAAAAACTTAGAATATAAGAAACGCACAGTGTAGTACATAGTATATGAGTGAGTTGCACTGAAAAACTTAGAATATAAGAAACGCACAGTGTAGTTCATAGTATATGAGTGAGTTGCACTGAAAAACTTAGAATTTACTGAAAAACCCGCATTACACGAAATGCACAGTGTAGTATATAGTATATGAGTGAGTTGCACTGAAAAACTTAGAATATAAGAAACGCACAGTGTAGTACATAGTATATGAGTGAGTTGCACTGAAAAACTTAGAATATAAGAAACGCACAGTGTAGTACATAGTATATGAGTGAGTTGCACTGAAAAACTTAGAATATAAGAAACGCACAGTGTAGTACATAGTATATGAGTGAGTTGCACTGAAAAACTTAGAATATAAGAAACGCACAGTGTAGTACATAGTTTATGAGTGAGTTGCACTGAAAAACTTAGAATTTACTGAAAAACCCGCATTACACGAAATGCACAGTGTAGTACATAGTATATGAGTGAGTTGCACTGAAAAACTTAGAATATAAGAAACGCACAGTGTAGTACATAGTATATGAGTGAGTTGCACTGAAAAACTTAGAATTTAAGAAAAGCACAGTGTAGTACATAGTATATGAGTGAGTTGCACTGAAAAACTTAGAATATAAGAAACGCACAGTGTAGTACATAGTATATGAGTGAGTTGCACTGAAAAACTTAGAATATAAGAAACGCACAGTGTAGTACATAGTATATGAGTGAGTTGCACTGAAAAACTTAGAATATAAGAAACGCACAGTGTAGTACATAGTATATGAGTGAGTTGCACTGAAAAACTTAGAATTTACTGAAAAACCCGCATTACACGAAATGCACAGTGTAGTACATAGTATATGAGTGAGTTGCACTGAAAAACTTAGAATATAAGAAACGCACAGTGTAGTACATAGTATATGAGTGAGTTGCACTGAAAAACTTAGAATATAAGAAACGCACAGTGTAGTACATAGTATATGAGTGAGTTGCACTGAAAAACTTAGAATATAAGAAACGCACAGTGTAGTACATAGTATATGAGTGAGTTGCACTGAAAAACTTAGAATATAAGAAACGCACAGTGTAGTACATAGTATATGAGTGAGTTGCATTGAAAAACTTAGAATATAAGAAACGCACAGTGTAGTACATAGTATATGAGTGAGTTGCACTGAAAAACTTAGAATATAAGAAACGCACAGTGTAGTACATAGTATATGAGTGAGTTGCACTGAAAAACTTAGAATATAAGAAACGCACAGTGTAGTACATAGTATATGAGTGAGTTGCACTGAAAAACTTAGAATATAAGAAACGCACAGTGTAGTACATAGTATATGAGTGAGTTGCACTGAAAAACTTAGAATATAAGAAACGCACAGTGTAGTACATAGTATATGAGTGAGTTGAACTGAAAAACTTAGAATATAAGAAACGCACAGTGTAGTTCATAGTATATGAGTGAGTTGCACTGAAAAACTTAGAATTTACTGAAAAACCCGCATTACACGAAATGCACAGTGTAGTATATAGTATATGAGTGAGTTGCACTGAAAAACTTAGAATATAAGAAACGCACAGTGTAGTACATAGTATATGAGTGAGTTGCACTGAAAAACTTAGAATTTACTGAAAAACCCGCATTACACGAAATGCACAGTGTAGTACATAGTATATGAGTGAGTTGCACTGAAAAACTTAGAATATAAGAAACGCACAGTGTAGTACATAGTATATGAGTGAGTTGCACTGAAAATCTTAGAATATAAGAAACGCACAGTGTAGTACATAGTATATGAGTGAGTTGCACTGAAAAACTTAGAATTTAAGAAACACACAGTGTAGTACATAGTATATGAGTGAGTTGCACTGAAAAACTTAGAATATAAGAAACGCACAGTGTAGTACATAGTATATGAGTGAGTTGCACTGAAAAACTTAGAATATAAGAAACGCACAGTGTAGTACATAGTATATGAGTGAGTTGCACTGAAAAACTTAGAATATAAGAAACGCACAGTGTAGTACATAGTTTATGAGTGAGTTGCACTGAAAAACTTAGAATTTACTGAAAAACCCGCATTACACGAAATGCACAGTGTAGTACATAGTATATGAGTGAGTTGCACTGAAAAACTTAGAAAATAAGAAACGCACAGTGTAGTACATAGTATATGAGTGAGTTGCACTGAAAAACTTAGAATTTAAGAAACGCACAGTGTAGTACATAGTATATGAGTGAGTTGCACTGAAAAACTTAGAATATAAGAAACGCACAGTGTAGTACATAGTATATGAGTGAGTTGCACTGAAAAACTTAGAATATAAGAAACGCACAGTGTAGTACATAGTATATGAGTGAGTTGCACTGAAAAACTTAGAATATAAGAAACGCACAGTGTAGTACATAGTATATGAGTGAGTTGCACTGAAAAACTTAGAATTTACTGAAAAACCCGCATTACACGAAATGCACAGTGTAGTACATAGTATATGAGTGAGTTGCACTGAAAAACTTAGAATATAAGAAACGCACAGTGTAGTACATAGTATATGAGTGAGTTGCACTGAAAAACTTAGAATATAAGAAACGCACAGTGTAGTACATAGTATATGAGTGAGTTGCACTGAAAAACTTAGAATTTAAGAAACGCACAGTGTAGTACATAGTATATGAGTGAGTTGCACTGAAAACTTAGAATTTAAGAAACGCACAGTGTAGTACATAGTATATGAGTGAGTTGCACTGAAAAACTTAGAATATAAGAAACGCACAGTGTAGTACATAGTTTATGAGTGAGTTGCACTGAAAAACTTAGAATTTACTGAAAAACCCGCATTACACGAAATACACAGTGTAGTACATAGTATATGAGTGAGTTGCACTGAAAAACTTAGAATATAAGAAACGCACAGTGTAGTACATAGTATATGAGTGAGTTGCACTGAAAAACTTAGAATATAAGAAACGCACAGTGTAGTACATAGTATATGAGTGAGTTGCATTGAAAAACTTAGAATATAAGAAACGCACAGTGTAGTACATAGTATATGAGTGAGTTGCACTGAAAAACTTAGAATATAAGAAACGCACAGTGTAGTACATAGTATATGAGTGAGTTGCACTGAAAAACTTAGAATATAAGAAACGCACAGTGTAGTACATAGTATATGAGTGAGTTGCACTGAAAAACTTAGAATATAAGAAACGCACAGTGTAGTACATAGTATATGAGTGAGTTGCACTGAAAAACTTAGAATATAAGAAACGCACAGTGTAGTACATAGTATATGAGTGAGTTGCACTGAAAAACTTAGAATATAAGGAACGCACAGTGTAGTTCATAGTATATGAGTGAGTTGCACTGAAAAACTTAGAATTTACTGAAAAACCCGCATTACACGAAATGCACAGTGTAGTATATAGTATATGAGTGAGTTGCACTGAAAAACTTAGAATATAAGAAACGCACAGTGTAGTACATAGTATATGAGTGAGTTGCACTGAAAAACTTAGAATTTACTGAAAAACCCGCA